>NC_139984.1:27862305-28462305 GCF_963993115.1 Abramis brama
ATGATTAAGAGCAAGCTGGTACCAGATTTCAAACAGTTTCTTAGAGAGTTTTGTGACATAAATGCTTCTGTCAAAGAGTTGCTAATTCAACTAGAGTCTGAGGAAGAAGTTAATAAGGATCAACTGGATTGGTTCGAACCTAAGGTAGAGGCTTTCATTACATTTACAAATGAAGTGGATTTGTGGATTGACAAGGCTCTGCAACGTAAAAAGGAGGCAGTGACGGTTAGTGAAGAAGTTGGCCCTGGAGACAGTATCTGTGACATCTTCTGCAGCTCCCGTAACGTTAGGTTTAAAGCAGATGACGCACGCTCTGTTACTTCAACAGTTTCCTCTGCACGACTAAAGGCAGAGCTGGAGAAAGCTGTTGAAGTAAGAGAGCGTGCTTCTAGCATGCACGCGTTTTCCGCGCGTCTCGAGCTGCGCCACGTCACGCAGCCAGTGTGTCGCCGGCCTTACAAATCTGGAACGCGGTCATTCTTAAAAGTATCGATAGGCTACTAATACATTTAGGAATCGTGACGTTTTTAATTTCCGAGAAAAGCGATACTTTTGAAGTAGGCTAGGCCTATCTGTGCACCGGTCCGTGCATTTTTTAACAGTCTATGTTAAAAACATATTGCGCGTCTACACGAGGTTGCGTGGTAAGCTCAATGTATATGCGCTTGGTGTCGGCAGACTTTTAAAAAAATATTCATAATAAAATCAAATTGTTTTCTGCAAACTCCACCAGATTCTTGTTCTACATCTCACAGACTACCACTGTGGTGATTTTCATGTTGTTTTACTGCTTTATTTAATAATTAACTGTCAAAGTCCTATACTGTATACCTTACTATACAGCAATATTTAATAAATTCATACATTTTTTAAATCAAATTGTTTTCTGCAAACTCCACCCGATTCTTGTTCTACATCTCACAGACTACGACTGTGGTGATTTTCATGTTGTTTTACTGTTTTATTTAATAATTAACTGTCAAAGTCCTATACTGTATACCTGACTATACAGCAATATTTAATAAATTCATAAACAACATGAAAATCACCACAGTGGTAGTCTGTGAGATGTAGAACAAGAATCTGGTGGAGTTTGTAATATGCCAGGTATACAGTATATGACTGGCAGTTAATTATTAAATAATAAAACAGTAAAACAACATGAGAATCACCACAGTGGTAGTCTGTGAGATGTAGAACAAGAATCTGGTGGAGTTTGTAGAAAACAGATTTTATTATTAATATTTTTTTAAAAGTCTGCCGACACCAAGCGCATACACATTGAGTGTAGACGCCCAATATGTTTTTAATTGTAGATGGCACGACCGCGCTTCTCAGAGCACAGATGGCGTGACCGCAGTTGTGAACGTTATCCGAATAACCGTACCCAATGTTTTATTAAAAAAGCAGAAAGTTTTCTGTGAAGGGTAGGTTTACGGGTAGGATTAGTGTTGCGCTTATGTTTAAAAAAAAATCAGAAATAGGTGTGGTCCGGATAACCGTAAGTGATGTAGCTGCTAGGAGATTTATAGCCTATAGCTTTTTGTAGCATTGAAAACACATGTCTATCATGGCGCTGCTCTGAATAAGGTCTATCAAAAACAAACAGCCACATGCATCCTCACCTGTACGGGGAGATACGCTGACGAAATGTTGTGAAGTCGGTTTGAATGAAAGCATCAAAGTGCAGATTGCGGATCAGGCTGTTGCGTTTCATGATCCTGAGCAGCTCCAGAAGCAGCGATGGATCCTCCGACGACAGCAGGTCACGGCTCTCCAGAAGAAGGAAGAGTTGTGTGCCTGAGCTCACAGTGCTGAGGTCTTTGGCAGCGATGAGATCTGAGCACAGGAACACCATGTCCTGCAGCTCATCGGCAGTGAGAGAATCCTGAACTCGTAACAGCTCCTGCTGAAACTCCATCTCCTGCTCACAGAAACAAGCTCTGCTGTGGGACAGTGCAGTTGGTGTTTGCGTAAATCTGATATGTCAACGTTTCATTTAAAGTCACCAAAGAGAAATGTTACACAGCAAAAAATGCTTTTCTTACTAAGTATTTTTGTCTTGTTTCCAGTCCAATCAAAAAATAAGATGCATTTACTAAAGTAGTAAAATGCCATACGATATTATGTCTTGTTTTCTGGACAAAAAAAATAAATCTAAATTAAGTGAGATTTTGCTTTTAAAAAAAAGCAAAATTATCAGCTAATTGGGTAAAAAAATATATGAATTCAAACAGAAACAAGATTATTTTTCTTACTCCATTGGCAGATCATTTAGCTTGTTTTAAGCAAAATCTCACTTAAAGGAGAACTCCGGTTTCAAACCTGCTTTTAGCCTCTTAACATCCTTGATGTGTCATTACAAGTGCACAGGTCATATGAGTGATTCCTTCAGAGTGAACACGGGTGAATCTGACTGCAGTAGATGTGAAAGATAAGAATAAAATTGATATTAATTCAGCCAGTGCACATACCTGTATAGGTGCGTAGGATAACAAGACCAATTAAGTAGGTTGTATCAGTAGATAAAGAGCTCCCGCACACTATCATACACGACCTTAATCAGGAATATACAAATGTTAAAATTCATCTCTTTTAAAATAAACACATGACCAATCAACAGAGCTCCATCTGTAAACAATTAAGCTCATTGAAAGTACATAATTAACACCACATCATAAAAAGTTCCAAAATGTGATAGTAACAACAATCAGCAAAGATCCCCCTGTAGGTTAACAAGATCACCGAGAACACATAATCATCAAACAGTATCATTGTACTTGTAATATTCTAATCTATTAGAAATACAATTTGATACTGTCTGGTTCTTTGTGATTTGGACAACTTCAAGTTAAGCCCACTTCCTTTTACACCCCTCTTGCAGTCCGCAGACCCATCTCGAAATTTTGAAGATGATATTATGATGCTATTTTTCTAAGTATTATGGAGCCTCAATCCAAAAACACAGTATTTAAATACATTTCAGAGTTGAAGAATGAATTACCTGACAGCGTCCAGCTCACGGATCAGTTTCTCTCTGCAAATATTCTTGCACCAAATCCCAAAAAGATAATGCTTTCCCTTCTGGGTGATTCACTGTTTTTGTACCCTGAGTAGAATGAGAGAGAGAGAGGGAGAGGGTAAGAGAGGTGAAGAAAGAGAGAGAGAAAATATGGACTACGCTAGAGATGTGACGGTGATAATATTCTCCCACCGGTTAATCGACTTGTGACAACACCGGTTTTACCGGTTTCATCGTGGGGGTGAGGGGTGTTAGAGTGATGTAATATTTTTTTTTACATGGCGTCAATTCATCATTCGTATTGAGTTTGATTGACCGGTATACTAATCCTCCTGGCGCCGGGTCTGAGTGAGTAGGCCTAATTTACTCTCTTACCTTTGTTCTTTGATTAACATTAATGACACTCGACAAAACAGACATTTTGGCATAATTTGTTTTGCCAATCATGTTTTGTTCAAGGCCGAAAAGAGAACTCGATACTGACGCGCGTCTTTTCCGTGTGTGTGTGTGTGTGTAATAGGCAATACTTACAGCGCGGTCTCTTGTTTTGTCGCGCTTGAATGGTTGAGCGTGATCATACAACGCTAGTCAACTGGTGACAGAAAATACGAATACTGCGTAATTGCTTTAAAAGAAATGTTTTGCGGTGCTGCGGTGGGCAAGTGATGAAACCGGTGTTGCGACTGAACACCGTGTAACACTGGTAACACCGACTATCGTGCCAAGCCTACGCCTCGTGTCATTCCTGTGTTTTGTTTCCGGTTTACACAAAGGAATACTGTAATCTGTTTTGTCAGCACACACACACACACACACACACACACACACACAGACAAACAAGCTCAGAGGGCTTTTTATGATTCAATCACAAACTCCCTTACCCCAGACTCAATAGGAATGTATCACAGCAGGATCTTTCCATATGTGAAAACTTTACTACCCTGGCACATGAACCCACCAGATGACAGAGAGTGTTTTAATTGTGGTCAGCAGGGCCATTTAGCCCATAATTGTAAATGGCCACTCAGAAGGTGAGAAAATGTGAAAGTAACAGAAATTTCTGGTATTAATGTGGGTTTGAAAGTAGATCAGTGTTTAAATGACAATATCAAAGTTTTCGTCTAAGAAAGAATAAGAGATAAAAACAAGGTCAAAAGATTGAAGTCTTAAGGGAATCCTTTTGAAGGAAAGATCTATAATAATATTTTTTATAAGTGAATTGATCAAATAAGCAGAAGCAGTATTACTGGATTAACAGTTGCTAAATGTAAAATGTGTAGAAAGGCATCTGATTGAACAAACAGCTTGTTAGTGTCTTGAAGGTGGAGGAATGTTGACCATGAAAGAACTAGGAGCTGATGTTTTGCTTTCAAAAGATAAGCTTGTGATTGGCTGAAACAATTTGTTTATCTGAATCTGGTGAGTGCTGTGCTGAAACGGCCAGAGACAAAATCTGGGTGGAAATTTGTAATGTAATGTCTAAATTCCCTGATGTGGGCAAAAGACAAATGTAAAATATGGTTGTTTGAAAATACATGTAAATTCTGGCAAAGATGCCTTACGCTGGGATAGAGTTAAAGATGGTAGATAAAGTTTGATTTTAGAAGTTTATGAGACCAGCAGTGTACCAGCCCTGAATGCCTCAGTCTCTCTCATTCAATGTCAGCTAAAAGCTGTTATCTGAACCTGTGTCATAATATAGTAAGGCACAGTGTTTTAGTTGAAAACCATAGACCATAGGATGTTAAAAGAAGTCATGCTACAAGGCAGTTCAGATTTCAAAAATTCTACCCTTTTTAGTAAGATCACCTTGAAGTCAGTTTTTAAATTCCCCAGGATTCTGCTTTTCTGTTCTGTATGAACAATTATGTATGTTATGAAATCACTTGTGCAACCTGTGCGAGGGGGTTTTATAGGCTAGCCGCACCCCTTTTTGGCGGGCTATGACTACAGCGGGGAGGCTTCCCATTGAGTCATGCCAAGACGCACTGATAGGTTGCAGCAGTTGCCGCAGAGCAGCCAATAGGCGTGCGAGCTGTCTCGCCTAGGTCTGCCTGCTGCAGCAAATGCGTTTTACATTCTGAAAATTAAAGGATAATTTTTTGCTTCAGTATTCCCGTAGCGTAAGCTAAACTTACGCAACACTCGTTCCCTCTCTAGAGAGAACCGAGGTTACGTTAGTAACTGCCAAAGTCCTATACTATACCTGGCTATACAGCAATGTTTAATAAATTCATAATTTTTTTTTAAAATCAAATTGTTTTCTACAAACTAATAATAAATTAGTTTGTAGAAAAACATGCGGCTGTTTGTTTTTGATAGACCTTATTCAGAGCAGCGCCATGATAGACATATACCGTGTTTTCAATGCTACAAAAAGCTGTAGGGCAGGCTATAAATCTCCTAGCAGCTACATCACTTACGGTTATCCGGACCACACCTATTTCTGATTTTTTTTTTAACATATGCGCAACACTAACCCTACCCCTAAACATAGCCTACCCTTCACAGAAAACTTTCTGCTTTTTTAAGAAAACATTGGGTACGGTTATTCGGATAACGGTCACGTGTGGTCCGGATAACCGTATTGAACCCTTTACAATTTTCCACCGCTCATGTTGTCTGGAGTCTACTGAAATCTCTTTGAAAGATATTTTTTGCAGTGTTTCTACGAATAAAAGTACAACCCACTGACTGAAGAGATGTTTGTCCCTCACAGTCTCGCTATCATTCACATTAAAAATCAAAGATTGCGCTGCTGTGAATAAGGTCTATAAAGACGTGTTTGTTGACAGGGTGTGCTCAGGTCTCGCATTCAGGAATGTTGACCAGGCAAATATCTACTATCCAAAATAGTGTTGCACGGTGCACAGATAGGCCTAGCCTACTTCAAAAGTATCGCTTTTCTCGGAAATTAAAAACGTCACGATTCCTAAATTTATTAGTAGCCTATCGATACTTTTAAGAATGACCGCGTTCCAGATTTGTAAGGCCGGCGACACACTGGCTGCGTGGCGTGTCCGTTATTATTTCAGCTCCCAGGTTAGAGCTAGCACACTGCCTGCGTGACGTGGCGCAGCTCGAGACGCGCGGAAAACGCGTGCATGCTAGAAATAGAACCGATGCCTATTTTTCACGCGACACGCAAGCGTGTTGGAAGCGTTTCCAAGGCAAGGCAAGGCAAGTTTATTTATATAGCACATTTCATACACAGTGGCAATTCACAGTGCTTTACATAGAAGAAATTAAAATAATAAAAAGAAATAAGAATAATTAAAACAGTTTAGAAAAATAAAAATAAAATACAGTACAGTACAAACAGTCGGACGAACATTGGCACAGTGCTCATTCATTAAATGCATAGCTAAACAGATGTGTTTTGAGTCTGGATTTGAATGTGACTACTGTAGGAGCACGTCTGATCTCCTCTGGAAGCTGGTTCCAGCTGCGGCTGGCATAATAGCTAAAAGCGGACTCACCATGCTTAGAGTGAACCCTTGGTATTTCTAGCTGATATGATCCTAGTGATCTGAGTGATCTGTTGGGTTTATATTCAGTGAGCATATCTGCAATGTATTGAGGTCCTAGGCCATTGAATGATTTATATACCAGTAATAATACTTTAAAATCAATCCTAAATTTAACTGGGAGCCAGTGTAAAGACCTGAGGACTGGTGTGATATGTTCATATTTTCTGGTTCTGCTCAGAATCCTGGCGGCAGCGTTCTGTATGAGCTGCAACTGTCTTATGGTCTTTTTGGGAAGGCCAGTGAGGAGTCCATTACAATAATCCACCCTGCTGGTGATGAAAGCATGAACAAGTTTCTCTAAGTCTTGTCTGGAAACAAAGTATCTAATTCTTGCAATATTTTTTAGATGATAGTATGCTGATTTAGTTATTGCTTTGACATGACTACTGAAACTAAGGTCTGACTCTAGTGTCACACCAAGATTCCTGACTTGATTTTTAGTTGTTTGACCCCTAGAGTGAAGGTATGCGTTCACCTTGAGAACTTCATCTTTGTTTCCAAATGCAATAACTTCAGTTTTGTCTTTGTTTAACTGAAGAAAGTTTTGACACATCCAACTGTTGACTTCGTCAATGCATTGGCACAGGGAGTCAATGGGGCTGTAATCGTTAGGCGATAGGGCTAAGTAGATCTGTGTGTCGTCTGCATAGCTGTGGTAAGCAATTTGGTTCTTTCTCATTATTTGGCTCATTGGGAGCATATACAGGTTGAACAGGAGTGGCGCAAGAATTGAGCCTTGAGGGACTCCGCATGTCATGGATGTCCACTCAGACTTATGGTCTCCTATACTCACATAATAACCTCTCCCATCTAAGTATGACCTGAACCATTTTAGGACTATCCCAGAAAGCCCCACCCAGTTTTCCAGCCTGTCAAGAAGTATGTTATGATCGACAGTGTCAAATGCAGCACTGAGGTCGAGTAGTACGAGCACTGATAATTTGAATCTGAATCAGTATTTAAGCGAATATCGTTTATTATCTTTATGAGCACTGTCTCTGTGCTGTGATGTGGTCGGAAACCAGATTGAAAATTGTCAAAGTATCCATTCGCGCATAACAATTTGTTCAGCTGATTGAAGACAACTTTTTCAATGATCTTGCCTATGAAAGGAAGATTTGAGATCGGCCTATAGTTGCTTAATACGGTCTTATCCAGATTGTTCTTTTTCAGGAGGGGCTTGACAACTGCAGTTTTCAGGGAGTTTGGAAAACTCCCAGAGAGAAGTGAAGCATTTACCACTTCTAGAAGATCTGCTTCTAAACTGTTTAACACACTTTTGAAAAATGATGTGGGAAGAGTGTCAAGAGCACAGGTTGATGTTTTAAGGTGCTGTACGGTTTCTTCCAAAATTGTGCCATCAATTTCTTTGAAGTCAGACATAGTAACAACTTTCTCAGGTGGTTTGATGATCTGTCTGACCCCAGTGCAACTCAAGGATGTGCTGATCACCTTTCTGATATTATTGATTTTCTCAGAGAAGAAAGAAGCAAACTCACTGCACTTGTTGTCTGAGAGCATTTCACTGGGAATCTGGTTTGGGGGGTTTGTCAGTCTCTCTACAGTAGCAAAAAGAGTGCGTGTGTTGTTTAAATTACTGTTTATAATATTTGAGAAGAAAGTCTGTCTAGCTTTGCCTAGTTCCATATTAAAAGCATGTAGGCTGTCTTTGTAGATGTTATAATGGACTACAAGTTTTGTCTTCCGCCATATTCGTTCTGCTTTTCTGCATTGTCTTTTAATATTTTGCACTGCTGTTGAGTTTCTCCAAGGTGCTTTTTGTCTGCCACTCTTCTTCCTGACTTTCACAGGAGCAATATCATCAATTACAGTTTTAACTTTTGAGTTAAAGGAATCAAGGAGAAAATCAACAGAGTCTGCAGAAATGCTTGGTGTTAATGATATAGCCTTCATAAATAGTACACTAGTGTTCTCATTTAAGCATCTCTTCTTGACAGACACAGATCTAACTTCAGTGGCAGGAGAGATCAATATATCAAAGAAAATACAGAAATGATCAGACAGTGCTACATCCTTAATAACAATCGATGAAATGTTTAGACCCTTACTGATAAGTAAATCTAGAGTGTTTCCACGATTGTGTGTGGGTCCATTGTGTGTTTCCAGGCGAAATAGAATAGGAAAAGATGTTTCGATGGCATTTTGACACGAATACATGTTAATAAATGACATTTTGATGTTTGATGTTTGTTTCCACCGCTCATGTTGTCTGGAGTTTTTTTTCTTGTCTACTGAAATCTCTTTGAAATATATTTTTGCAGTGTTTCTACGAATAAAAGTACAACCCACTGACTGAAGAGATGTTTGTCCCTCACAGTCTCGCTATCATTCACATTAAAAATCAAAGATTGCGCTGCTGTGAATAAGGTCTATAAAGACGTGTTTGTTGACAGGGTGTGCTCAGGTCTCGCATTCAGGAATGTTGACCAGGCAAATATCTACTATCCAAAATAGTGTTGCACGGTGCACAGATAGGCCTAGCCTACTTTTAAAAACTTTAATTAAAAACGTCACGATTCCGTCCCACAGACTGTGATTGAGGGGTTCAAAACTTCCAAACATTAGCTCCTACTGTGTATTTAACATACGTTCACCCTCTATCTATGTAGAAGCATGCTAGCGATGTATGAAATCATGCTAGCAACATGGTTGTTGAAGTAACAGAGCGTGCATCATCTGCTTTAAACCTACGGGAGCTCCTAGAAGAAGTTGACCCTGGAGACAGTATATAACATCTTATAGGAGCTACCGTAGGTTTAAAGCAGATGATGCACGCTCTGTTACTTCAACAGCTTTCTCCAGCTCTGCCTTTAGTCGTGCAGAGGAAACTGTTGAAGTAACAGAGCGTGCATCATCTGCTTTAAACCTACGGGAGCTCCTAGAAGATGTTACAGATATACTGTCTCCAGGGCCAACTTCTTCACTAACCTTCACTGCCTCCTTTTTACGTTGCAGAGCCTTGTCAATCCACAAATCCACTTCATTTGTAAATGTAATGAAAGCCTCTACCTTAGGTTCGAACCAATCCAGTTGATCCTTATTAACTTCTTCCTCAGACTCTAGTTGAATTAGCAACTCTTTGACAGAAGCATTTATGTCACAAAACTCTCTAAGAAACTGTTTGAAATCTGGTACCAGCTTGCTCTTAATCATCTCCACATTGTCATCATCATCCATTAAAGTACACATCTGATTCTTTTTCCTGGTGAGATAACTTAACTTAACTTAGCTTTCCTTGAACTCCTTTGTCTCTGAAAAGCTTTATTATTTATTATACCATGGTCTGGGTGAATACTCGATTCTGATTGGCTGCAGGGTGTCCATTAAAAAGTGATAATGTACACCTAGGAAAGGCGTCCCATCAATTTGCCTGATGACAGTTCTAAATGATTGCGCTGGCTCAAACTCACTGATCAACTGCTGCGGTCGGGTCGCTGTGGCCACGTTGCTTGGCAACGCCTGTATACGGGAGATATTAAATAGTGCGCTCGACTTAATAAATAAAAACCCTCACGATTTTTACTCTAAAACACATTAAAGTATGCGCGTCGGACGGTTCACGCCTCGCCGTCGTCCATTAAAACGTACTCGGTTACCTAATGTAACCTCGGTTCTCTCTAGAAGAGGAAACGAGTATTGCGTAAGTTGCTTACGCTACGGGAAAGTCTTCTTTCTTCGAGATCTGAAGCCAAAAATTATCCTTAATTTTGTATTCATTGTCAACGCAGTGCGGCAGCCGGCAGACCAAGGCAGGCTGTATAAGCGTGCTCATTGGCTGCTCGGCAGCAACTGCTTAAGCCTATCAGTGAGCCTCGTGAAACGTGGCCTCCAATGAGGGCGCTTCGCGCCCTCCACACCCTTCTAACCGTCAAGATGGGTGTGGCCAGAGTGTATATAACGAAGGCTCACAGGCTGAATATCTGGTTTTCGTAGTCTGAAGCGCAAAAGCTCGTGGCGCGACACGGCAGGTTACGCAATACTCGTTCCCTCTTCTAGAGAGAACCGAGATTACATTAGGTAACCGAGTACGTTCTCTTACGAGAGGTTCTCTCGTATTGCGTAAGTTGCTTACGCTACGGGAACCCATTGTCAACGCCGTGCGCGCCGAGCATCCAGCACTTGAAACCCAGGGAGACCGGGGAAAACATTCTGCTGGAACAGGTGGCCGGTCGGAGAGACGGGCCAACACAGTACAAAGCACTTCACTCAGTGTATAAAATAGAGCGGCGCCGCCGGTCTATAAGTATATATCAGTGCAAAACAGTGGGGCCGGCAGCGCGAGCCCACACAGTACATACGCACACATTAGGGGAAGAAAAGAGCGACATCATCGGTCTTTTACGAAGAGAATAACCCCCCGCGCAGCAGAGTGGAAGACGGGCGGCCAGCAGCGCGGGCCAGCACCGGTAAACAGCGCGTAACGGGGAATGAGAAACAGAGCGGACCAGCCGGTCTGAGTATAAAACACTTTATCCTAAGTAACATGCCAGAAATATCGTCAGCATGCGAACGTAGTCTGCACATGAGCGACTGGGCAGAGCATACATGTCACTTATAGTGACAGCAATTTAGCCTGTAAGGCGGGAACTTCCAGGTTATAAAACCTCACGAATGTCGATGGGGAGGCCCAGCCCGCCGCCATACAAATATCGTGGATAGAAATTCCACTGGACCATGCCCACGAAGAGGCCATGCTTCAAGTAGAGTGGGCTCTGATACCCAGAGGGCACTGCAGGTGTTTGGAGGCATAAGCTGCTGCAATCGCGTCCACTATCCACCTGGACAGGCTCTGTTTCGAGGCGGCGAGACCCTTGGTGCGCCCGCCGAAGGAAACAAAGAGCTGCTCGGAACGCCTGAAAGCGGCGGAGCGCGTGATGTAAACTCTCAGCGCCCTGACAGGGCATAGGAGGTTATCACTGTCCCCATTATCGGATGCTGGCAGAGCCGAAAGGGAAATAATTTGTGCCCTAAAAGGGGTTCCAATCGCTTTGGGGATGTAACCGTGTCTCGGTCTGAGAATGACTTTCGAGTCATTCGGTCCGAACTCAAGACATGCAGGGCTAACAGATAGCGCGTGCAAATCCCCCACGCGTTTTACTGAAGACAGAGCTATCAGAAAAACGGTTTTGAGCGACAGGTACTTTAAATCCACAGATTCAAGCGGTTCAAAGGGAAAAGCCTTCAGGGCCTCCAGGACCAAGGACAGATCCCAAATAGGAACCGAGGGGGGCCGCGGGGGATTCATCCATCTGGCTCCTCTGAGGAAGCGGATAATAAGCTCGTTCCTTCCTAATGTCTGGCCGCGCGTCGTCTCAGCGAACGCTGCAATAGCCGCCACATACACTTTGAGCGTGGAAAGGGACCTGCCCTTGTCCAACAGCTCTTGTAGGAAGGAGAGCACCCGTGGGACCCCACATGCACGTGGATCTAAGCTCTTAGTAGCGCACCATTTAGAAAACACCGACCACTTAGACGCGTAGAGCCGTCTCGTGGAGGGGGCTCTAGACTGCGTGATCGTGTTCACGACCCCTTCTGGCAGGTCAACGGGTATCCGTTGATTACCCATGCATGCAGAGACCATCGCTCTGGATGGGGATGCCAGATCGACCCACCGGCTTGAGAGAGGAGATCCTTTCTCACGGGGATCGGCCATGGGGATGAGTGCGACAGCCTCACCAGCTCTGGGTACCAGGTTTGGTTCTCCCAACGCGGGGCTATAAGAAGCACTGGGTGGTGCGTTTCCCTGATCCTCGCAACGACCTGTGGTAACAGGGAGATCGGGGGAAAAGCGTACAGCGGGAGGCTGGGCCATGTCTGGGACAGCGCATCCTCGCTTTTCGAGAAAAATTTCGGGCAGTGAGCGTTGTCTCTTAACGCAAAGAGATCGACCTCCGCTCTGCCGAATAGGCGCCAGAGAAACTGGACTGATCGGGGGAAAAGCGTACAGCGGGAGGCTGGGCCATGTCTGGGACAGCGCATCCTCGCTTTTTGAGAAAAATTTCGGGCAGTGAGCGTTGTCTCTTGACGCAAAGAGATCGACCTCCGCTCTGCCGAATAGGCGCCAGAGAAACTGGACTGTCTGGGGGTGCAGGGACCATTCTCCCGGGGGAATGATGTCTCTGGACAGTCTGTCTGGACCGACATTCAGGTGGCCCGGCACGTGCGCGGCTCTCAGCGAGCGCAACGAGCGGTGAGCCCACACGAGAAGGCGTTCTGTCAGCTTGCACAGGTTTCTGGATCTGACGCCGCCCTGTCGGTTCACATAGGATACCACTGACATGTTGTCCGAGCGGACTAGCACATGGTGATCCTGTATAAATGGGAGGAAGCGCTTGAGCGCGTTCTCGACCGCTATCATCTCCAAACAGTTTATGTGGAGGCATTTCTCCTGGTCTGACCACAGGCCAAAGACCGGTTTGCCCTCGAAAAGAGCGCCCCAACCTGAGGTGGAAGCGTCCGTCGAGATAACTTTGCGGTGCGAGATGGCTCCCATTGTCACTCCCCGCTGGTACCAGTCGGCCGCTAACCAGGGCTTCAGTGCTGAAACGCAGCTCTGAGTCACTCTGATTCGAATGCCGCCGGAAGCCCAGGCTCTGTGAGGCACTCGGGCATTCAGCCAGCGTTGTAGCGGGCGCATACGTAACAGACCCAGCTGAAGCACTGCTGCAGCTGAAGCCATACAACCCAGCATCCTCTGAAATGTCTTGAGAGGTGCGGTGCTGCCCGGCTGGAAAGACGCGGCCAGGCGTCGAATGCAGCGCGCGCGCTGTGTCGACAGGCGGGCCGTCATTGCCACAGTGTCCAGATCCAAACCCAGAAAAGAGGTTGATTGACTGGGCACTAATGAGCTCTTGGTCCAGTTGACCGTGAGCCCCAGGCTGTCCAGGTGGCTTAGAAGCACTGTTCTGTGGGCGATGAGTTCGGCCTCTGACTGTGCTAGAATTAGCCAATTGTCCAAGTAGTTCAGAATTCGCATTCCCCGACCCCTCAGGGGAGCGAGAGCCGTGTCCATGCACTTCGTAAATGTACGGGGTGCCAGCGACAGGCCGAAAGGCAGGACGGTGTACTGATATACCTGACCGTCGAAGGCGAATCTCAAGAATGGCCTGTGACGGGGTATTATCTGGATCTGAAAGTACGCGTCTTTTAGATCGAGAGATATAAACCAGTCCCTCGGGCGAATTTGCGCGAGAATTTGCCTGGTTGTGAGCATTTTGAACGGTCTTCTCATAAGAGTTTTGTTCAAACGTCTCAGATCCAAAATTGGTCTGAGAGCTCCGTCCTTCTTGGGAACGAGGAAATAACGGCTGTAAAAGCCCGACTCGCTCATAGAAGGGGAAAACCGGTTCTATAGCCCCTTTGCACAGAAGTGTAGCTATTTCTGCTCGAAGTAGAAGTGCAACTTCCCCATTCACTCTGGTCTCGGTACGCGCTTGAAAGCGCGGAGGGCGGCGAGCGAACTGCAGAGTATAGCCCTGTTTTACTGTGCTTAGCACCCATTCTGACATGCCTGAATAGCTTCCCACGCTTTCGCGTGTGCAGCCAGGGGCAGAATGGCCTCCGAGCTCTGATTGCCGCGCGTCGAGGGCTCGAGAGCTCGTAACGGGGGCGCGGGCGCAGCGCGCGCGCTCTTGGTGCTTAGATACGGCGGCTCGCATGCAGCGATAGCTGGCCGTTTTACACACAGTGTCCCAGTGGCTTTGGACGGGGAACATACAGTGTGAGGCGCGACGCGCGAGGGCGGCGTCGGGGCGAAATGTTTGTTAGTATGTGTGAGCGTTCGAGGGCGGGCACAGGACTTACATTTAAAACATGACCGGTCGTGAGAGGCCGTGTGACAGAGCGGGCAGTGAGTAGGTGTGGGCACGGGGAGGTGGACACGTGACCTACTTTTAACACTCGAGCGGCTTCTGCCTGCTTTATGAGAGTGGGCTCTGTGAGAGACACGGGATTTATAGTGCTTGTGTGCAGGGGTGAACACGGAAACGTGGGCACATTCACTGCATTTGAAACACATACGGCGTGAGCCGTGCAACCAGACATTATGCTCATTTGAGATTTCTCTGGGTCGCCGTGAGAACGGTGGTTGCGCGCAGGCGAGCGGGTAGATATACCGGCTCGTTGGCTGCGAGGTAAACATCTGCAGTAGCCGTGGCAACGGGGACTGACAGAGCGTGAAGCTTTGACGGTGGTCCAACCGCAGCGGGACTTAACCGTCTTTTCTTCCCTCGTGTATAGAGGCTCAATAATAATCGAGCACCACCATGAGTAGGAGGGGTGCGAGAGGCGGGTTCGCTTTCTGTATGTAAGAAAAGCTGGCCGCGAGCTCGGAGAAGCGAACAGCATAAATTTTTATCTGCTGCGAGAGCCGGGATCGAACACGGGTCTCTGGCGCGAAAGCCTATAATTCTGCCACTGTACCACAGGGGAGAACACAATAGCTTTCGGTTAGCGCGAGCATATAAGTGAGCAACCTCAAGTTTGTTTGCAGGCGTGCGTGTAATAAAAACAGGCTCGTTTACTGCAATAGTAATATTTCCAGCCGCCTGAACTTAAGAGCGGACTGAGAAATGTGTGAGAATTGGCGGTTTGTCCGGCCACAGCGGGACGAAAACACTCTCTCTCCTCTTTTCGCCGGTGAGTGAGGCGCGCGCGCTGAACGTTGCTCGTGACCGTCCGCTCTGTCATCCCTTGTGAACGGCGCAATCTGCGCGGCCCAACAAGGGGGAGAGCGGGTTCGCTTTCTGTAAATAAGAAAAGCTTGCCGCGAGCTTGGAGAAGCGAACAGCATACATTTTTATCTGCCGCGAGAGCCGGGATCGAACCCGGATCTCTGGCGCAAAAGCCTAAGATTCTGCCACAGGGGAGAATTCATTAACTTTTGGTTAGAGCGAGCATATAAGAGCGTCATGTCTTGCGACGGCGTTTGCTTGCAGGCGTGCGTGTATTTATAACAGGCTCGTATACTGCAATATGAACAATTCCAGTCACCTGAACTCAAGAGGGAACTGAGAAATGTGTGAGGAATGGAGGTAGGTCCGGCCAGGGCGGGACGAAAACACTCTGTTCTCCTTTCGCTGGTGAGTGACGCGCGAGGACGGAGTAGCTTTCTTGTAATGTAAAGAGAGCTCCAGGACCGTCCGCTTCTGCCATCCCTTGTGAGCGGCGCAGTAGCGCGGCTCGAACAGAGGGAGTGTATCTATCTCATTCGCCTCATCCCCTGACGCGGCGGCGCGGGCGAGAGCCGGCGGTTGAACGGCCGGGAGGGGGGGCGGAGAGGGCGAGAGAGAAGCTCGAGGGAGAAGTTCCGGCGAGCTCCTCAGTCACATCAGTGTCCGGAGGTCTCTGAACGACAGCTTGGTCGAAAACTTCAAGTCGAGCCCGCAGGGTCGACATTGAAAGTTCTTCGCACTCGGGGCAGCTGCCCGTAGAGAGTGCGGTGGCAGCGTGCTCGCGGCCCAGGCAGAGAGCGCAGATGAGGTGGCGGTCTCCGTTGCTGAGCGGGGCGCGGCACAAGCCGCAGGAAAAAACGAGGCATTTTTAGAAAAACGCCTCGTGCTCTTTTAGAATGAGAGAAAGTATGTGTCGCAGTAGGCGAACACACACAGCAGTAAAAGGATATGTCGCCGGATAGCGTAGCAGGCACGGATGGCTGAAGGCGGCGAAGGCGGCCGGCTTCTTCAGGCGCTGTCCTAGGCTTGCTGGTCGCTGGTTTCAACGGCGGCGGCTCTCAAGATCCAGCGATGCGAAGAGCTTCGCTGAAGACAAGAAAATCAGATATTCAGCCTGTGAGCCTTCGTTATATACACTCTGGCCACACCCATCTTGACGGTTAGAAGGGTGTGGAGGGCGCGAAGCGCCCTCATTGGAGGCCACGTTTCACGAGGCTCACTGATAGGCTTAAGCAGTTGCTGCCGAGCAGCCAATGAGCACGCTTATACAGCCTGCCTTGGTCTGCCGGCTGCCGCACTGCGTTGACAATGAATACAAAATTAAGGATAATTTTTGGCTTCAGATCTCGAAGAAAGAAGACTTTCCCGTAGCGTAAGCAACTTGCGCAATACGAGAGAACCTCTCGTAAGAGAACCTGATAATGGACACCTCGTCGGGCATTAACCCTTACATAATTAACTGTCAAAGTCCTATACTGTATACCTGGCTATACAGCAATATTTAATAAATTCATACATTTTTTAAATCAAATTGTTTTCTACAAACTCCACCAGATTCTTGTTCTACATCTCACAGACTACCACTGTGGTGATTTTTCATGTTGTTTTGTTTTATTATTTAATAATTAACTGTCAAAGTCATATACTGTATACCTGACTATACTGCAATATTTAATAAATTCATAAAAAATGCAAATCAAATTGTTTTCTACAAACTCCACCCGATTCTTGTTCTACATCTCACAGACTACGTTCTTTTTTGTAAATTCGGAGTGCTGTCAATACAGAGAACAACGACAAAAATGGGTGTTGCCTACACCGTGTTATCCTCTTTTTAAAATTTGCACCCTGTTGACTTCAATGGGGCAAGTTTTAAACCTGCTTTTAGCCTCTTAACATCCTTGATGTGTCATTACAAGTGCCCAGCCATGTGAGTGATTACTTCAGAGTGAACACGGGTGAGTCTGACTGCAGTAGATGTGAAAGATATGAATAAAAGTGATGTTATTTCAGCCAGCGCTCATACCTGTATTTACATCCTGTTTTCGGTCGAAGTCCATGTGAGTGATTCCTTCAGAGTGAACACGGGTGAATCTGTAATCGATTGTCGAGTTCACGCGCATAGGTTTAGTTACCTATGATCACGCGCGTGAACTCGACAATCGATTACTATGGACTTCGACCGAAAACAGGATGGCGTGACCGCAGTGCATACGAGGAGGGAAAACGCATAAATTAAGTGTTTAATCGCATTTATATGCATTTTTATAACAGGGGCATTTTCCATGACGTGCGAAGCGGAGCAGACTAGGATGATGTTACTTTTTAACAGGGAAACGACGAAAGTAAGTGTTTTAACTAATTTACAATATGTATTTTATAACATATTGTTTTATAGCGATATTTAAATGTTCTGCGAGCTTAAACTTTTTTCAAAGGCGACATCTTTGACTCAATACAGAGCTGACGATGAGGAGGTTTGCTTGTAACGTTAATAAGGAAAACACAGAAAGTAAGTGTTTTTAACCTAATTTACAACATGTATTGCATGGCATGGCATTACAGGCTGTGCAGAATTATTAGGCACGTTGATTTTCTGATCATATTTTATTCCCAGGAACATTTTGCCAATGCCAAACCATATTAATCTTAATAACTACTATTAATTTTGTATTTAATCATTTATAAGTGATATATAATTGTTCATGAAGGCTGAAAAAGATAAACGCCTTATTTTCAGGTGTGCAGAATTATTAGGCAAGTTTTCTTTTACAGATAAAATAAGCCAAAAAAGAGATTTAACTAAGACTGAAAAGTAAAAAATTATTAAATCCCCATGAGAAGAATTCAATACTAAGGCAATACCCGAG
Organism: Abramis brama; assembly: GCF_963993115.1. Taxonomy (NCBI): domain Eukaryota; kingdom Metazoa; phylum Chordata; class Actinopteri; order Cypriniformes; family Leuciscidae; genus Abramis; species Abramis brama. The sequence continues at coordinate 27,880,421 of NC_139984.1, forward strand.
ATTGCAGTTAAGGCATTACCATTGGACAGTGAAATGCTCATTGGGTCAGCAGGGTCAGACAAAAACAGGTGGAGAAGAAAAGACACATGTTAACTGCAAAAGAATTAAGAATTAAGGTGAATAATTAAGTGTGAAACCATCAGGAACCCTTTAGTCTTCAGCGCCACCATTTTCCAGAACTGCAACCTACCTGGAGTCTCCAGAAGAGCAAGGTGTCAGGGTCTCAGAGACTTGGGTTAGGCAAAGAATCTTAAAAAATGCCCCCCACTTAATAAGAATCACAAGCTGAAGTGTTGTGAAATACATGAAGACTGTTTTTTATAGGCTTTATAGACAGACAGATTGAGAGTGACTCTTGAAGGACCAGCACCATATCCTCTTCTACCACTATTTGAAGAATTCATCTTCCAGAATACGTTTTAATAAGTTTTGTGAGTTAATTTTTAGTCCATCTCTGCAAAACGGGCTTCAGGGTAGGAGATGGACTAAAAATAAACTCACAAAATTTATTAAAACGTATTCTAGAAGACACCAGGATGGTGTAATATTTGACTCCTATAAGGTTGAGAAGATTGTGATTTCCATTTTTTTTTTTAAGTGTTAGGTCAACACCAGAACAGTGTAGAATTTTAACTGCATCCAGCTCTGTAACAATGTTGTTGTTCTCTGCATTGGTGTTAATATTTTACTCTCTTAGTGTTCATATTGTAACACTTTGTTGGTGTTGCGAGAGGCAACACTTTTGAAAGTGTTGAACTAACACTTTGTGGGTGGTTCCCATATATACACTTTTAAAGTGTTGAAATTAACTCTATTGGTGTTGATTTCTGGATTTCAAAATTACAGTTACTTGGATTTTTGTGATGCAATATTGATTTTAATATATGATTTTTACGAGCAAAGACCCAAATTAGATTAGGCTGTACAGATGAAGTACTCTTGTCCAGCTTCAGAAGATGCAGCTTGGCATTCTTAAATAGTTGCCGAGTCAGTTATGGGAGCTTTGGGGATTTTTTTTTCATGAGTAGAATGAGAGAGAGAGGGAGAGGGTAAGACAGACATAGGACTTGGCCTACGTGCAGGAGAGCAGAGCGTAAATGGCAGAAGGACAGACTCCAAGTGTCCTATGATATACGTATTAAGTTATAATATTTCACAATAGTACTGTTTTTTGTTTTGTTTTTTTTAACAAACAAAAAACAACAGTAATATTGTGAAATCAAATAAATGCAACTTTGGTGAGCAGAAGAGACTTCTTTTAAAAACATTAAAAATCCTACAGATCCAAAACCTTTGAGTGGTAGTGTATATACACATACACACGTTTTTTTTTTACATGTACAATGTAAAGATGGAGTACTCTTGTCCAGCTTCAGAAGACGCAGCTTGGCTCCTTCTTAAAGCATTCTTGAATGGTTGCCAAGTTGCGGTTTCACGGAGATGGCTGAGCTGGAATTCCAGTATATTTAAAAGTAGTATATTTATTCATCTGCTTTGAAGAACTCTGGCCAGCTGCAGTCTTCATCATTCTGTCGTTTTATTTATTTTATTCATTACAACAATGAAATCATGTGTAGTATTCAGTGTCAATTCAATACATTGAGATCCCATGTTTGATATTTCATTGATCTAATGACAACCATCAGAAAATCAGTATATTTATAACTGTGACATTACACACACACAGTAAAGAAGCTCCTAGTCATTATTCAACTGAAATAACTTCAGCTGAATGACTTCATTATGGCTTCTTTACTGCTGCATTAAATTCTATTTACATAATTGATAACTTTATAATGTTATCTCTGTAAAGCTGCTTTGAAAAAAACTGTATTGTATAAAACTGTATTGTATTGCACTATATACATTGACAAATGCAAGTTTCAGATTGAGGTTCATAAACATTTATGTTCAGTTTGTTCCATTTATTGATCTAATTAGATTTGACCAAATTTTAGCAATATACTTAACTTTCCAAAAGCTACAAATAAAACAGCAAGAGATGCCATCTCCAGTGACCAGCTCTACATTTATTTATTTTGTGAACATATGGTTCACCAAAAATAGCATCTTTAACATAAGGTGAACAGAACAACTGGACGGCAAGCTTTCAAAACATGATTTTCCGTGCAGCAGACTTCCTTTTTAGAGTTACAATTGAATTGTAAACAAAGTTTTTAATATCTCTCCAAGATCTTTCCTTCAGGGCCTTTTCCTCTTCTAGGCATCTCATGCAGTCCAGTGTCTCTGCCATGAACTTTCCTAGGTGTTTGTTCACTGCCCTTCTCTCTTCTTCACTCCAGGGTCTCTTCAGGATTATCCTGGTCGCCTCTACAAATAACAAATACAATGTATATTTTGTAAACTTATTACAGAAAGTCTCTATCTTTTATCACTTTTAAGATATAGCCTTTTGAAATTAAGATGTCAAAATCGAACGGTTTAGAAAAAACCTCTGCGCCTAAAGGGTTAAAAAACAGAGACATAAATGTAGGTTTCTTAAACTGCTTTTGCTTGCTCACAGTCACAGAAAGTCCCCAAATGTATCATTTGTCCCGTATGACACAGAGCTAATGGATTGTTGTTTAAAGGAAATGACATGACATGAGCAATCAATTTTGCCTTGATGGTTTGACATATAATGGGTCTTTGTACCATTAAAACATCCAGCAAGTTTCAGAACTTAAAATAAAGATAAAAAAATGTCATGATCGCTTTCATTTTTATGATAATCACTGTATAGTAGGGGTGTAAAAATATATATTGTGTATCATGGTTAAAAAAAAGGTGCTGTGCCGTGGAGAGAGGGCGCTTTTTAAATGTATTTAATTGTTTGTTCTCCGCATTATGCACAACAAACTTGGGATCTTTATTCCCATTGCCCATTTCTCCTGCACCCAACACACTGATCACAAGAACTATGTGGCTTTGTTAGATGATCAACAATATTTGCTTCACCTAATGTTTTGGATCATCGGTGTATATATTTGGCTCTAGTAGACAGTAACAGAAAGCATCTAATACTTTAAAAGAACATACCCTTTGCTTTGCTTGTCTGTTCCTCTTTTCTTCATCATCTTCGGTGAGGCTCCAGCTTGTTTCCTGGCTGTGATCTGCAACAGACAAGCATTAGTACCTGTTACTTAATAATCGTTAGTTGCAGCCCTACTGCTGAGTGTTGACAGCAGGTTTCTCTCCCTGTTTTACCTTCTCCACCTAATCGAAACCCTGTAGCTTTGGCCTGATACTGGGAGCTAAAGGACTCTCCAAATCATACATGTAATTCATCTTATCTCTTTAAATAGCTAGATTTTACTTACATGTAAGCTCTGTAAAGTTGATTTGAAACAATGTTTGTGAAAATCTCTATACAAATACAACTGACTTGTCTTAAAATAAGAATAAATGCTGGTGCTACCCGCTACTCTTTTGCTAAGATTTATGAAACTTACCCATTAGTTTACCCTTCTTAGTCAGTTTTTCTGCACTTTTGCAATACCCATTTCAGCCAGTAGGGGTGAAAGTTGCGCAGTAGGGGTAAAAATAGAGGTTGTGAAAGTTGTCCCCTGTCCTCCTCTACTTAATGACACTGGTTTGATGTCTCTGTCTCACTTCTGGACAAAGCTATTACAAAAAGAATGTTAATTTTGGACATGCAGTACCGATTTCCGCCAGTAGGGGTGAAAGTAGAGCAGTAGGGGTAAAAATAGAGGTTGTGAAAGTTGTCCCCTGTCCTCCTCTACTGAATGACACTGGTTAGATGTCTCTGTCTAACTCATGGACAAAGCTATTACAAAAAGAATGTTAATTTTGGAAATGCAATACCGATTTCCGCCAGTAGGGTGAAAATAGAGCAGTAGGGGTAAAAATAGAGGTTGTGAAAGTTGTCCCCTGTCCTCCTCTACTGAATGACACTGGTTAGATGTCTCTGTCTAACTCATGGACAAAGCTATTACAAAAAGAATGTTAATTTTGGAAATGCAATACCGATTTCCGCCAGTAGGGGTGAAAGTTGCGCAGTAGGGGTAAAAATAGAGGTTGTGAAAGTTGTCCCCTGTCCTCCTCTACTGAATGACACTGGTTTGATGTCTCTGTCTCACTTCTGGAAAAAGCTATTACAAAAAGAATGTTAATTTTGGACATGCAGTACCGATTTCCGCCAGTAGGGGTGAAAGTAGAGCAGTAGGGGTAAAAATAGAGGTTGTGAAAGTTGTCCCCTGTCCTCCTCTACTGAATGACACTGGTTAGATGTCTCTGTCTAACTCATGGACAAAGCTATTACAAAAAGAATGTTAATTTTGGAAATGCAATACCGATTTCCGCCAGTAGGGTGAAAGTTGCGCAGTAGGGGTAAAAATAGAGGTTGTGAAAGTTGTCCCCTGTCCTCCTCTACTGAATGACACTGGTTTGATGTCTCTGTCTCACTTCTGGAAAAAGCTATTACAAAAAGAATGTTAATTTTGGACATGCAATACCGATTTCCGCCAGTAGGGGTAAAAATAGAAGTTGTGAAAGTTGTCCCCTGTCCTCCTCTACTTAATGACACTGGTTAGATGTCTCTGTCTCACTGCTGGACAAAGCTATTACAAAAAGAATGTTAATTTTGGACATGCGATGCCCATTTCAGCCAGTAGGGGCAAAGGAGAGGTTGTTAAAGATGCCCACTGAGGCCCCCTACCGAACTGCACTGGTCTCATGTCAATAGGCTCTTTAAAATCAAAAAGCTATTACAAAAACACACACTCTGCGTTTTCCTTAAAAACTAAGAAATAGTGCACTTTCCCCACGGTCCCTTACTCGCATCTCCGTCAAGAGCGAGCTTTCCCGGCGAAACTCACATTGCGGCGGCTTTTGAGGGGCAGTGCTTATTATATAGAGCGAAAATACGGAAAATTAAGCTTGTGAAACATTGTTAGCCTTGCCTTTTTAGCGGCAATAGGGTTTAAATAATTTTTGGCCAAGTCCTTTAGGAGGTATTGCCATTTTTCAGCGAATGTCTGGGAATATCGAAAACAAAACTAACCTTACCCCGCTCGGAAAGCGAGAGAGGTGTGTGTGAGGATGAGAGAATGGGACGCAGATTAGCAGAATTGCGCTGCCTTTTCCGCGTGATGAAGGGGCGTTGCCGAGAGATAACAGGAATGTTTTGAAAACACATGTTGATGAAGTTGTAAAATAAGATTAAAGTGGGAAGGGAAAGGGAAAACAAAATACTGGTGTCCTTGCTCGGTGGAGTCGCGCAGGTAGAGTCGCTGGTCTTTACCCGAGTCGGTCTTCACACGAGGAGGCTGAACACGAGAGCTGAACGCTTCCGCGACAGCGCGCAAATTACATATAGATATAATGCTTTCACCGCTTGAGTGAGGACAGCTGTCTCAGTCGGCCAATTAAGTCAATAAAGCGAAAATGGGGCAAATCGAAACTGCTAGGAGTCAATACTTAAGTGCTTTTAGAACTGCAATAATAATAATAATTTCCACGCGCGGCCGTTGATTAATGTAGCAACGCGTCTAAATAAAATACAGAATTATGTGAAGTTAAAAATGAAAAATAAACAGAGAATCAAAGATAGTCTTACCTTGAGTCAAATACAACACTGAAATAACAGGAGAACTGAGTATTCTGAAAAACCACTAGCGCGCTCTTGCCTGCATCCTCCTTTACTGACCGCTGGTGACTCTATGCTGACTCAAGCTTTAAAATAAATAAAACCACTTGTTTTTTTACCACCAGCGGTCCCTGCCTTATAAGGTCTCAGTGCCTTTCTCCATTGCAAACAGAAGTTTACTTATCTTGGCAATTTGAAATGTTTTTTCAGTCTGTCTGTAAAACTCATGGTGAAATTTTATGTCATGACTCATGGAACTTACAGCTTCCCCCAACTCTTGAGTCAACCATAACGCTTCCCCTTCATGCCGCTTGTTAAAAATAATGACCTGTGCCAGAACAGTCTCATTTAATACCTTGTATGCTCTTAAACTCATTTGCTCCGTCTGCTCCCCTCTTGCTTCATCTTCTACCTTCCTGAGATGGTCTCTTGAGTAATTACATTTTTGGTGAGGGGGATGTCATCTTCTTTATTCCATCTTTTTTCTTGCATGGTTTGGTGAGCGTGTCGAGACTTTGAAGCTGCACTGAAACTCACATCTGGACCACCAAACTTTAAATCTTAATCTTTTAATCTTACAATAAAGAGAAATAAATATATATTTTTAATTATTGTTTTTCACTCTAATGTTAAAACCGTGTAAGAGACTATATAAATTTTCAGAATGCTGACGTCATTAGCAGAATGCTAGCGTGTTATGGGCAACAACAACTCAACCTGTAAGAAATCGAAAAGAAATAAGTACTCGTTCATTCAACTTTCGACCTATAACCCATGTTGAACTTGCAAAACTTACAATAAAATCTGAGATTTCTCAACGGCAATCGGGTGAAAGAGACACATTTAGCCGTCTAGCCCCATAGACTCCCATTCAGTCTGCACTCGCCCGCGATCACCTCCAGTGGAATTCTAATGGAACTGCAACCAAGATCGATACAATGGGGCTAATAGGAAGTGCCAAGGCTCTCCGTAGACGGGCTCTGTTGTTACTAACAACTACTCAAAAGATTTTGTAAATGCACATAAGTTACCTGTGTTGACTTTTCTTCCATCACTTCCTGGAAGAGAAGATTGAAAAATGTTATATTAGTTTCAACGAAATAATTCCAGTCACAGCAGGCTACAATAAGCAGTGGTCTATACAGCACTACTAGACAGTAATGTTTAAGCATTCAGTTATTTATGACAATACAGACCTTATAGTGATAAACGTCATTAAAAATTACATCCATGTATAACCTATTCTGTATAATTGACAATGTACCATTTGGTCACAGAGAAGCTGATACAAAGATAAAGGCCCTCATGTTTATTACTGCTGTTCAAGTTCACTCGTCATTAGTAATTATGTAGTTTATTACATTTTCTACTCGATTTTAATTTGTTCTTAAAACTTACTATAGCCTTTTTCTATGTAGGCTACCGTATATACCCGACTATAAGACGACCCCCCCCCCCATTTTCCAGACTTATTTTTGGGACAAAAGGAGATTTTTGTGGAAAAATCTGAAATATCTGGATTTAACAGAAAATAATTGTATTTGAAAATTGCAGTGATAATTCATTCTCTCTCTTCCAGCGCGTGTGCGCACGCACCTCTCTGTCTCTGTCTCTCTCTCTCGCTCTGCGTCTCGCGCGCACCTCTCTCTCTCTCGCTCGCTCTGCATCTCGCGCGCGCACCTCTCTCTCTCTCTCTCGCTCGCTCTGCGTCTCGCATGGCAGAGGGGAGCAGCGTTTTAATTCAGTTAAACACAGATATTATGTTGCTTCTCTAATTTTACATGCAAGTATAGCCGAAATCATTTGTCTTAATGGGTCGCGTTTCAGTCACTATTTCATATTAATTCCGTTGTTCCTTCTCCCTTTCCCCCCGCGATTTTGTCTATATCGCGAATATAAGACGACCCCCCATTTTTCAGCCTATTTTTAGGACAAAAAAACCTCGTCTTATATTCGGGTATATACGGTACTTTATTAGCCTATGTACAACCAGCGCGATGTCTACCGACCCCCTCCCCCATCACGACCTTGCACGCACTACTAGATAACTAACTGAGAGAGATGCATACAGCACTCACCCCCTCCCCCACCCCAATCAAGACCTTGCACGCATTAGAGAACTAGGCCTGAGAGGCGACCCGCAGCACCACCAGCACCAGGACCGCCAGCGCCAGGACCGGAAGTGAGGGGCGGAGTTTACCGAGTAGCAAGTACTTATTGTACTGTAACTAATGTATCATTATAACGTATAAGGGTGTTTCTGCACACCTTGATATAAAAAAATAAAATAATGATTTAGGGCCCTATCTTGCACCCAGCGCAATTGACTTTGTACACTGACGCATGTATCATTCCTATTTTGCACCTGCGCAAAGCGCGCTTTTCCCTCCACAGAAGCACGTACGTCGCTAAACTAGGGAATGAACTTGCGCTCCCTGGGCGGTTCAGCGCAAAAAAGGAGGCGTGTACCGGCGCAAACGTTCCTTCATGCTATTTTGCAGGTTTAGAAAACAATTGCGCCACTAACCAGGAAAAAATAGTTTAAAGTCAGTGGCGCGTTGCGCATGTTATTCATATGCTATTTTAAGGTCGCATGCTTGGCCATAATCAATGTAGCGTGTGCACAACGCGCATACACTTTGATTCTGTCATCTACACAGAAGCAGCAGTTTTCATTTTTGCAAATCATACATTATTATGATAGATACATATTATAAAATGATAGATACATTATTATAAAAGCATACATCTAGCTTACACATTTACCCAAATTATCATACACCTTTTTAACCGAAGTTAATTTGGGTGGGTTTCTCCATCCCCAACGTCCCTGACGAGAGCGTTGCTCTCCTTGGCTGTGAACCGCTCCTGGCGCGCGTCTGCGTGCAAATCCGCCGTTATAATAGGAATCCGCTTTAGAACAAAGCGCGTCTGCTCTTAAAGGGAATGTGAGATGACGCTCTGATTGGTTTATTTCACGTTACGCCCAAACCACACCTATGAATAATGAAGCTACTTCAGACCAACCCATTTTAGATTTGCGCCTGGCGCAAGAGTAATTTATCCCGCTGGGAAAATAGCAACAGCGCCAAGACCTGCCCACAAAGTTACTTGCGCTTTGCGCTTTGACACTTGCGTTTCAGATCGTTAAAATAGGGCCCTTAATGTCAAATTATGAAGCATTTATGTCCAAACACCATTTTCGCTCATGTCCCACACCCGTGGTTTCAATGTTGAGATACTTAAAATTAGCTCATTCTTTTACAATATGACATTATTTCAAATGGAATTGTTTAATATATAGATTAATTTACAGCATCTTAAAATTCTTTGTATTATTTACTGATAATTTTTATGAAAAAAATATTTTTACACTTAAATTGAGATGGCAACATCTGTCATAAAAAGTTAATTTTGTTATCTTTTGTTTGTATGGAAACAATTGACATCTAAGGTTACTGTAAATTTTTTACATGGCATAGAAAAAAAAACATGAAATTCCCTATTTTGTATATTATTTTTTTATATCAGTATTTACAAAACTGCATCACATTTGAAAAAGCTATTTAAATATATTACATTTTTAATAGAAATTACTAAAGGAAAATGTATAAAATTAACGTTATTGTAACGTTGCGGTAAGGACCCTTTTTAAGAAGATGACCCGAAAAACATAAAAAATAAACATGTTCCAGATTAAAATCTTAACAACTACATTCTATTTTGTGTAAATTTTTATATGTAATGCAGACTGTAAATTATAAATTACATTACACACGTATATTAATGTATACATTTTTATTAATATACACTTATATTCATGCATAAATTTATATTAATGTATACATTTCGTGTAATATATAAAATGCCCCTAAGTTTCAAGCATTATTTTTCAACAGCGTGATCAGGAAGTAACTCTCACAATACAATGAAACGGATAACTATACAATTACTATTACACAAGATTAACGTTTTTAAATGCTTATTGTACTGTAACTGTAATGTATCATTATAACATGTTGGCGGTAAACTCCACCCCTCACTTCCGGTCCTGGCGCTGGTGGGTCCTGGCACTGGCTGTCCTGGGACTCCTGGCGCTGGTGCTGCGGGTCTGCAGCTGGATACTATTGCCTGAGAGAGATCATGGAACCATGCAGCACTCACCCTCCCCTCCCCAATCACGACAGCTCCGAAGAAAATAAATGTCAGAGGGATCATACAATCATACCTGCGCTGTGACTATATATATAATTGTATATGCGCAATTCGGCAAACTGTGTATATAGCGCGATCTCTACCAATTATTCTCGTAATAATGACTTAACATCTCATAATGAGAAACTTTCTCGTAATAATGAGAAACTTTCTCGAAATGATGACTTAACATCTCGTAATGAGAAACTTTCTCGTAATAATGACTTAACATCTCATAATAATTAGAAACTTTCTCGTAATAATGACTTAACATCTCATAATAATGAGAAACTTTCTCGTAATAATGAGAAACTTTCTCGTAATAATGACTTAACATCTCGTAATAATGAGAAACTTTCTCGAAATAATGACTAAACATCTCGTAATAATGAGAAACGTTCTCGTAATAATGAGAAACTTTCTCGTAATAATGACTTAACATCTCGTAATAATGAGAAACTTTCTCATAATAATGACTTAACATCTCATAATAATGAGAAACTTTCTCGTAATAATGAGAAACTTTCTCGTAATTATGACTTAATCCACGCATGCGCAATGTGCATTGTGCACATGCGTTAAGCAAGCGACTGAAGTGAGGCGTGCTGCATTATGAAGAACTGTTTTGAATGTAAGTATGCCTGTATAACAACAGCTGAACACTGTTTAAAAGTAATTGTAAATTAAAACGTTGCATATCATAAACGTTTGCACGGTTTAACGATTGGTTGCGTGAACACAAGAGGGGCCAGGTTAATTCGCGTAGTTGTCGTTCCCATTGGTAGATAAATGGTCGATTACTAAGTTGGCCAAATCTCTTTGATTATGTCGCGTTTATTAATTATCGAACACTAAACACGCAAGTGAAATGTGAGACGAAATACTGCTATTTTTGAATCGCGCGGCGCGAGCTAACTATACATGTTTTCACCTGCAGAGCAGGTGCGTTTTATCATGGAATGTAATCAACAGCATATAGTGCAGAACCAAACATTTTAAACACTGCCCGAACTAAGGGACTGTCCCTAAACTCTCGATACAGACCCCAATGAGGCAGTGTTGAAGCAAGTTCAAAACCAGTTCAAAACAGCCCAATTCTAAACACCGTTTTCAGAAAAAACAGGACAAAACATCCTGTTATGTGCAAATATAAATTACGACTTAAATCTACACATCACCAGCCATACAAAACTGACCATGAGTTTACTGTAGTAACTATTGTTTTGATATACTTGTAATGTATGTATGTCTGTGTGGGTGTTCTTTAAATACAATACTGGTAATCAAACTTGTCATGTGGGTAAAGGCCTAGAGAGGATAAAAACATATGTATGTCTACAGGATGGATGATCTAACTGAGTTTCTGCGAATGAGGAATGTTCCAGAGGAAACCGTTGAGAAACTGGAACAAGAAAAGGTGAGACAATGCAGCTGGACAAAAATGTGGCACAGATGAAGGACTGCAGGGCAGGGCTTTAAGATTATACATAAAGGTTTCATAAACTGGTAATTTATACTTTCTTTAGTTACATTTAAGTTAATTTAGTACATTTAAGTTAATTTAGTACACTTAGGCCCTGTTTCACAGACAGGGCTTAGACTAAGCCAGAATTAGGCCTTATGGTGCATTCATGTCCTCCTGGAAAGTTCGTATTTACAAGGTGGGAAGTCGTTTCGTTCAAGTCACTTTCGTCGGAGTAAGATGGCGGCGTACTTTCTCTTAATTAATTACACAAAAATACAGCAAGGTTTTTAAAATATACTTCCAGAAAATAAAGAATAAGGAATGTGCATCAGGTGTGTTTTTTATTTTTTTTATTTTATGTTTTTAATTAATTTACGAAGATACTGTAAACTTTGTTATATATTATATTGTTATATTATAATGTTATCATATTCTGTGCAGGCAATCAGCTTACTTTGCTGTAAATAGACAATTCTAGCAATATCACTGCTAAATACCTTTAAGTATTGTGCGTATTGTGGTAACTGGTTCAGTTAAAACAGCTCAACATGCATTTTAGTCTGAGACTAGCTTTGTCTGTGAAACCAGAGGTTGGAAACCATCTTGTCTGCCCCAGATTTCTTATCGCTAAGAAAGTTAGATCTATCACAAAGTTGGTTTTAATATTAAATATAGTCAACACTTTAATTCTTCTATCAGCCCAAGAGGTAGACAGAGGCAGTGGAAGAGCAAGAAGCAGAAGACAAAGTGTAAGAATGAGCAGTCTATTAAATAATCTTTGTTAAATTTCTCAATGAGAATTAATCTCACCAGCACAAATTCAAAAAGTCTTATTATACTGAAGCAACAGTGATGAAAAATGTATGCTTCACAACATCATCCTTTGATGATAAAAACTTTGAGGTGGAGGTGTTCCTGTAGAATGTACAGAATGTATGAGAACATTCTGGTAACAAAAATAAAATTAGCTACAGAAAACATTACAAGACCATAACATAATGCTCCCAAAACATTCATAGAACAATAACATGTCTAGCTGGGATGAGCTCATATTGTGGTCAGTCTGAGTTATTCTTGTGCCAATAAAAATGAACGTAGCTTTTCAAGAAACTATAATGAAAATATAAATTGAAACTAAATAAATTATCTCTAAAACTGAAAAAGAATAAATCGCAGGCAATTTTTTTTTACTTCGTTTTTAATACACTGCATGTTTTGCTAACTATTTCTCATATTTCAATTGCTGATCTGAACTTACAAATGCGCTTCCAGAGTTTTCATTTACGCTTCTGAAGTTTTCGTTTACGCTCCCTGAGTTTTCGTTCGCCGTTCTGACACATTTCTCTCGTGGGGGCGGGGCTAGTAGCAGTGTGTTCTCGTTGGTTACTGAGCTTTTGATTGACAGCTTCGTGACCTGGAAGTGAAGACGTCAGTGGTGTGTTTATGTGTGGATGTGAGCGTCTGTAATCACAGCTTTCCATTTCATTTTAGTGATATTAAGTTTATATCTGTATTTATTTGCTGCTACACTATATTGTTGAGATGATTTCTTATAGAAGGAACAGACGAATGATATTTATCATTAGTCATCGTCGCTATATCAGGAGGATACTGGATAACGTTAGCCTACTCGTGGTAAGTCTGATTTTTTTTCATTAATACTATACTGATACTATTTATAATACTGGCTTTTTTTCCGGTGGAGAGCCATTTTAGAGCTCAGTGAGAGCCCATAACATTATACAGCTGTGTTGTCTTGATTTAACTGTTAGCCCAATCATTACATGACTTGTTTATCTACATTCGGTTACAGTCTTCGATTAGATCATATTTCCCCCCAGCCACCCCAAACAACATTGAGCTAGAGTACTGTACAGTATCTGTACTGTATCAGTCAATGACCAATGCCATAGGACCAGAGCGCTGTCAATCACTGCCTGATTCAACTTTGGCAATGTAAAGCCTTTTTACCATGCCAATAAAGCTATTTAAACCTGAATTTCTCAATTGCTGATTAATTTGCGATGCAAAATTTTTGAAAGAGGAGAGACACGACTTGACCACAGACCACGTCTCTGTTCGTAATATGTAAACACTCAATTATTTTGAAGTATCGCCCTGGTTGCAATATTTATTCTGATTACCTTTGTGTGATAAAGATGACTGATAAAGCTATTATATGTATCTAGTATGAGTAACAAAATGATTTTTTCTGTGTCCATATTTGACTAATAATAATGGAAAAAAAGTGCACTTCATATGAACATTTCTGAGAAAAATGTTTAATCTTTAATAGTCTTTAATAATATATGTCCAAATTAAAAACTTAATACATGCAAGTAATTATGACTGAAAACATCCAGCAACTAGGGAATACACATCCATATGTTTATATATAGGGCAATACAGCCATCTACTGGTTACACAACAGTATTACAGATGATAAATGCTGCTTGACTCCGAGGTAAATATTTAGTGCTGTTAAATCCCTTAAATATATAAGCAGTTTGTATTGTTAGATTATAATACATTTCCTCTCTCATTTTCCAGGGAGTGGAGCAACTTTTCCATAAACAAAATTCTGATGCTGACACAGAGGATGGAGTGATAGTACCAGAGATCCACTGTCCCTATCAGACAATAATCTTACTTTGTTCAGACACATCACCTTTGAATGACTGGGATCTTGATCTTCAGACACCTGATTTATTTTAATATAAACTAGCAAATATTTCAATTTCCTCTAGATTAAAACAAACATAGTTCACAAGTACACAAGAGGTTTCACTTTATTCTTATTAATCTATGCTGATCACACACAGTGAGCGTGACGGCAATCCATGCGACCTCAGTGGATGAATCAATGCCTTCTGAAGTCAAACAATAGGCTAGATAAGAAAAATACTAATAATATGACTCTTTTAACTATTAAAAATCACTTCTGACCAACTGTCTTACGTACATGAGTTACAATCCACTTGTATTATGGACTCACAGAGATGGATTATTTCCTTAAAAATCTTTGTCTATGTTTATGTCAAGAAGAAAGTCATATACACCTGGGATGGCATGAAGGTGAGTAAATGATGAGAGAATGCTCATGTTTTGGGTGGACTATCCTTGTACTGCTTGTGTCCAGTCACTGCTTTGTTACTTGTACTGCAACAGGAACTGCTCAAAGAATCATTGCAACATTTAAAATGTATATGAATTTTTAAAATATATTCTGTATTTGTAATTGTGCATTTTGTATAGTAATGTATATCATGAGAATACTGTGCATTACATGTATATTATGCAGTTAATGTTTTGTGGATTCTGGTCTTTCCTGTCACAACATAATTGCATCCAAGACCTTCACTCTGATACTTGTGTATATGCTTTAGTGACAATAAAGAATGTAAATTTATTTGAATTCATATTTTCAATTACATTCATTTAACTGGTTGTATAAGTCACAATTGAAATGGTTGATGATTGTTAAAATATATTTACAATTTTAAATGTTAGAAGATGGTGTTAATTAAATTAAATAACTAAATACAATTATCAATTAAAAAAATGGCAACAAGAACATTCTTTGTGTGACATATGTAATGCAATGCCCTTTGAGGTCTGTATCTGACAGCAGGACACGACTGTAATTTTCATATTGTTTAAATTCCTCTTATTTAAGTGATCATTAATTTTGATGGTGTAAACGTATATCATGCTAACAATGAGTAGTGTGATGGCCATGGTTGCCAACCTTGATTACCTGGTTGAAGTTTGACTTTCTTGACGGCTGAATATATCACACACGTTTGCTAATATTCTCTTTAAATTGTAACAGCTGAACCTAATCAGAGCCTAACATGCAAAAGAATCATCAGGAATAAACAAATATTCTCTGAAAACATCGGACACTACAATATTTTAAGTATACAGTACTTTAATTACACCTGAATAGACTGGATAGATCTCTTGTGCTCCTAAAAGCTTCTGCCAACTAAGTAGTAGCAGCAGGTAAATACAGATAAAATTAAAAAACAAGCATAACTTAATATCACTAAAATGAAATGAAAGCTGCGATTACAGACGCTCACATCCACACATAAACACACCACTGACGTCTTCACTTCCAGGTCACGAAGCTGTCAATAAAAAACTCAGTAACCAATGAGAACACACTGCTACTAGCCCCGCCCCCACGAGAGAAATGTGTCAGAACCGCGAACGAAAACTCAGGGAGCGTAAACGAAAACTTCAGAAGCGTAAATGAAAACTCTGAAAGCGCATTTGTAAGTTCAGATCAGTGATTGAAATATGAGAAATATTGAGTGAGGAGATGTTTGCTGTATGTGACAAAAAATGTTTTGGCCTAAAAAACGCGTGACATGACTTAGAGCACCTTTAATCTTTAATCTTTAATATGATTAGCCTTTTGCTTGACTACGTTATCAAACAGCTAATAATGTGTTGCTAATGCTAAACCATGTTCCCATTCGCCATCTCAGATTCAGACAGCTGCCTTATACAACATCAACATCATAATATACAGCATATATTATACTTCACCCACTATATTGCCAAATGTACCTGATTTTTCATATCAACAGAAAAATACTGGATAACCTGGTTTCTCTTGAGACTCCCTGCTTTAGATAATAGTTATTGATATGCTAAAGCCATGCCCCCTGCCCCTTGTGACGTGAAGGTAGTTTGTGACGTCAGAAACACCAGTGATTTCAAAGTGTGTTTTTGAGACTGTCTTTGGTTCACTGCAGTTTTAAGGAGAAAATACTCAGCAATGGTGTCGACTTATGAATTTACACATGGTTTGTCTTAAAGCATATTAAAAACACCACATAGACACATAAACAACATTAAAAGCTGGATTTTCCCCACAGGGCGACTTTAAGAGTGAGTCGGGTAATAACAAAGTCAGGGTGCTGTTGCTCCATGTCTATATCCTGATCAGCTTTTGCAGTGCTGTGCTCACGCAGGCTTGAGAAGGCATGTAAACATTGACCAGCATGAACAAGGAAAACTCTTGCGGTAAATAAAAAGGCTTGCAGTTAATGAATGGGGCTTCTAATTTAGAACAGCATATCTTTTCCAAAATTGTATACCTGTGCACCGAACTTTGTTAAACATAATTCAGCAAATTATTGTTTATTTTGTTGGTACTCTGGAAACATATATTCGACAGGTGAATATTCAGCAGTGGGGTGATAAAACCTGTTAAGTGTCTGAGTGTGTTAAAATGTCCAGTAAAAGTTGGGGTCCTATAATGCCCTTTTCAAAAAAATATAAAATAAGTCTGTGATGTCCCCAGAGTGTGTATTTTTATAGCATAGATATTTTATAGCTATTAAAAAGTTTTTGTGTGTGTCCCTTTAAATCCAATTGAGCTGCTGCTCCCAGAGGGCGGAGCTTCAACAGCTCCTGCAGTGTGTGTTAGCAGCTCCGATTACCTCACACACACTGAAAATTTCTGAAACTTTTAGCCTTTTATGTTCAAACCGGAGTCAGACAATGATGGAGAGACTCAAGAAGAAGTGACAACATGTAGAAGTAACAGGACATTTCTGAATGGTTAGTTGATGAATTTATGTATGTGTAGTTATCTTCTAGTCACTGATTAGCATATTCTGTCTTGATTATCTATAAATCGTGTTTCGGGGGCGGGGTTTATGTAAATTTTAGGGTTGGTGATGTCACTAACCCATGAAGAAGCTTGTTGTAGTTCCTACCAGCCGTTTGTTGTAGTCCTTAAAAAGCGATTTCTTTAAAAGTAAATATCTCCCTTTGCATTGAACTTTGAGCGTCGTAACTTTGCAGATGTTGTTTATGATCAAACAGCAACATTACACACTAACTAAAGTTAGAAAAGTGAAATCATAATCAACCACCCCTTTAATAATAATAACCAAAAAACAACAAAAGACCGACAAGTACATGTCCAGCAGTTTTGCCCTACTAAAAGTTATTGGACAAAAGAGACTAAAGATAGGACCAACAATAAAAACTGAGGAGCTCCAAACCAAGGTACCCATCTGCGACATCATGTTTGCCAAATTATCATGTCATAAGTCAAAACAAGTCATAGTGCTTGTTTAAATAGGGAGCAGCTGAGGTAATGAAACAGCATCTGGAATTAATCATGACAAACCTAGATATGAATTGTATTATAATAATCTTGTAGGATAATTTTTAGAGGTTTGTTTAAATTCAGAGCTGTTAAAACATTGATAATGTTCTGTAATCCTTGTTAATAAATAATACCTTTATGAAAATGTACCATGAATTTACTGCAGTAATACTGTAACCATGACTATAGTAAACACAGCTATAATAATGATTAACCATGGTTTTACTACATCATTACTGTAGTATCCAAGGTAACTTGGTTTTAGTAGCAGTAACCATGAAATATTATATAAACAATATATATGGTTAACTCTTGTAGTTATATATGTGGTTTATATTTAATCATTTTTAAAGGGTAAGCAAAGAAAACAGTAAATATGTTTTTGCAGAACATTATGATGTCACTGTGAAATTGACCTTTGACCTTTTGTGAAATTTAATCATAATTATCAAAATCTTGAGTTATGGCCCAAAAAGTATTTTGTGAGGTAAACTTTGGCCTTTGACCACAAATTCTAATATGTTTAGTCTAATTAGACATTAGTCTAGATTGAATGAAATTCTTTCCAGATGTTCCTGATATACCACATTTATAAGAAAGGAGAAGAACGTGAAGTTATAGTGATCTTGACCTTTGACCACCAAAATCTAATCACTTTATCTTTGCATCTATGTGAACATTTGTGCCAAATGTGAAGAAAGTCCTGTAAGCCGTTCCTGAGTTACTGCGTTCACAAGTTGAATTACAGCCAAAGTCATGTTTTGTGAGGTCACAGTGACCTTGACCTTTGATCTCCAAATTCTGTTCAGTTCATCCTTGATCCCAAGTGAACATTTGTAACAAATTTGAAGAAAATCCCTCAAGGCGTTCCTGAGATATCGCGTTGTCTATATATGCGGCGCAGTGAACATGGAAAGACAATAGGGGGCGATAGAGAGCAAACCGTGTGTGTATGCAGAGGACAATCTCCCAATAGAATCAATATGTTTCTATAACCAGAAAAATAGATCAACTGACCTCCAAATTGGCTTTGCTAAATAACTTCAGGATGTGACTAGAAGGGTTAGGGTGTTGGTTGGTTAGTATGTTTACAGTATGTGTGTAACCTGGTTACCAATGTTTTATCTGCTGGGGCCTTAACATTACTCACTTTTCATGCAATTCACTTCATATAGTATAGCAGTGCATAAGTCAAGTCTCAACTCTTTTTAGAAATATTGTTCATATGCAAAAAAAATATGCTCAATCCCATATGGAATGGCAATGCTTGAAAGTTCTGTTTTCTCCGATTTGAGGTACAGTGGAGATCTTTGGTTATATCAGCTGTAATCCTCTAGATAGAAAGGTCATCTTGGACTTAAATTGAAGCTTATAAAGGAAGCTATATTGGGAAGTTTTTCATGTACATTTGAGGCAGTGATATGTATAATAAAATGCTTGAAAATTATCACTTTTGATGACAATTTGTCAGGCGGACAGAAATTTTTTTGTCTTTTGGGGTATGTTGAGGGTGATATTTGACAGCAAAAAGGCAGCAATCCCCAGAATCTTTTTGTACTAGTTTCCCCTATGTGTCAGGATACACCATGCAAAATGTTAGGGTTATATGACCATTTATGTAGCTGCAGTACCTTAATATACACAATTACATCATTCCACCAAAAGCTTTTCCCAAAAAGGGTGTTTTTTTGGCCCCTGAGACAAACAGGGCCGAGTTGAGGGTGGTCGTTATCAACTTGTGATGGCCCAAGGTATAAGTTAATAGGAAATAATAGTGGAAAAAAAGGTAGCAAAAGCTCCCGGCCTAAGAGAGAGAGAGGGAGGGGTGGTGTCTGAAAATTACACTTTATATATATTCACATAGAAAACAGCTGATTTACATTATAATAATATTTCACAATAGTACTGTTTTTGTTTTTAAAAATACAAAAACAGTAATATTGTGAAACCAAATAAATGCAACTTTGGTGAGCAGAAGAGTCTTCTTTTAAAAACATTAAAAAATTTACAGATCCAAAACTTTTGACTGGTAGTGTATACACTCACCTAAAGGATTATTAGGAACACCACACTAATACTGTGTTTGACCCCCTTTCACCTTCAGAACTGCCTTAATTCTACGTGGTATTGATTCAACAAGGTGCTGAAAGCATTCTTTAGAAATGTTGGCCCATATTGATAGGATAGCATCTTGCAGTTGATGGAGATTTGTGGGATGCACATCCAGGGCACGAAGCTCCCGTTCCACCACATCCCAAAGATGCTCTATTGGGTTGAGATCTGGTGACTGTGGGGGCCATTTTAGTACAGTGAACTCATTGTCATGTTCAAGAAACCAATTTGAAATGATTCGAGCTTTGTGACATGGTGCATTATCCTGCTGGAAGTAGCCATCAGAGGATGGGTACATGGTGGTCATAAAGGGATGGACATGGTCAGAAACAATGCTCAGGTAGGCCGTGGCATTTAAATGATGCCCAATTGGCACTAAGGGGCCTAAAGTGTGCCAAGAAAACATCCCCCACACCATTACACCACCACCACCAGCCTGCACAGTGGTAACAAGGCATGATGGATCCATGTTCTCATTCTGTTTACGCCAAATTCTGACTCTACCATCTGAATGTCTCAACAGAAATCGAGACTCATCAGACCAGGCAACATTTTTCCAGTCTTCAACTGTCCAATTTTGGTGAGCTTGTGCAAATTGTAGCCTCTTTTTCTATTTGTAGTGGAGATGAGTGGTACCCGGTGGGGTCTTCTGCTGTTGTAGCCCATCCGCCTCAAGGTTGTGCGTGTTGTGGCTTCACAAATGCTTTGCTGCATACCTCGGTTGTAACGAGTGGTTATTTCAGTCAAAGTTGCTCTTCTATCAGCTTGAATCAGTCGGTCAGTTTGGAGTTCAGGAGATTGTCTTGACCAGGACAACACCCCTAAATACATTAAAGCAACTGCCATGTGATTGGTTGATTAGATAATTGCATTAATGAGAAATTGAACAGGTGTTCCTAATAATCCTTTAGGTGAGTGTATATGTAACCGTTAAAAAGGTTCAGGTTAAATCCTACTAAATGGGATTATTGTGCCACCTGCTGTCATAAAGTTGTACCTGCAGCAAACGCTATAATGACGAAGGATTATGGGTAATCCTCAAAGCAATGGAGGATTTTCCCTGATGTAACGTGTCTGTGAATGTTTGGGACTAAACAATGATAACTCACTTGAAAAGCATGTAAAAGTTAAGCTAGATTTCTTTGGTTGAATAATATGTATTGTTGATTACTTTTACCATGTTTTTATAAAGTCAACCATCTGGCTATGTGTTTTATAGCCGATAGAAAGTCTCCAGTATAGTTAGCTAACTTCAACATGATGCCGTTTTTCCAGACAGAGCATGCGCTGTTTGTCCACATGTGATGACTATTCAACACTGTTGTCTTTTGTCATGAATGCAGATGTGGAATAAACCTGCTGTTACCACAAACCTGACAGGATCTGAGAGATTTTATCAGGCAGAAGACATTACACAGAGGTTACATATACACATACCATAGGACACATACACACACACAGACACACACACACTGTTCTTGAAACTTTTATGTCAGTAAAGCCCTTTGAATTGAATATAATTTTGTGTTTAGTTGTGGAGAGAAAGGGGGACTACTCCCAATAAGGTATAATACATTTACAGTATTTACTGTATATATTTTTCTTGTGCTTCTATGGTCATAATTACTAACATCCTAATGTTATGTTCTGTTCAAATACATTCACATAAACCTGCACAACAAGTGAATATCAATTAAAGCTGCCCAGTTTAAGTCAAGAAAGAAGTCTGGTCAACAGTGAAAATATACAAGGCAACCAATTGCATTCAACAAAACATTTAATTATATATTATATCTAGGAATAGAGCAAGTTTTCCTGAATGGTCTGTCCTCAAAGAAACTCGTTCGACTTCCTACAGGGAGAGAAAGATGGCAGAAAGCAGGCCAGAAAAGGAATTCAAGTGTTCACAATAGCCATTACATTCTGCCACCGAAGCTGTAGGATGATCTGGAGACCTGGTGGTGAATTGAGAATCAGTCAAATGCTTATCCATACACTGATAACAAAAGCATTCAAACTCCACACTATAAGTAATGGATTTTTGGGATGCAATATATATATATTTTTTTTACATTTTGCCACACTTTTGCAATTAGAACCAATCACAAGCGTTTTGTAAGTTTTTAAGTCTGTACATTTGTAAGTCCCTCAAAGAGTTTTCACTTCTGGAAAACCATCCATATATGATTAAATAATCCAGAAACCAGCTACCAATGAATCTAGAACTTCACTTTTTAATATTCAAAGCAACATATAGCTCAACCTACAGTAAAACAAAAAAACAAAAAAAAACGCTTCTTAATAAAACAGTTCTTTGCCAAACTTAAGACGATGTAAAAAGACCGACTGAAGTACATTCACTGTGTAATGAATAATGCATTGGTGACACTTTACAATATATGGTTAATTTGTTAACATTAGTTAACTACCTTAGTTAACATTAACTAAGAATGAACAGTACTTCTACAGCATTTATTAATCTTAGTTAATATTAAAGGTTGTATTTGTTAACATTATTTAATGCACTGTGAACTAACATGAAAAAACAACGAACAGCTGTGAACTATGCACCAGTTGTTTTTTTTATTAATGAACTAACATTAACAAAGATGAATTAATGATGTAACAAATGTATTGCTCATTGTTAGTTAATACATTAACTCATGTTAACTAATGAAACATTGTAAAGTGAACAGTTACTTCAGATGTAAAGATCTCAAAGCCACTTGAGCTTCCTCTGATGAGATGAAAGGATCTAGAGGCTGAGGTTTGAGGGAGGATGCATGTCGACAGAACAATCATGCTTGCTCTTTTTAAAGGAGAACTCCGGTCAATTTTAACATTGAGCTAATTTTTTTGTAAATTTGGAGTGCTGTCAATACAGCAGCCAGCAGCCATATCACCCTGTAGCCAAAGACTGGTTGCCCACTGAAGCTAAGCAGGGCTGAGCCTGGTCAGTACCTGGATGGGAGACCTCCTGGGAAAAACCAGGTTGCTGCTGGAAGAGGTCTTAGTGAAGCCAGCAGGGAGCGCTCACCCTGTGGTCTGTGTGGGTCCTAATGCCCCAGTATAGTGACGGGGACACTATACTGTCAAAGAGCACCGTCTTTCGGATGAGACGTTAAACCGAGGTCCTGACTCTCCGTGGTCATTAAAAATTCCAGGATGTCTTTTTGAAAGAGTAGGGGTTTAACCCCGGCATCCTGGCCAAATTTGCCCCTTGGCCTCTGTCTATCATGGCCTCCTAATCATCCCCATATACTGATTGGCTTCATCTCCTCTCCACCAGTAAGCTGGTGTGTGGTGGGCGTTCTGGCGCAATATGGCTGCCGTCGCATCATCCAAGTGGATGCTGCACATTGGTGGTGGTTGAAGAGATTCCCCGTCATGATCTGGGTTCCTTCTTTCTCTGTCTCCCTCTTGTGGCCACATCTCACACTTTTTCACTACACCATCACCCTGGTCTCATCAGTACCAGCTGTTCCCATTTATCCTTAATCTCCGCTCATTCATCTCACCTGTTTCCCCTTTCCCCCTGATGTTTCCTGCTATTTCTAACACTCTCTTTCTCTGCCTCTTTGTCAGTTTATTCCAATCTATCTAATGCTGAAGACGCTTCTCTTACCTCTCTTGTCAACGAATCGAGTCCTGTCCTGTCCTGTCCTGTCCTGTCCTGTCCTGTCCTGTCCTGTCGAGTCCTGTGTGGTTCATGAGGAAGCCTCTCCTCGAGTCAGTATTCTCATCCTTTCTCTTGCTGGCTCACTGTACTCTGCCCTGCCAATTCAGACGCTGAGTTCCTGATTAAGACACGGTATCCAGCCTACGGTACCTTCTCTCTCGGCGGACTTCGCCTCTCACTACAGTCTCCACTCGGAGCTCTACTTCGCCTGACGCCTCGCTGCGCATCCTGAGTTCCAGTAATTTCTGCCTAGCAGTTTATGTTGATTCCTACAAAGCGAAGTTTTCAGTTGACTGTTTCCTGAGAATCCTGAGAAGATTTATGTTCTTTATTGCTTCAGTGATTCGCTTCTCATTTCCATTAAAGACTGTATTATTGTCAATCTCGCTTTTTGGTCCTCTATCTCTCATTACAACACCCCCCTTCTATGTAAAGCGATTTGAGGTCTCAGAAAAAGCACTATATAAATGTAACAAATTATTATTATTAATACAGAGAACAACGACACCGTGTTATCCTCCTTTTAAAATTTGCACCCTGTTGACTTCAATGGGGCAAGTTTTAAACCTGCTTTTAGCCTCTTAACATTCTTGATGTGTCCTTATAAGTGCACAGCCAATGTGAGTGATTCCTTCAGAGTGAACGCGGGTCAATCTGACTGCAGTAGATGTGAAAGATATGAATAAAAATGATTTTATTTCAGCCAGCGCAAATACCTGTATTTACATCCCCATAAAATAAAACATCTTTTGAAGTCAGGGCAACATACTGAAAAACTTTCAAAATCATAATAAGGTTGAGTGCAGTATCCAAATATTTCCAATATTTCTGCAATGTTCAGAGATGTCCTGACCTACCAATTTTGTCCTCTATTTAAAAAAAAAAATATGATTGTTTAAAATAGATTCCGAACCAATGTTCCCAAGTTTCAAATGATAATGAAACTGTAACGTGTGTGTGTACATGCAAAAATGATCACACAACATCTGTCACAATAATCATAACACATACATGCATATTGTGAAGTCTTATTTTGTATGGTGCTTTTGTGTAGTCATCGTGTGAATGCACACTCATTTTGTGTTTCTCATTGTAGGTGGGAATAAGCGAAGGTATCAACTGAGAAGAAAGATTGCTGTTGAGGGAAGTTGAAAAACTGCCTTGCTCCCAATGAACTCCTGGCTGTGGTGGACAACTACTACTGGCCATGGGAATGTAAGTACTTCCTCTGAAATGCACTGAATACAAATTGTTTGATGCACACATCTTGATGTAAATATGGAATCTGATGTAAAAACTAGGCAATATGCAAAAAAAAAAAAGAATGCAGTAATTTGTAAATGGATGTGATCGAACCCCTTCGCGAATTGCTGGGGTTCTATCTCATCCTGTCAGGGTTTATTTCTCTATTGTAGTAGTACAGCATGCAAAATATCTTCTGTCCCAATGTTTTTATAAGAGGTTGTAAGATAACACTTTGATGTAATGTATTGCAGGTCATGGTGATATGGAGCGGAAAAAAAAATGTTTTAGGCAAGGTAATGCTGCTGGCTAGACTGAAAGAAGAAGTTATTGTGGTTCGCGAAGTCAAGCAGCGCATAGAGTACATGAGGAGTGTTGCTGGACTGATTGAAGAGTTTTCCTTTCAGCTCACTGGAGACACCAATGGGAAATGTAAGGATGATAAATAGTTCGACTTTTTCTTCAGTTTGCTTCTCTGGTAACCATTGGCTCATTTCTTTATATTTTAATGTCACATTTTCCGGCAGTACAGAGGGCTTTATGGAGGAAGGACGAGAGGGACTACTCTGTGTGCTGAAGAGAAGATTGTGGGAAGTTGAAGCACAACTGGCTACAGCACGCACAACATACAAAAGTATTCTTGGACTGCAAACATTGTCTGAAACTGTACAAACCCATTATGTTAACCCATTAGTCCCCACCCTCTGCCCCAACCCAACCAGTGGTGATTCACAACTGTCAAACATGACAAATTACCTTGTTTTTTTTAGCATTACATTTTTGTTCGAAATGTATTGCGCATCCCTACATAGCTTCACTGTAGTTGTGTATAGTTTGTATATACTGTACCTACTGTAGTGTTACTCTCTCCAACAGTGTGCTATTCCAGCTTATGTTTCCACGTTAGAATATTAATTCTCTCTCTCTCTCTCTCTCTTGTGAAATATTATGACAATTTAAAATTACTGTATATATTCTATTTTAATATATTTTAAACTGTAATTTATTCCTGTGATCAAAGCTGAATTTTCAGCATCATTACTCCAGTCTTCAGTGTCACATGATCCTTCAGAAATCATTCTAATATGCTGATTTGATGCTCAAGAAACATTCATTATTATTATCAATGTTGAAAACAGTTGTGTACAATTTTTTTTCAAAATTCTTTGATGAATAGAAAATTCAAAAGAACAGCATTTATTTAAAATAGAATATTTTCTAACATTATAAATGTCTTTACTGTAACTTTTGATCAGTTTAACTCAACCTTGATGAATAAAAGTATCGATTTATTTGATTTATTTCCCCCAAAATAAAATAAAAATTCGTACTGACCGCAAACTTTTGAAGGGTAGTGTTTAATGTTACAAAAGCTTTAGATTTCAGATAAATTCTGTTCTTTTGAACTTTCTATTCATCATAGCATCATGAAATAAAATTGTAAAAAACTGTTTTCAACATTGATAATAATCATAAATGTTTCTTGAGCATCAAATCATCATATTAGAGTTATTTCTGAAGGATCATGTGACACTGAAGACTGGAGTAATGATGCTGAAAATTCAGCTTTGATCACAGGAATAAATTACACTTTGTTATTATAAATATTATTCACATAGAAAACAGCTGATTTAAATTGGAATAATATTTCACAATTTTTTGTTTGTATTTTTAATCAAATAAATGCAGCCTTGAAGATACTTATTTTAAAAACATTAAAAATCTTACTGACGGCAAACTATTGAACGGTAGTGTATGTTATTTTTTAGCCTTTGTCAGTGTTAACTTACTTACTCATATTACCTGTACAATAGCAAGCCACTATAGGGCAAAAACGATATTGTAGGCTTCATATTCATGAGGCTGTCAAATGCTAAGGCAGGCATAACAGCTGTCAAGCCCGATGTTAAAAAGATTGTGTCGGAAGGGAAATGTCAATTCTTTCGCAAACTGTGTGATTGTTACATTTTTGCCTATGTTTTGTTTTGTGTCTCAATCATGTGACTCTCGAGGTTCCTGTCTGGAAAACAAAAACGGCGGACATTAAATGGAAAATTGGCTGCTGCTTCACTGCTGTCCAGAAGTCGTCTTTTTTTCTTTCTTTTTTTGCTGTGTGTCATATACACAAGGAAAACTGTTTGAAAAAAATAATTGCTGTACCACTGTGTCTGAAATGAAAGGGTATGGTCTGACAGTGTCTGCTTTATGATAAATTTGGGTTTTCAGTTTGAAGTAGTTTGAAGTAGATTTAAAGGTTAAAGTTTGAAGATTTTGAAGGCAATAGCTAGACTGGGTAAACCCAGCCTGATCTGCAGGCGATTTGATTTCGCCCTGCAGTGAATGTTCAGTCTTAAAAGATTGAGCTTGGTCTGGTGATAGCCAGACTAGGCAATAGCCTACAGTCTATCAGAAAACAGACTGATATATTGATAGATGGACAGATAGATCGATAAGGTGTTTTAGCATGTTATGTAAACATGTTTTACATTGCTAGCATGTTTTAGCATGATTAAGCACATTGCTTTCATGTTTTAAGCATTTGGCTAACATGATTTAAAGGGGTGGTTGAGTGTGATTTCACTTTTCTAACTTTAGTTAGTGTGTAATGTTGCTGTTTGAGCATAAACAACATCTGCAAAGTTACAACGCTCAAAGTTCAAAGCAAAGGGAGATATTTGCTTTTAAAGAAAAGGACTACAACAAATGGCTGGTTGGGACTACACGACATTCCTCTCGGGTTAGTGACATCACTAACCCTAGAATTTACATAAACCCCGCCCCCGGGAACACGCAGTCCATGTTGAGAAGAGGAAAAGTTGTTGTATAAGAGTACATTTGTGAGTCAGCTCAAACTTTAGCATCCATCTTTTCACATGCAATAGAAAGTCACTCTGTGTGTACAGTATCTCACAACAGTTCATATATGAGCAATTTATAGATTTATCATGACAGAATATCCTAATTGAAGATAGTTAACTCCACATCAGCAACATAAATTCATCAACTAACCATTCAGAGACGTCCTGTTGCATTCTACATGTTGTCACTTCTTCTTGAGTCTCTCCATCCTTATCTGACTCCGTTTAACATTGAAGGCAGAACAGTTTCTGTCATTTTAGTGTGTCTGCGTGAGGTAACAGCAGCTGCTAACAGACACGAGCTCTTGAAACCCCGCCCTCTGCAGCAGCTCATTTGCATTTAAAGGGCCAGACACAAAACGGTGCGTTTTTGCTCACCCTCAAAAAGTGACAACTAACTTGCTATATAAAAATATCTGTGGGGTATTTTGTGCTAAAACTTCACACACACACTCTGGGGACATCATAGATATATTTTACATCTTGTGAAAGGGGCATTATACCACCCCTTTAACATGTTGCTAGCATGATTTAACATAATACTAACAATTTATAACACAAATTAACACATTGCTAGCATGTTGTAGCATGAATTAATGCATTACTAGCATGTTTTTTTACACATTGTTAACATGTTTTAGCTTTTTTTTTTTTTGCATGCCTTTAGTTTAACCAGTTTTAGCACATTGTTAGCATGATTAACATATGTTTTACCATGTTACTATGAATTAACATGTTGCTAACATGAATTAACAACATGCTGCTAACGTATTTTAACATGCTGTTAGCATGTTGCTTGCATGTTTGAGCACAAAGGTAGTTGCTAGGCTTTGTTAAATCAAGCTAGCAATATGCTAAATCATGTTATGAACATGCAATGTCCTTAAACATGCTTGAAAGCTCTAAAAGGAGTTTTCAGTCTCAAAAGATGAATATTAAATAGCACAAAAGTATGTTGGCTTTCTCAGGCCAAAATAATAAACAGCATACACTTCACCTTTAACACTATACTTTACAGTAAGAACCCCACGGTGAACTGTAATTTAGAGATGATTATTGCAAAATTATCTTTTACAACAAGTGTAAAATAAAAATAAAATATGTCAGTGCAGGAGTGAGAGTATAGAAGAAACCATAGATACAAACATGTCATTTATTTAATGTTTTACATAGATCACCGCAGATGAGGCCTACATTAAAAGAACCATATGGAACTGTATTCAAATGTGAACCATCACTGTAACATCCCTTTATGCTAAGGTATGAGAACATTTGGTCTAATTTGCCAAAACTCATTTCTGTTAACAAAGAACATAATCATACATTCAAAACCGGTCTAAAGATTTTATGTTATTATGGCTTCCAGCAGCTGATGCTTGTCACACAGTCACCATTATGTCACTGAGGTCCTTGCGTTTGAGGTCAGGCACTTTGGCATCAGACGCAGGATAGCCAACAGGAAGCAGAATTAGAAGCTTCTCATTGGCTGGTCGCTGGAGGAGGGACCTCAACTGTGGACCACAGTTCAAAGGAGTGGTCGTCACGGTAACCAGCCCAACATTCTAAACCCACAAAATGGAATATCACATGAAATTCAAATTCAAAGATCCACAAATGTTTGATGTGTGCGTTTCCAAGTCTCACCTGCAGGGCGGCCAGCAGAATCCCACAGGAAATCGACACACTGATTTCATTGTAATAGTGAGTCTTTTTCTTGCCGTTGGGCAGAAGTCCATGTGTCTGCTTAAACACTAGGATCAGATACGGAGCCACATCCAAATACTCCTTCACCCAGTTTGTCCTGTGAAAGAGAGTATTATAAATATTATCACTTATTATTATTATTATATTACTCTGTATAGCATTACAACAACAACAAAAACAATAATAATCATAATTATTATTATCATATAACAGTGTGTAATATAATGTTATCAACTTTATTATTTCTAAGAAATATTGTATTATATTATGTGTATTGTACAGTATACAAAAATGACAAAAAAAATAATAACAGATTTAATTATTATTATTATATTATCATGTATCATATTATAAATATATTTTTAATTTGATAAATATTATAGTATTATAAATATTATTTCTTATTATTATTATATCAGTGTATACCATTCCAACAACAAAAACAATAATAGTAATAATTATTATTATTATATTAGTGTATAGTATTATACATATATTATTTAAATCTTAATTATTATAGTATTATTAACATTATTTCTAATAAATATTGTTATTATATTCCTGTGAACAGTATTACAACAACAACAAAAATATTAACAATAATTCTTATACAAAAACTGTGTAAAGTATTACAATAATAATAAAAAACTGTGTAAAGTATTACAATAATAATAATAATAAAACATTTAATTATTAATATATTTTAATGGATCACAATATAAATATATATATTTTTAATTTTATAATATTATACTATTATAAATATGATTGTTTCTTATAAATAATATTAATAAATGACTGTATATTGTATTATAATCATAATAATTTCACACACACACACACACACACACACACACACATATATATATATATATATATATATTTTTTTTTTTTTTTTTTTGTGACCTGTTTGAAATATTAACCATGGTAAAAAAGAGATAGAAAAAAGTAGCCACAAGGGGGCACTAATACCATAGCTAAATGAGTTTATAAACTCATATTACTATTATTGTTATGTGTCTAATTGTTATATTAAATTATAATACATAATACATAATACATAACGTATAGTACAGCAAAAATAAAACTAATAAACATTAAAAATGTTAAAAAAATAAAAAAATGTATTTTTGAAGCCTCTTGTCTATTTGAAACACACCGAAGTCTCTTCAGGTCATGGACCCACTTGTCTCCCATCCTTTGCTTGTAGTTGATCTTCTCCTCTTCCTCAACGATCTCTCTGATCTTGTGTTTCACTTCGGCATCAGACACCACCACAAACGTCCAGGGCTCAGTGTGAGCTCCACTGGGTGCAGTGCCTTCCACACACACACACACACACACACACACACACACACACACACACACACACACACACACACACACACACACAATGAGTGATGAAACGAAGGGCTAGCTTTGAATGGTTTCCATCATGGTGGCATTACCTGCAGTGCGTATGACATTGTCAATCACTTCTTTTGGAACCGGTTCTGGACTGATGAAGCGGACAGACCGCCTCAGATTCATGAGCGAGTAAAACTTCTCCGAGCGTTCCAGCATCTCGGCAGCAGAGTACTGAGCTGGAGTGTACGGGATGTGGACTAAGTTTTCTTCCTCTGTTGTGTCTAGCCAATCATCATCATCATCCTCTGTGCACAGAAAACAGATTTAGACAATTAGGCCAATCAAAAGAAACACAAATTCACATCATGGCAGTCTCATCTCATCAGTCTCATCTGTCTTTTGTTTTTATTGGTCATCAGAAACTGTCATATATGCAAAATTACTTATATGCAATTATTAAAAATTATATATTGGGTAGCACTTTGGATTAGGGTCCAATTCTCACTATTAACTAGTTGCTTATTAGCATGCATATTATGTTTATTAGTACTTATAAAGCACATTATTCTGCATGATCATATACTACACCCCTTAATCCTACCCAATACCTAATCTTAACATCTATCTTACTAACTATTAATAAGCAGTAATTAAGAGTTTACTGAGGCAAGTCATAGCTAATACAGAATATGTGTTCCCCAAACTAAATTGTGACCAAATATTGCATATAAACAGTGCACTTAATTGTTGAACAGACTAGACACATTTTTAAAAGTGGGCTGTAATCGAGTATGTTGCAACATCTTCAGCAAGACTTTTTTGGACTTGAACCTTTGCATTGGGTTCAAAACTCTGTCCCAGCAAACGTTGAGATCTCTTCAAAAGTTCTGCATCTTTGCGCTCAACGTCAAAGGCATGTGGAGTTTCTGTTTGCTCTCCTCTTGTACTGACTCTAACCATTCAGAAAGTTTCAAGTACTCAAGATGACACTGATGATGTTCAACATATTCTTAACCTCCTGAGATCCAGTAATAAATGTTTTGTTCATTGCAGTCATCATGTGCTTTATTGTTTAAATACTCGTCTACTTTTTTTTATATGGTCTATTTATATCCATGATGGGTTTTGTAAATGTTTGGGGGCATGGCCAGTATGATTAAATTATTATATGACACAATATAATATTACTATAACCTACATTAATTTGAATTATAATTAGAAAATATGTAATAAAAATATGTAGCATATATTCTCATTCTGAAAAAAATCTATAATGCATCTATACTAATGCTGCTTTATTTATATAAATGTTTACATAATATTTGATTATTAGGATTATTTTAAGTATTATTGATTTTTAGGCTGGACAATGGGTGAAAAACTAAAATAAAAAGTCAATTTCCTTTCACTTACTACTTTATTGTTACAGTAAAAAAAAAAAAAAAAAAAAAAAAATATATATATATATATATATATATATATATATATATATATATATTAATAGTGTAGAGTACAGTACCGTTGTGTTTCCTGTTGATTTCTGTGTCGTCCTGCAGATCCTCATCCACCCATGGTCTGGCTGTCTCTCCTGAACTCTTCTGCTTGGATCTGCTCTCTCTCCTCTGGGAGTTTTTGAAGAGAAACCCTATAATAACGCACAAAACCGCCACGAACACCGGAGTAAGAGAAGAAAACACCGCCATGATGGACGAGTCGACTCAGTCTGAAGGAGTTTCACAAAAGCTCAGTGAAAAGGGAGGGACTCACTTATCTCACTTTCTTTCTTCTGTTAATATTCAAACAGCTCAAAGGAAACATACAACCGCACAGTTGTCTCTACTATCAGTGTGCAAATCTCGTTTTATTCATCTGTAGGCTAATATTTAATAATTTTAAACTTAGATTACAATAATCAATAATTTAATAATAATAATAATAATAGGTTAATACTAATAATAAGCAATGCATTATTGTTGTTGATATTATTATTCAATAAACAATAAAAATGCAATTAAGTGACTGCCGCCTACATCGATCCGTCAGTAGGTGGCGTATTCTGACCGTCTATGAATCATGGAATCATTTATTTAAACGATTTGTTCAAAAACGCGGATTCAGTCAGGAACGAACAATGAGTCGTTGAGTCATTCACTCAAAAACGATTCGTTCAAACATGATTCAGTCCGGAATGAATCACCACCTAAGTGATCCACGGAAGCGCACAGTCGATTCTCGTGACTTCTATTTTCGTTGGCGGAACAAAACGGACGAAGTAGGTAAACTGTTTAAAATGTAAGTTAGGCCTTTTTAAAGGTACACTATAGGCTACCTCTTTTTGTTCAAAATTTACAAAATGTGTTTAATGATCCGATAGAGTAGGCTACACCATGAATTGATCTTCCCAGCCGTGATTTTGTCTTATCCTGAATCACTACAGTAGCCTACGCTTAATAAGTGTTTATATTCGGACTATTTTAGACCAAGCGGGGACAATCGCTGCAGAGTAGAACCTGGGTGACTGGTCAAATACTTAGGCTAACCCTAATCCTTCACTCGGGTCCTGTAACAAATCCTTCCCTCGCGGGTCAAAATGACCCGAAGCTTGTACTTAATTATTATTATTATTATTTTATTTTTTGTCCAGAAAGCTGATTTTGTTTCATTTTGAGAATATTTTTTCTATTTTTTAATGCATTTTTAGGGGAGATTTTCTTATTTTATTTACCTTTAAATTACTAGATTTGATAGATAAATAGTAATTTAGTAATTTAAGCACATTCTTTCAACTTAAATTAAAAATAACTCTTACTTTTTTCTAATATCTTACATTGGGTGTCTTTGCCGACCTCTTGTGGAAAAAAATAATAATATAACATGATATTTCATGACTCTAGCCACTAGATGGCCTTATAGCTCTAGTCTATTTGGAGCAAATGAGCCTCTCCGCTGGGTCCTAAAGAATGCTACAGTATGCATTCACATACATGTAGACATTATAAAATAATTTTTTGGTAAAGTTTTAGCATTTTTAGTTTGAATTGAGCATTTTTAGGTTTTTCTGTGTACTGAAGCATTCCTCGCATTCCATTCATTCCTATGGTGGTCAAATCGACCCGCGAGGGAAGGATTTGTTACTTTTTTAAATTTCAACCACAAACTCCTCGAATCCATTCAATTTTTTGGTGCATTCGTGGTTCAAGTGCGATAAAAGTCCTGGGGTCTTGGACCCCTCCGATGAACACTACATTTTTAACATTTAAAATAACAAATTCGGGTCAAAATGACCCGAGGGAAGGATGAGGGAGAGAAGTAGTTCCGGCTACAATGTTCTTCCGCAAGACACACCTTTAATATTAATTAATTGATTGAACTGTTGTATAAAAGCAATGGATCGGCAGGCTTGCTTGTGTGATACTGCTTATATATAGTTAATATTATTAGACTATTTTGTTGTTGCTGCTGTTATTATTATCTCTATTTATAAGAGTGTGTCTGTGTGAAAAAGAAATTCTGGCCCTTTACTGTAATTCGGAGGAGAGAGAGAGAGAGAGAGAGAGAGAGAGAGAGAAAGAAAAGGCTTATTGGAGGCACTGTCTCATTTAAATCCTCTTAAAACATTCTCGGCATCAACATTAACAAACAAATATATTTTTCTTATGAATGCATCTTTCCCAGAAAAGTCATGAATATCCAGTGGGCCTAAACAACATGCTGCGAAGCAAATTACACACGGACAGAATTATGTTTCAGTGCATATTTCATCTTTACATAGTACATACATCTTCACATGCTACGCAGCAGCTTTATTTTCAGCAGAAACAAACGAAATATCCAAGCCACAGCACTGCTGACATGAGATTTATTCATTTAATTGGAAATCTTTCTCACTCGCCAGGAAATTATAATGCGGCCGTTCGCATTTGAATGATGAGCTCGGAGTTAATTTAATGATATCAATCATAATATCAGATTAAAAATAAATAACACAAGTCAAAAGTTCTCTTCATACCACAAAATGAAAATGATGTCATTACGGCACTGTTGCCATAGTGACGACAGTTTCCCTTTGGAAACAAAAGAAAAACTTCTGTTCTGATTTAGCAATTAATGATATGAAGGCTTACTTAGGAATTTATTTTTGGTAATTTAAAGGTCACACAAAGGTCGTTTTGTAGTAGATGTTGTTCTGTTGTTGTTTTTATTAAGGAAATCACCGCATTTCCGTCACTGTTTTCCTCACAGACATGAAATAATCAAAACAGATGGCAAATGCCCTGTCTTGACTTTGTCTGGAATAGTATTCTTCCTCTACGGGCAGACACACACACACACACACACAGACAAAGGCACTTGTTTACGTGTGTGTTTTTAAGAGCTGTTAATCTTCTGTACAGTTGCATCTGTGTGAGTACACTGACCCTGAACAGCTAGACGACCTATATAACCAATCAGATCAGTGTATGTCATTAAACACACATGGAGTTCTGCCCATTAAACCACAATCAGATTAGATATGATAACGTGTGTGTTATTCTCAGGAAAGAGGAAACAGTGCTATTTGTGTCCCCATGACTTACTAGTGATATAATTAAGATTATTTGATACATGGCGTCTGTTTAGTGTGAATACGAGATAAATTTTAATAAACAACATTAGAAACGCAAACAATCTCTGACATTATTTAAAGCACAATGAGAAGTTCAACACATGTTGTTAGTTTTACTGTTTACTGATTCAACACAGTTATGCTGCGATGTTTAGAAGATCTCAGAAACTCATTTGTGATAATTATATTTCAGTCTCTCAGTCGTGTTTGAAAGGGGCGACGAATTTCTGCCCAGTCAAATTTCAGCATCACACGTTCATTTCACAACCATTTCATGCTTTTCCATCTCAGTATCACTCGAGAAGGGAAATATGCAACCTGACTGAGCCCAGTAAGAAAGAAAGAGAGGCGGAGAACATATTTTCATATTATGAAGGTCTCAAAATATATTAAATATTAAATGATATTAAATGATCAGTGAAATGCAAGTTAAATGTCAGAGTTGAATCGCAGCTGTTCAGTGTGGCTATGCTAATTGATCTATAATATGACTAAATGACTCTATGGCTAAATAATATGTATATTTTATTATATCCCCTAAAGTTGATACAAAATCCTTTCATAGATTCCTCTTTAGAGTCATTTTATTGTGTTATTGATACTTAGCCGAGGCCATGGGTTCAGTTTGAAGGGTACAGTGCACTTTTGACCGTCTGGACTTTTAGAATACAAAATACATACAAAATACTCTTTTCGCATAATCTTTACAATTTCCAACAGTAACATACAGTACATGATCACAGGAGATTTTTTTTTTCTTTCTGAAAAGTCATTATTTTCTGAAAGTCATTTCCACCATGTGTTGTATTTTATAGGGTTCTATGGTGAAAAATATATTTTTGAAATAAAATTTCAGACTCCTTTGTCTTGCTGAGCCCTGAATACACACAATTAAATAATATTTTTACACTTTTTTTTTTTTTGCATACTTCAACAAAAATACAGCTTGGTTTGAAATGGCACACTGCAAAAAAATGTTTTTGTCTTGTTTCCAGTCCAAACATCTAAAAATTCTTAAATCAAGATGCATACTTGACAAGTAAAATGGCAAATAAATAAATAAATAATAATTCTTAAATCAAGATGCATTTACTAGACAAGTAAAATAGCATAAGATATTGTGTCAAATAAATAAATAAAAATAAAGTGAGTTTTCGCTTTAAACAAGCAAAATTATCTGTCAATGGGGTAAGAAAAAATAATCTCGTTTCCATTAGAATTAAGATTATTTTTCTTACCCCATTGGCAGATAATTTTTCTTGGAATTTTACATAATATCTTATGCTATTTTACTTGTCTAGTAAATGCATCTTGATTTAAGATTTTTTTATATATTTGGACTGGAAATAAGACAAAAATACAAAGTAAGAAAAGGATTTTTTTGCAGTGCATGCATACAATACAAATATATTGCTCAAAAGTGATATTTACATTGAATTTTCTTTGTTTTTGTCATATTTAATTTCAAGCATAGCCTATTCTTCTTAACTTTTAAAAACACTTTTTTTAGGGGCAACATTTTTGGTTGAGACCAATGAAAAAGTGACAGCACAACTATATATATTAATCTGTGAAACTGTTCAAATGGATGTAGATCTTTTTCACAGAAAATAATGATAGCTTTAGTGTGAACTTCATATAACAAAAAAAATAATGAAATAGTTTTAATGAAAATCTTGGTTATGTGAATATTAAAGTCCCCCTGTGGTGAAAATCAAGCTTTAAATGTGTTTATATATCTATGTGGTGTTTTTAATAGACTTTAAGATAAACCATGTACAGTCAACATCATTGCTGAGTATTTTCTCCTTAAAACTGCAGTGAACCAAAGACAGCCTCAAAAACACGGTTTGAAATCGCTGGTGTTTCTGACGTCACAAACTACCTTGTAACCAATCAGATCAACGTGTGATCGTCAACGAGTGGATCTCTGAGCTGAGTGAGTGAGTGGAGGCGGGGCTCATTTGCATATTCATAGAACCGCGTATACTAAATGAGGCAAGGGTGTAGAGTTACATTCAAGCAAGGCATGACAAATTATTTTTCAAGAAAAAAACGTTTAAATATGTCGTTTTGGTGATCAAACATGAGTTTTAAGGGATAAAACGATTGATTACAAGGGGGACTTTAAGGGAACATTCCATTTGATCATTTTGTAAACATCATGGCAATGTTACTTTTGAAGGTTCTCTGAACATTCTGAAACAATTAGTATCATTCAAACGTATGAACGTCCAACTAAAGCGTTTCAGAAAGAAAATGTTCTTTTGAATGAACGTTTTGAGAACACTATTAAAGACCAGATAACTTTGAAACAACATTCTTTTTACGTGACTGAAAGAACATTTGTTTATAACTTTGAGAGAACCTTGCCAAAACGTTAGCCTGAAAACTTTCCCTTTTAGCTGGAATAGTAGTAGTGGAGCAGAAGAATTTGAGCATGGCGTTAGTCTAATAATAGTAGCAGTAGTACAAGTGAAGTGAAGGCTGCTGTAATGGCTGTAAAGTGAATGGAGTCTGCAGCAGTGGCTCTGATAGCACTAGAGGTATTCCAGTACTTACATGTCTCTAGAGACAGACTGTGTTTACTGGAGTGAAATAAACCAATTACAGTACACTCACACCATACACACGCAGACCGTCGCGGTCACGTGACAGCAGTGTGATTGTATGTGCGTTCCTGAAGAGCTTTCAGACCCGGGGTTTCTCCACAGATCTGGGTCAATGCTGGGCAAGTCAAACATTAACTAATAAAAACACAAATCTGCCCTTCGCTGCTCAAAATCTACTGGCTGCAAATAAAATAAAATAAGCAAATAAGATTTTCTTCAAAAATAAAACATGATTAGAGTTTGTGGTTAACGGTCACACGTTATCTATTCAATATTTTTATTGTAAATGAGATCAGATCCCGAAACACTGTGATTCTTGTTCTTGTTTTCATGCTTTCTGTGTATCTTTAGATAAGATGGTGTGTGAAGATTTATGGGGCTACTGTTCTTTTGATTATCCCAGAATGCACCAGTTTCTTAAATGGAAGATTCTTCTTACCAGAACAAGAAGTTTGAGTTTTGGCCCTCCTCAAACCCTGTTTATTCAGTGACTCTATCTGCGGGTTATAAGTTCGCCAGTAGGTGGCGACAACTGGATGAGTAAGTCATTGTTTCATTCATTAAAACCGATTTGTTCAAAACTTTGATGAATACAGGAACGAAGCAAGTAAGTGCGATCGGTGCATGACATCAAAGTACAGCGAGAGCGATTCGGGAAGCATACGGAGGCGTCTGCTTCAAGTCGAATACACCTAGGCTGTGTCGAAATCGCCCCCCCTATTCCCTCATTCATTATTCCCTTCATTACTCCACTAATATAGTTCAGTTGAAGGAGTGAATGAAAACGAGTGAGTGAATTCGGACACTGAGTGCGCCGGAAGTTCTGCCGCTTTTGCATAGTTTATCCTTGCTGTTTAAAAATTATTTGACACTTAGCAAACTGGCAACTCCAGTAGAAATGAAAAAATGTATCTTGAAATGTATCCTGTCATGGAAACTAGCGTATATAAACCTTAATTAAACCATTTAATAATCAATTAAGGATCAACAAAAAAGGAGTATCTGTATGATATTACGCTGTAGCCACATTGGACCTGTGGTTTGGAAAATGGATGGATGGATGATTCAGCTGCGGACGCCATCTTCTGGTCAGACGTGAGAATTAATTCCGCATGACCCTCACAGTGCATTATAGGTATTCTCTAGCTGTTGAGCTGTACATCAGTTGTACATTCATTGCTGCGGTGCATTGTGCGATTGAATGAGTGCACTCGATAATGTCTACTATAGTTTCGGACACCACTACAAGTGGCTGTCCCCTCAGGGTGTGTTCATACTTGGCGTGTTTAGTTAAATTAAAACGAACTCTGGAGTGATTGCTCTTAAGCGGTTCATTTGAATAAGTGTGAACGCTGCCATCCGAACCCTGATGCACACCAAACAAGTGGATCGAGACCACTGAAAAGATGGGTGTCTGAACTCCTTCACACATTTTCTTCACGAGTTCTCAGTTCAAAACCATCATATGTGGGCTACGCACATACAACGAGTGCATTTGCACACAGCATTGTTTTGGATGTTCGGTAATTTCTGTCTCAAAATAGGCTATACGTCATAAAAGCCGACCGATCAGGTTGTGAACATATCCCTATGCCTTTAGGTTCGGTATGTCTTTTTCTTTTGTTTTGTTGGTCTGGACCAAACGAACCAAGCGAACTGAACTACAAGTGTGAACACACCCTCAAATAGGCAGTTTTGGACACAGCCCAGTGACTCTTATTAGCGACCGAGTCATTGAATTATTCACTCAACCAATTTGTTCAAATCACTGATTCATCCAATAACGCCATTACCACGTGTTGCTTAGAGACGTGTAGCGGTTGCTTTGTCGGGAACTATTTTATTTTTGTTGGTGGTATAAATATTGTCTAAAATTTAACTTGCTCATATTAGCTTTTTGTTTATTGTCTGTTGAATAAAAGCAATATCACACTCGCAATAATGTTGTGTTTACGATAATGAACTGTGATTACCTGCACTGGATTACCAACAGCACTCTCCTGTGATATGGCTGATATATACATTTATAATCATATATATTATCATATATTATAATCATCATAATCATATTTGCTTAGCACTCTAAACCAACAATATCCAATGTGTGTTGTGGTGACATCTCTGGTACTTTGAGGCTGAGGTGGGAAAATATAATTTCTTGGAAATTTAGCAATAAAATGTAAAAATTTTCCAGTTAAATGATACAACCATGTGTCTCAGTTTCCTCTCTTTCTCTTTCTGTCCTTTTCTGTGTTCTTCCCTGTGGTGTTTGCCTCTCTTTATGGCTGACTGCAGCGTAATGCCAAAGAAAAAAGCGCATTCATTATAAATAGATTGATTTTTAATGATAAATGTAACCCATGTTTTGATCAATGAATGATTTTTTTTTTCTTTGTGACAGACAGTTTTCAGAAATGCACAAGTGCATGAAGAAATATATTTTGTCTTCATGATGGGTTTGGGAAATGCAGAGAGGAATGCGTGTTTTAAATTCTGCTTCATGTGGCTTTTTAATCTTCCTCGCATGGCGAATCTCTGATTGCATTGCTGGGTAGCAGATGCTTCAGTACTGTCTTCTCCTGTCCTCTGGCACAGGCACACTAACACTGGCATGCTAGATATGAGAGAGTTAAAGAAACAAATGAATGAGACGAAGGCTGGGATTCAAAGATGGAAGAAAAAAGACATGCCAAGAGGACAGCGGTGCACGAAAAGAGCAACAGAGATGTCTGAAGGAAAATGTAGGGGGAAGATGAGCATGCTGACCAGTGCTTTTACAGAATACATTTGCTGAAGAGAGTTAAACTGGGCTACTTCAGTCAGCCCACATCACAATCTTAACATGATGCTATAATGGTCGACAACAGCACTGATGACAATCAAATTAGACCTGATTGGATCGTTTACTTGCAGAGAAACCCTGATACCCTTTCAGTCTAGATGGTTGATTGAGCTAAATGGCATTTGAATGGATTATGTTGCACATCTGGAGGGCGCAGAGCCAGAGCACGCGCCTGTCATCAGACATTCTCCTGACATGCACCGCCGAGTCTCCCTCGTGAACGCGCCTGCAAAAAGTGGGTCAGGAAATTTAAAGGGGAAGCGTTGCTATGAAGCGATTTCACAGTTCATGTGTTTGTAATGTATCGGTGCTCTTTAAAGAGATAGATCCCTCAAAAATTAAAACTCATTTACTCACCCTAATGTTGTTTTAAACCAGTGTTAAGTTTTTTTGTTCTGTTCGATGCGAAAGAAGATATTGCTGATCCCCATCATATGGAAGGCATTGGGCACCAGAAACCGTTTGGTTACTAACATTTTTGGAAATATCTTCTTTTGTGTTCAAGTTTTTTTTTATTTTTTGGGTGAACTATCCCTTTAACGGAGGCTGTATTTAACATATTGACATAAATGGCATCACTATGTTTTTATTCTCTTTATTAAACCAAATATATATATATATATATTTCAGTCATGACACCTCAAAAAAATTCCAGACTATTTAAATGCTGCGCAAGCATCTCACTAGCTGCAGGATCAGCAGAAGATAATCATATATATAACATGAATGATTTAATTGCATAATAACTGCATCGCTGGTGTCATACACGTTCTAGACAACAGAAGGAATACATGTTGGAGAAGAGCATGAAAATGCATTAGAATTACAGACAGATAACAGAATCCTGATAGGGACCACAAGATGAGCGGCCTTAACTGTGGCAATGAAGCAGATCAATACATGTTAAGGATTAATGTGACACGTTCAGTAATTAGATGCAAATTTGTGACTATAACAGCCCAAAGCGAGTGCGTTTTTCACAAATAGGCTTGCTTGTAGTATGATGATGTTTGATATATTGTGCATTTGTGTGAATAAAATTAAGCAACACTGATGAATGCGTGTTATAACAGTTCAGACATTTTGCCTTTATTGTAAGTAGAACAGCACAAAAAAGACCACACTTTACATATTTAAAAAACGAAAAACAATTAAAAACACCCAGAACGCAGATATACAGTCCTTAAAAATTAATAAAAAGTGAATTTAATATTTATAAGAGTAATACTTGTAATAATGTATAAAAAGACAAATCATCGCTTTAGTAAGCAATCCAAAAATGTTCCTATCATGCCAATAAAACATGCATAAATAAAGCTTTCGCACACTCAAATACATATTAGAACAAACTTAATAAACCAAAATAAAGAGATCAGCCTAAACCCTGAATGTTCTTCTCGGAGAGAAGGGTCAAACTCTTTAAAATCCACAATGATACTAGATGCAGGCCGACAGAAACTGCGGTATCATAAAAAATAGAAGAGTCTTCCAGAACAAGAGCGAATCTCTATATATTTTTGCACTTTCTCTCTCGGCCTGCAAAATGCATCATCCATCCACGCTGTAGAGGGTTAAAAGTTTAAACAGCACCATAGTTTTTCCCCTGGATTCCTTGTTATACAACTTACACCATCAAACACAAATTTTGACCCATGAGTATGACACCAACCGACATGAAGATTAAATGTTCGTTATAGCCAAACATAATATACCAATTTACACCCATAGCACTTTATAATATACTAATATTCAGCCACTTAACAGTATATTCTTTGGCAGCCTCCGTGTGAAACCGTACGAGGATAAGGAGATAAAAGCCTAGATTTATGTGATTACGATAATGGCTTGAGTCAAACTAGACTTCCTCATCCAGCTATCATTAGACTTGATCATTAGATGAACACTAACCATCATCACAATATGTCTGTTAATAAGATCAACTGTCATGCAGCCCTTGTTATCTCTTAGAAGCATGGCTATGTTCGCAATAGCATACTAGAATACTTCATAATTAATAGTTCACTAGTATTTAATTCTGAATATAGCCTTATTTCTTTACTTTCTGGCAGCACATCCCACCCAAAATCTTTAAACTTTTCACATTCTACAATCATATCCACTCTATGAAAGTAGTTATTTTAGCCATGTTGTTTAAAACCCAATTTTGGGTCAAATATGGACAAACTCAAATGTTGGGTTAAAAATGTAATTTAAAAATGTAACCCAACAGCTGGATTTGTCCATATTTGACCCAAATTTGGGAATTTTTTAGAGACCTGTCAAAAATCGGTTCAACATTCTTGAAAGATTAGCGTTTTCAAAATACAATAATGATGGTAATATGACAGACTGATATGTATTCTGGCCAATTATATGACTTAAAACTGAACATTACACAATTAGTTCATGACCACTTTTGCTCACTGCAAAAAAAATGATTTTAGCCTTGTTTTCCAGTACAATATCTAAACATTCTTAAATCAAGATACATTTACTTGAGAAGCAATGCAATGCTTAAAACAAAAAGAAATATCTTCCAATGAGGTCACAAAAAAAAATCTTATTTTCCCTTTGAATTAAGATATTAGTTCTTGTTTTAAGCATAAATTCACTTAATTTTGATCAGAATACAAGACTCAATATCTTGAATCAAAATCATTTACTTGAGAAGCAAAATGACTAAAGAATGTTTAGACTGTTTGCAAAATTATGAAAGTCAATTTAACTGGTCAGATGTTGGTGAATATTGGCCATCAGTACAGGACAGTGATTGGACAAAACCAACAAAAAACTATTCTGAGATCAACAGGAAAGGCCAACAGGTGTTAAAAAGTCTGTTGATTAAGAAACATAATAATAATAAAAAAATGGTTGGGACTTTAACAACTTTGCTTAAAAGAAAGACAATATAAAATATAATTAATAGGCTATATGAAATTGTGGTTTCACACAAATAGCTGTAATACTGCACCAAACAGTGTAATAATGTATTGGGCCTGTGAGACCGACTGAGAGGTTGAGGGCAGGAACATCAGGCTGTCCCGATCGGCTGCTGAGATTGTTTTTAGATTGCGTCCCGGATGAACTTTGCACTCTTGGATTGATTGTGTGATCTATGTAGGTGGTCTGAACAAAGTTGCTTTTTTGGGATATGGGTCCTTGGAAAATGAGCTCTGGTAAATTGATTCTGGGCCAGAAAGGAATCCTGGTATATGTCCT
Organism: Abramis brama; assembly: GCF_963993115.1. Taxonomy (NCBI): domain Eukaryota; kingdom Metazoa; phylum Chordata; class Actinopteri; order Cypriniformes; family Leuciscidae; genus Abramis; species Abramis brama. Next base: position 27,924,042 of record NC_139984.1, read on the forward strand.
TGAGGGCTGTATGTGGACTCTAGACTGAGTGATGGATTGTGGGACCTGTAGTCCATGTAGCTGAATTGTCGTTGGCATTTTCGAGCACTTAAAAGCTTTTCTTCTGCGGAGCGCTGAGTTTTCTCATTCCTCTTATCCTGCCGAGGAGCTCACGCACGAAGACCTGGTGTAAAGAGAAAGAGACAGACGTAGTAAAATTCTTCAAGTCTCGTCTACTCATGTTTCCGCATCATTCATTCGCTGTGTAAAGCTTGTGGCTGTAGGTCAGCAACAATGCTGCGAGGTCTTTGATTCACAAACTATGTGCTTGGGTTTGATGCACAATACACACACTCAAACAAGCACGCATGATAGTTTAAGCATCTGTGATTAGATAAGAGGATTGTAAGAGTGTGTGTACAGATGCTTTTTTTCCCTAATATAAACACCTATGGCTTGATGAGGACACTTCTGTGTGTCTGTGTTTTGTAATTTTACATTTATATAACTTTATTTTATATTGCACACACACGGGTGTAAACATGGGTGTTTATATTGGATTAAAAGCATCTGTATCTGTGTTTGTTGGTCAGTGGGTTATTGTGTCTGCTGTCTTATGCATTGTGATTTTCATAATGCTGGATGGATTCTTTGAGCACACACATGTTTTCAGGTCAGTGCACACTCATATGAAATCCACTAGCATGTCCTAAAGCACTGTGTGTGTGTGTGTGTGTGTGTGTGTGGTACAGCATGAAAGACAACATACAGATGTTAGCAAGTCTCAGTTTGTGTGGAATTTGTGGCTCCGTTTCAAACACTTACTGACTACAGGCAGCAGCCTTTTAAGGTAGCATTTTGATTAAGATGCCGCCTTAGAAGTTACTGACTATGTTTATGCGTGTGTGCGTGTGCATGTGCGTGTGTGTATATATATATATATGCAAAAGCCTCTTAGTGCCATTTTACATTTTCTTCTAGAATGATCATTTTTATCAAGCTTGTATATTTAAGTTCTGTTATTTCACTTAAATGGCAATGAAAATTACCTATTAATTGTCATTTAAGTGAAATTACTGAACTTAAATATACGAGCTTGATAAAAATGATCATTCTAGAAGAAAATTTCAGATGGCACTTAGAGGCTTTTGCATCTGAACTCTTCATATATAAATATACATAAAGGCTTTGCTTTGTGAGTGCACGTAAAATACTCCTTAAAATGCTGTCTACGTAGGCAGCTCACTACGTTTTGGAACAGAGCTGTAGGTTGGTGGCCTATATTTTATGTTATGACTTACATCAGTGGGCTTGAAGCAGTCTGTCAGTGATTCCTGAGGGACAAAAAGAAAAAAAAAGGAAGATATCATCCAACTGAGACACACACAAACAACTTCAGAACCCTAAACATTTACAGACACATACGTACACAACGTGAATTTTTGGCTTGGGCATATGCCGTTTTTGTGTTACTGTGGCAGTAAAAACCCTCAAGGAGGTGCTAGAGTTTATTTTAATGTCTCTATCAATAAAGCAGATGTTATTATTCAGATAGTATAAAAACACTTTAAAGAGGACCTTGTTTAGTGTGTGATGTTGCTGTTTGACATTGAAAAAGGTCTGCAAAGTTACAAAGCACAAAGTCACTCTGGCAGGAGTTATTCTGTATATCAGTAACTGTTTCTGAACTCCCTGAACTGACTCGAGTCTTGAGTTTTCTTCCGAGAACGAACACGCCACAATATTCCTCATTTAAATAATTCCCGCTCAAGGCACACGCAAAATAAAGGGGACGAGGCCTGGTTGAGTTAGTAGTGAGGTGAAACTCGTGGTTATGGTAAGGGGCGGGACATTTCCCAAACACACTTGACCAATCATAACACACCGGTCCAGCCGACCAATCAGAGCACATTGCGCTTTACGGAAAGAGGGGCTTCATAGAGACAGGAACTAAATAGGGGTGTGTTTCCAGAAGCCAACTATAGTCGCAAATTCCGTCGTTACCAATAGAGTTCAACAGTACTTGCGATCATAGTTTGCCAACGATGCTTTTGGGAAACGCACCCCAGACCGTTACTGACAGACTGGAAGAGAGGTGCTGCAACAATGCAAAATATGTGAAATTGATATATATTTTTTTTATATTATAATATAACACATTTTTGAACCCTAGTAGAGCCCCAAAACAAAATCAAGACTTTGTAAAAGGGATAATACAGCCTCGAGAACTGATTTTAACTAATTACTCAGCAAGATTCTCTTAACGCTGCTTTCAGCAGTGCTAAGAATGCGGAATGAACATTGCATTATGAATTGCATTCTGATAAATTTCAGAACATCATGAAACCAAGCATAGCTAAAAGTGTTTGCATTCATGTACAATGTTTTGGCATTAAACTCTAAACTCAGTGTTTAAGGGGCTGTTTACACCTTTTACAACCAAAATCGGAAAACTTATGCATTTTGACCGTTCAGTGACGCGCCAACGCTGTTTTGGTGGCCTGAAAACGCTAACTTTTGAAAACTACCTTCAAAGTTTTTGAAAACGATACCGTTATCGTCTCCATGTAAACTACAAAAAATAAAAAATAAACGACTGGCCTGGCAGTATAATACAGTGTTTTTAGGCGTTTTCGCGGATCCGTGTGGACTGGGATCATTTTGATAATGTTGTCGTCTGAACATGAAAAATCCGAAGGAAAAAACGTTGTCGTGTAAATGTACCCTAACAGAAAAATGCATTATTTTCTAAACACACGCTCACACAGGAGTTTACCTGTAGTTTTACAGCTCTCTCATCTTCACTGTTCACCTCCAGGAGATCATCAATGTCAATCTCCACCTCTGGCATTTCCTCTTCCTGTACAAACAGAGATCACACATAGTAAGTGAGTGGCAGCACATAAAAAAAAAAAAAAAAAAAAAAAAAAAAAAAATTATATATATATATATATATATATTCCCAAATAAAATCTCTTTTGTGTCCGAGTTTTTAAAGAATCATCTGCAAACATCTGATACTTAAATGAAACCACCAAGAGACCTCCAAGTAATTGATTTTCCTTCTTTAGTGCAGAAATTCTTACAGATTGGATAGATGTGGTCTAGATCAAATCAGCAGCCAAGAAATTGTGAATTATATGTTCATCAGGGCTATTTAGGGAGCGAGAACATCAGGAAACACTCCAGTCACAAGCTGAGGTTAATCTGAAGGCTGTGCCACTGTGATGACAGACAGAGACACACAGGCACGATGAGATGAGGTCTATAAATACACTCCCCTGTTTAAAGGTGAGAGGAAGAGAGGGGACTATTTTCCATGTGGTAATCGCTTGGCTCGTTTGGCAAATGAGAGAGATAGAATAATATACACCATCAATATGAAGCACATATGTCATTATTGTCTGTGAGTGCCAGTTTGTCAGAGTGTTACAGCCAATTCTGCATTTGCTTGACAGATCCAAGGACAAATCCAGGATTTACTTCCCAGATTTACTCTACTTCATCAAATGTGCATGAATGGTTTTTCACAAGATGTAGGATTTTGTTCAAAGTTTTTTCATATATGTTAGTACAATGGCATTGATTTATTTTCAATTAAAAATTCACACAAAAAGCATTACACCAATACATTATTTTACAGTATTTTTAAAAATGTTTATATATATATATATATATATATATATATATATATATATATATATATATATATATATATATATATATATATATATATATATATATATATATATATATATATATATAAAGTAAGAACAAAAATTTAGGTGCAGCAGTTCAATTACACGTTAACACAAATATCTAATCAGCCAATCACATGGCAGCAACTCAAGGCATTTACGCATGTTGACATGATCAAGACGATCTGCTGAAGTTCAAGCTGAGCATCAGAACGAGGAAGAAAGGGGATTTAAGTGACTGAATGGGGCATGATTGTTGGTGCCAGACGGGCTGGTCTGAATATTTCAAAGGTCAGAGGAGAATGATCAGACTGGTTCAGCTGATAGAAAGGCAACAGTAACTCAAATAAGGTTCATTACAACCGAGGTGCAGTAGAGCATCTCTGAACACACAACGCATCAAACCTTGAAGAAGACGAGCTCCAGCAGCAGAAGACACACACCGGTGACACTGTCAGATGAGAACAGAAACTGAGGCTATAATTCACACGGCTCAACAAAACTGGACAATAGAAGATTGGAAGAACGTTGTCTGTTCTGATGAGTCTCCATTTCTGCTTCAGCGTTCAGATGGTCGGTCAGAATTCGACGTAAACAACATGAAAGCATGAATCCATCCTGCCTTGTATCAGCGCTTCAGGCTGCTGGTGGTGTAATGATGGTGGGATATTTTCTTGCACACTTTTGGTCTCTTTGTGCCAATTTATCATCAATATTGTTGCAATATTGAGTATTGTTGCTGATCATGTCCATCCCTTTATGATCACAGTATCTTCTTCTGATGGATACTTCCAGCAGGATAACACACCATATCATAAAGCTCAAATCATCTCAAACTGGTTTCTTGATCATGACAGTGAGTTCGCTAAACTCAAACCTCCACAGTCTCCAGATCTCAATCCAATAGAGCAGATTTGGGATGTGGAGGAGCGGGAGAATCGCATTATAGATGTGCAGCTGATAAATCTGTCAGTATGAACCAAAATCTCTGAGGAATGTTCCCAGCACCTTGTTGAATCTGTGCCACGAAGAATTAAGGCCGTTCTGAAGGCAATCCAGTACTAGCAAGATGTACCGAATAAAGCGGCCGGAGAGTGAATATAGGAGAGTGAAAGAGAAACTGGTTTAGCAAGAAGCAGGTCAAAATGATTAGTGCTGGTCTGCAGAGTTAATAAGGATGAGTCTCGCTCTCTCTCTCTCTCTGTGTGTGTGTGTGTGTGTGTGTGTGTGTGTGTGTGTGTGTGTGTGTGTGTGTGTGTGTGTGTGTGTGTGTGTGTGTGTGTGTGTGAAAGTGTTGGTGGTTGAAAGGAAAATTCACTCTATGGTTCATACTGTGAGGAAAACAATCTGACAATGATGCTTTTAGACGTGTTTGTATACATTTTAAAGTGAGATTTCATTACAAGTGAGATAATATTACAATTTTTTTTTCCCCCTCTAGAGTTTCTAAAGAGATCTCAATATTATCAAATGTTCTTAGTGGTTCTAAGATATACATAAAGATGAATATTGTGAGTTCATGTAAATCTACAATGGGGTGACATTTTCAGAAAGATTATGGCACACTTTTACATTTAAAGACAAATACAAATCAATATATTAACACTATAAATCTTCAAAAACAGATACACTCTCATATGCGCAACAAATTAAGATTTTGACAAATCATTCTTTTAGAACGACATCATGGCTTCTTATTAGAGCTGTTTGTTAAAATAATGATCCAATCAGTTGCTGTCAGATGAGCGAATACATCATGTGTTTATTTTAGACCTTTTTTTTGTGTGTGTGTCTGTGTCTGTGTGTTCACATGTTCACTCCTGAGTGTCCTAGTCGGGAAAATGGCAAAAAAAAAGATAATGCCAGCTACAAAGACTAAATCAGATAAAGCTAAACCATCAGCAGATCAGTCAAGCTAGCCGCCAAGACATGGCCAATCAATCACAGACTGATCCGACATCAATCAAGATAACCTGACACAGATGCAATCAGCCACCTCAAACAATCATTTCAGTAGCTATATTTCACACCGGTTCACCAAGTCAGTAAGAAACCACTTTGCAACCACCCAGACAATCCTAGCAACATGCTAAAACCACATTTTCTTAAGATCTATCTATCTATCTATCTATCTATCTATCTATCTATCTATCTATCTATCTATCTATCTATCTATCGCAGTTGTTTTATAAAGACTTCTTGTCATTTTTTTTATTGTTTTGAGCCATCATTAATGGCCACTACAGTATAAAGCATTTTTCATTCCAGCTGTTCAAATGTGCTTGTATATAATGTATGTGTATTGTGAATGAAAAGCCCTGCAGGTGGATTGTGGGTACTGAACGTGTGTGCTGAGCTGCAGAACCAGCACAGACACCTTCACTTGACCTATTTGTTCACGGTGCCTGAAAGCGCAGTCGACTGGTGTCTCATCTGCAAACACAAAGCAGAGGGACGCAATCGCTCTCCCTCTCAGAGCAGACATGTCAGACCACTGAGGATTTCAAACAGGCGTTAGTGTGAGAGAGGGCTTGCAGGAAAGTGCGAAATGTACACACAAACGCCGGCAGCAATGCTCAGAAATCACACACAAACTCCCACACACACATAACACCATTTGCATACCAACATAAACAAGCAGATTGTACTGTACTGCGCACATATGTGCTCATAAAACACCATGCGCATGCATATTCTGTGTGTCACAGATGATTTATGATCGGGCTCCTTCAGTTGGCAGAATAAAGATGATAAAATTGCTCTCTACAAGGCAGGAGTGACATGAACCCATTTTTTGAGGGAGCATCAGCTGCATTTGTGGTTTTATTAGTGTCACTGGTTAAGAAAAAACATGACTGAACACACACACACAAAAAAAAACCCAATTCATTATACACAAATAAAATATGTTTCTCTAGTCATACAATTGATTAGGACCCGAGTTCAAACTTTGATGTAATATGTTGTTTTTAAATAAACTTAGCAAAATTGTAACTAAACTTGCATCATGCATTTTTATCAAAAAGTCAAATGCTTAGAATTACGATTTTTTTAAATGTTTTTAAAAAAAACATTCAAATATCCTCACAAAGGCTGCATTTATTTGACCGCAAATGCTGTAAAAACAGTAATATTGTGGAATATTATTACGATTTAAAAATACAGTTTTTCTATTTGAATGCATTTTAAAATGTAACTTTTTTTATGTGATCAAAGCTGAATTTTCAGCATAATTACTCCAGTCTTCAGTGTCACATGACCCTTCAGCATATTAGAATGATCTCTGATGGATCATATGACACTAAAGATTGGAGTAATGATATAAATATACTCACTCTTAAGCATTTGCCAATTTAAATCCAAACAACAACTTTTTTGGCCGGGCAGAGTATATATAATATAATATAATATAATATAATATGATATAATATAATATAATATAATATAATATAATATAATATAATATAATATAATATAATATAATATAATATATAAAGATAAACTTTTTTTATTTTATTTTTTTACATACAATAATTATGCTTCTTAATGATCAACATTACAAAAAAATCTTTTGGAATTTGCATTTAAAATAATTTTGTTTCAAAAAAGGTATGATGCTTCTGCTACAAGGTCAGATGGAGATTAAAATACAATATAAACAAATGCAGACAGGATCGTCTCTAATACAAAACACAAACACGCTGAATCAATACAAACAGTCGAAGTGAAATGCAATGCAGTGGCCATGATATCAGACAGATAGACAGAGCCCTGAGGCGTTGAGCATCAAAGACGAACCCCTTCCCCCTCGCTGAAGAGAAAGACAGCAGAGAGGGGGGTTGTGGGTATCTTTTGCAGACAGGGGCATATTAGCAGAACCCCACTGGGCTGAATGCAGAGGACATATCTCGCTGCTTCTTATGCGGTGTTGTGTGTCAGTACAGAGAGAGGGTTTTGCAGCCATTCTCAAAAAAACGTCTCTATGACTCAGTACTGATATAATTAACAGGAGACTGAATTTAGTCACAATATTTTGATAGATTGCAAAAAAAATTGATGTCATATTATATAAGAAAAAAATAAATAAATCTAATTCCACTTAAATTTTGCTTTTATCATGATTAAAATGTAATGCTTTAACTGTATGTATTTTTTTTGTAACATTCAACACCTAAACAGAATGTAACAGGGTCTGCACAAAACCGGTTTTGAACAATAAAATGTTATGGGCTAACAATTTTTTCCCCCCGTTATAATGCGATTCATTGTGAAAGTGATTCCAACAGTATAATTTATAGTGCCGGCCCGTTATCATTATATTTGTGGTATGGACTCTGCTATTCTTTTACATTTAGATTTTTTTTTTTTAAAGCGACATCATTATAGTTATCGTCTTTATGGGCCTCAAGTTTAAAAACCAGCCATAAAAAAATAAATTGAGCACTAATCTTAATATTTTGGATTAGTGTTTAGTACAGCAGTGTTACTGAATGAGCTTTCACATCCTATCACAGCACTATTTATCCTTGATTCTCACACAGAGAATCTGCATGCTTGCAAACTGCTGCCCTGTGCCTGAAATAGACCGAATCCTCTGCAGAAAACAGCTTAGGCAGCGGTTTGTGACCGTCATTGATTTGAGGACTCAGTTAGACAGAGGACTCCATCATTAGCTCGCATGTAGACCACCTCATCTCTGTGTTCAATACGCTAATGAACTCCAGATGGACCTGTTTTACTAAAGCAAAGCCCATCAAAGAGCTCTGATACACATGTACATGCAAATTGCAACGAGAAACGTCCTACATTTGTTCTTTGTAAGCCTTGTAAGCACAGCTGAGGTGCTGAGAATGCAGAGATCATATGAACACACACTTTTAGTGTTTCTCAGAGGGTTGTTAGTGTGTGCATGAGATGACATGCTGTTTTACTCGAGGCATGAAATTGATTCAATTCCAAGACCAAAATTGCCTTATTTTTCTTTGTTTTACCGTCCATTAAACGGATCCAATTCTAATTCTATTGTGTTCTTCCTTACTGCTTTTCCATTACTTTCCTCTCATCTTCCGTTCTAATTTCTGTTCTAATTCCTTTTCCCCAATCCTCTTCTCCCAGAAGTCACAGAAATTAACCTCCAAATATCCTAATAACGTTCCACCATTTTTTTCTTGCTCATCCTTTTTCTCGCTTTCGCTCTGTTGGATACATTCACTCACTGTATGACCACCAAGTTCATCTAATCCACGCTGTGCTGTCACTCATTCTGATCAGTTGGGGTCAAAGATCAGCTCTGTGACTGAAAGCCTGTGATGTCAGTCAAGTGATGCTTTAAAGTGTGAGATCTGACGCTGCGCCAAGCTCAAATATTAGATCTATGCATTGCAAGCACTGTAAATGCTTAAAGCATTCTTGGATTGCACTCAATGGGGTGATAGAGCAGCCTTCAAATGGGTGCACTATTAAACTAAATGTTATTGTTCAGGTAGTTAGCTATAAACTAAGTTTGCTATTAAAGTAGAACAATGACTCTAGAAGGTAGTTTTCACCAAAACATGCAGTTCCTCTCGCAGCCGAAAGGATGCATGATGAAATTTTCATTGCATCATGAATTGTATTTTGGCATATTTGGGAATGCAACCATGGTTCGAATTACGTGGGAGCCAGTGGGAGCTGAGCTCCCATAGAGAGAGGATGAGCTCCCATGAAAGCAGTAAAATCATACACCTGTGGGGGTCTCTAAAAATCATCAGCACCATTATTTTAAATTACAAATAAAGCACTTTTTCCTTCAGACTACTGTAGCATGACTTAAAAGATAGGACAAGATGCCAAACACATGGATCTCGCGGGATCTCGGATCGTCATCACACTACGGTACATCCTTATGCTTAAATCAAGTGATAAAAGTGCCGCTGCGATCATTGGCGCGGATACTGTGTTTGTTTGTGGCTCGCGCACAGTCTTCACTCGGGCGCGCTTCAATCCGTTGTGGAGACTCTCTATTCGTTCCAGTAAAATTACAAAACAAAATGCACACAAACGTGCATAAAAAACTTATATGAGTGCGGATTCGAACCCAGAACCTCCAACATGTTTGGCAAATGTTCTACCACCACTTAACCACTTAAGTATACGGTCGAATCTGTCGGGTCTATCTATTTACTCACGTGAAAATTCTCATAACTACCAGCATATATTAGACCTCATTAAACGACAAATTAAATCTTAAAGGAGCTGTATGTAAGATTGTGGCCAAAACTGGTACTGCAATTACTTTCAAATGACTGTAGAGCGGTGTATCCCCTCCCCCTCCCCCCTGACTCGAGGTTGCCAGATAAGCTGCAGGATCCAGCAGGAATGTAGGCTGCTACGCAGCTGTAACTAGAGCAGAGCTGGCAACCCGGATGCCGAAACACTACTGACTTTGTGATTGGTAGATAGGTGGAGGGTGGGGATTCAGGCCAAAACACAAAATGACAACATCAACATCAGTTGAGGGCTGCAAGTCCACTTTTTTAATGACAATATCCTGGCCGGACTACTGTTGTCAGTGATATAAGTATTTGAAATGAACATGATTTCTTAATGTCTAGTGACATATCAGGGCCATTTTATGATTAATTGAAATACATTTCTTACATACAGCTCCTTTAATGTACTATTTAAATTGAATTGTGTTACCAACGCTTTTTTATTAAATTTGTATTATATTTACAAATTTTTATATTTTCATATTACATTATTAAGCTACCGCGCCTGCTCATAGGCTACTTTTTTTTTCTTCTTTTTTTAAAGAGACCCCCACTAGATGAAATCATAATTCGAACCCTGAATGCAACGATGCATGCAATCAAGTCTGCATTGCTAGAAGCAACTGCAAAAAACATGTGAATTCATGTACTAGAGGATCAGTTTCAGGCCTCAGGGCTTTGGTTGAATTCTGTCAAACTTCTCTAGATATAGAAAACCTTCACTGTCAGCAAGTAATCCCATGCTGACCTACTCTTCCTTAAGTAGGTCTATAACAGGTCATCACCTTACACTAACCCTAACGGCCATATTGTACAATGGAGATGTTGTTAGTGAGTTGCACGCAAATCCAATCAGCTAAACCTGTTGCTAAACACTTTCCCTTAACTCATTTAGCTGTGTGAGAGAGACATATTTAAATAATATCAAACAAGCAAGCATGCAAATATCAAAATGGCTCACTCTTACTCTTTTAATAAAGCTCCAAGTACACTGCTGAAGATTATTTCTCACAGTGTTTATTAGTGCAGCTGACATGCGCTATAGTCTAATTCAGAATGCTTTTGTTTAGTCTTTTGCCTTTCATTGCAACCTGCTATTAATGGGTGGCCAGACATTGAGCTGTGAATGGTTATTGACTATGTGTGACTTCCTTCTCGTTTATAGTGCAAATGTGACAGGTCATTAAAGTACACCTGAGTAAACACATCTTTATTAGCTCACATCCTTAACCTAATTAGTTGCTTTATCTTGTAAACAGCATCATATTTGATGTTATGATTAACACCACAAATAAAATGCTTTTTTTTGGCACAAATGGTAACTCACTGCTGCCATAAGATGTTCGACTCTAAAGACCCACAAGATGCTGCTGGGATTGTGTGTAAAGTCTAGAGAGACCATGTCAAAGGTTAATTTACCATATGTGCATGTCTGCTTACTTTGAGGAAGATACATGCAAAAAACAACAACACAGCATTACATTAATCCTATAATCACTTCCCTTAAACCAACTTCCCCCAGACCAAAACTCAATACACGTTTTATATATTAAAATAGAAACCTAATAAATACAGAAATGTAACTGTTTTTAATCTAAAACATTTCATTCAAATATAAAAAGTATTTAACACTATTTTTGTATTTGACGATGTTAAGATTAACACATTTTTGAATGAAAGGGTGAATACCTCTGAACATGTTAAACAGATATATTATTTAATTCTAATTAGTGCAGTCAAATCGATCAATCGCATCTAACATAAAAGTTGGTTTATATGTGTGTATATATGCATACATTTATATCCAAAAGGTAAATTAATATAAAATACAGTAAAAAAACTACATTTATACATACATACATACACAAACTTTTATGTTAGATGTGATTAATCACGATTAATCGATTTGAGACCACTAATTAGAATGATTAAAACTGAATGAATCCAAAATATATATAATTTGTATAAGAGCTTTTCTCAGGTTTGTGTCCTATTTTTCTCAACTACTCAAGAATCTGTGCTCCTGTAAATATCAATTCCCTTATTTTTACTCAGAGTTTGGAAAACTCACAGAATCCAGCTTTTGTCAACGTTATTCTGCCTCACAAGTCAAACTAGCGGTTTCTCTCTTTCTTGTCTCTCTAAGGCCAACACAGCATCAGCAGAAAAAAAGCAAGCTGCCGCAGAACAGAAACACCGAGGGAGACAGATAGAGAGAACAAAAGAGGATAAGAGCAATAAGACACCTCACAGAGGTCAGCAGAATGACATTTTGTCATCTTGAAATGAAGACCGATGCTAAAGGATGCCACGCTTTAAAGATTCCTAGCTGTATAGTGCCATGCATTACATTGCTGCTTTAAAGAAGACAAATATAGGTCACACAAAGACAAACACAATTTATCAACGTATAAACCCAAGGGGGTGGTGAACTGTAGCTTTGAGATTAAAAATCTTGCTTTGTGACCTTTCAGGTCAGAACCCCACAAGAGCAGATTCACATTCACTGTACCCTTTATCAAGACATTTAACCTCAAGTTACTCCAAGAAGACTGAACCAGTAATACTGTAAAACAAAAGCTGAAAATAACCAATCTTTTTGCCTAGCTGATAAGTGATATGTTGGTATAAATATCCATACTGCTGTTGTGTTTCTAAAAGATAGCATTCACACAAAAGAGTAAAAATGCAAAATGTAAATTATTATAAAATACAGTAAAAAAAAATAACTGTAAACAGTAAAAAGGTCAAATTACTTGACTGTACTGTAAGATGCTTTGCATAAATGCTAATCAAAATCAATACAATTATATTATTCAATATATAAAAATTAATTTATGTTACTATTTAGGCTACATTTATTTAATTTACTGTTTAATTTACTATTAAAATCTGAATTACAACATATTTTTTTAGAAAGAAATAATACAAAAAACAAAATCTAATTATCAAAATGAAACTATATATGTAACGTTACAATAAACTAAACTAAAATATCATTACATAAAATTCTAATTATCAATAATTAGGCTATCTAAATTAAAGTCGAGCTCTTTTTATGAAGTTCCGGTTCTGGTGCAGTCTTACCTCACAGTCGTAAAGTTCGCTCAGCTGTTCAATGATCCATTCCTCCAGGATGAGTCTCTTCCTCAGCTCCTTTCTGTCGTACTTCACCGTCACTTTGCCCTGCTTTTTCTGCACCGGGTCATCGCGTGGCATCGGTCCGGAACCGGCGCAACCCACGCCAGCCACGCCGGGCTGGAAGAACACCCTGGCCGCGGCCGGGGGAAGCTGTGCGCTCGTCTCAGCGGTGGCGGTGGACATAGCGTCGGTGATGGTGGCGATGAGGAGGAGGATGATGATGGTGGTGTCTGAGGAGTGTATGTTGCAGGACACAGTTTCTCACACCTGCTATTTAAAGCGCAGCGCGAGCATTTAAAGGACACCCGGTGCGTGGGAGGGGAATGGCTAGCCAATGTGCGCGTTCGCGTTAACGCTGTGAGTGCCAGAACGCGCACAGTATTGGTGAAACGGGAATCCCTCTGCGCTGGTTGGACAGTATCAGATGGATAGTTTGACAGCTACCATGGTATTAAATTATTAGCATATTCATAGAGGCTACCATGTACAATGTAGCCTATGTATGTATGTAGCCTATGTATTCGTCTATCTATCTATCTATCTATCTATCTATCTATCTATCTATCTATCTATCTATCTATCTATCTATCTATCTGTCCATATACATCCATCCATCCATCCACAACAATATACAATGCAATACATAATAAAAGCAATACAGAATACAATACAGTAAAATAGCGTACAGTATAAAATGTAATATGCGGTACACAGATTTCTTTTTGGATGGAAATTGCATTTACACTCATTCTTTAAAAAAGTTTGATACTGGTTTGATATTTTACTTCATAATGATACATGATATAATGATACATATATGGAGACCATTGTACTTTGATACAATATATGCAATACTAAAAATTATACTGCAGAATACAATACACGTACACAGGTGGAGTATAAGTAAAACAAAGGAAAACAGGTCAAAACAGGTCAAACATGTCACTATCTGGGACACACACACACACACAGGATTCTTGCTAAACTGGTCCTCGTTGACATAAATCAAATGCATATTGTCACCTAACTCAGAGAAAGAGTTGCCTGTGTTATCTTTCTTTTATGTTGATCCAGATGTTTGTACTATGTTAGATGGGAGCTGAGGTGGGATAGAGAGCACAGAGAGGAGAGAAAGTGATCAGGGTTTATGTAACGTAATGAAACTCTCACTAATGAGATGGCCCAATCCCAAAACAGCAGTGCTGCTCTAGAAAGAGAACAAGAGAGACTGAGGGAGAGATTTAGTACCACCATGTTCTCATTTATCTACTTTATAATGCTTCCTAATAATCAAGTGGGATGCATGTTGTGTGTGAGCTGCCAGGATGATGGATTGGTAGACAAAATGCATGGTGTGTGTGTGTATGTGGATTAGAGGTTATGTGGGGATATTCAATATTAAATCATCCAATCCAAAAATACACGGCTTATTGTGCTGTTTTTGTACGTTCTGCATTAAGCTGATCAGAACAATTCTTAGAAGTAGTTTTTTTCTGACATTTTATGCATTTGTTTGTGTAATAGAGAGATGTCAAATGATGTCACGCCCAAAAATAACAACTGGCTCAGCGCAAAAATTCACACACACACACACACACACACACACACACACACACACACACACACACACACACACACACACACACAGAGAGATCATGGTGCACTATGCAGTCATTGACTTATATTTTTATTATACTGAGATATATATTAATAACCCTAAACCTAAACCTATAATTCTCACAGAAGCCGTTTTTTAAACAGTCATGTTCAGATCATGGAGGCCCAGATGGGACATATACCCTTTACATAGTTGTGAAAATGTACTGTAAATTGGTGCCACCTTCTGGATATGTCATAATATTACATGGAAAACACAACTCTTGTAACATTAAAAATTTAGGTCGTTCAAGGCTACAGTAGACTACTAAAAAGGCCAGTAAGCACAGTGAATTGAGCAATGAATGCAAGAATAAAATCCTAAATTAAAATGTGGCTATCTCCCATGGTGTTACGCAGTATTTACAAATTAAAGAGCCCATACAACAAGACTTTTATATCTCACATTTCCCAAAGCTTTGGTGTCTAAGGAGAGCAGAATTTGATTTACCAACAAATAACATAAAGGTACAATATCCCTAGATGGCAACTCATTCACGTAAGTGCATGCTAAGTGTGTTAATTAAAAATATTTAATGTATTTGTAGATTCAAATGTTTTTATTAAAATAGCCTTAGTCATAATACTTATTATAATAAATAAATAACAATTATAATATAATAAATATAAACGATGGAATAATTAGAAAATATGAAAACATTATAATTAAAGCATTAAACACATTTTATACAATACAAAATAAAAGAAATAATTTAAAATTAAATTCATTTAACATTTCACAAATAACCAAAAAAGTGTCTTAATTAAAAATATTTCATATATTTGTAGGTATTCAAATGTTTTATTAAAATAGCCTTAGTCAAAATACTTATTATAATAAATAAATAACAATTATAATATAATAAATATAAACGATGGAATAATCAGAAAATATGAAAATATTATAATTAAAGCATTAAACACATTTTATACAATACAAAATAAAATAAATCATTTAAAATTAAATTCATTTAACATTTCACAAATAACCAAAAAATTGTCTTAATTAAAAATATTTAATATATTTGTAGGTATTCAAATGTTTTATTAAAAAAGCCTTAGTCAAAATACTTATTATAATAAATAAATAAATAAATAACAATTATAATATAATAAATATAAACGATGGAATAATCAGAAAATATGAAAATATTATAATTAAAGCATTAAACACATTTTATACAATACAATACAAAATAAAATAAATACTTTAAAATTAAATTCATTTAACATTTCACAAATAACCAAAAAATTGTCTTAATTAAAAATATTTAATATATTTGTAGGTATTCAAATGTTTTATTAAAATAGCCTTAGTCAAAATACTTACTATAATAAATAAATAAATAAATAACAATTATAATATAATAAATATAAACGATGGAATAATCAGAAAATCAGAAAATATTATAATTAAAGCATTAAACACATTTTATACAATACAAAATAAAATAAATAATTTAAAATTAAATTCATTTAACATTTCACAAATAACCAAAAAATTGTCTTAATTAAAAATATTTAATATATTTGTAGGTATTCAAATGTTTTATTAAAAAAGCCTTAGTCAAAATACTTATTATAATAAATAAATAAATAAATAACAATTATAATATAATAAATATAAACGATGGAATAATCAGAAAATATGAAAATATTATAATTAAAGCATTAAACACATTTTATACAATACAATACAAAATAAAATAAATACTTTAAAATTAAATTCATTTAACATTTCACAAATAACCAAAAAATTGTCTTAATTAAAAATATTTAATATATTTGTAGGTATTCAAATGTTTTATTAAAATAGCCTTAGTCAAAATACTTACTATAATAAATAAATAAATAAATAACAATTATAATATAATAAATATAAACGATGGAATAATCAGAAAATCAGAAAATATTATAATTAAAGCATTAAACACATTTTATACAATACAAAATAAAATAAATACTTTAAAATTAAATTCATTTAACATTTCACAAATAACCAAAAAATTGTCTTAATTAAAAATATTTAATATATTTGTAGGTATTCAAATGTTTTATTAAAATAGCCTTAGTCAAAATACTTACTATAATAAATAAATAAATAAATAACAATTATAATATAATAAATATAAACGATGGAATAATCAGAAAATCAGAAAATATTATAATTAAAGCATTAAACACATTTTATACAATACAATACAAAATAAAATAAATAATTTAAAATTAAATTCATTTAACATTTCACAAATAACCAAAAAAAGTGTCTTAATTAAAAATATTTAATATATTTGTAGGTATTCAAATGTTTTATTAAAATAGCCTTAGTCAAAATACTTATTATAATAAATAAATAAATAAATAACAATTATAATATAATGAATATAAACGATGGAATAATCAGAAAATCAGAAAATATTATCATTAAAGCATTAAACACATTTTATACAATACAATACAAAATAAAATAAATAATTTAAAATGTATTTAACATTTAAAAAATAAACAAAAAACATATACTTGTATTTAATACAATTTATTACAACTAATAAAAATAATGAATGAAATTGAACTTTAGCAAAAAGCTCTTGCAGACGGACAAGATTGATAGACAGACGCTGTTTGTTATATTCTGCACCTGTCCGCTAGAGGCTTTTGAACTAAGCGCGCTCTCTAATCTAATCCTCTCATGTGACGTCGGTGAAATGGCGGATCGGGATGGAAGCGACGTCTGTCAGAGTTCCAGCCAAGGTGAGTTTATTTATATAGTGTAAAGTTTGTCCTAAAGTACTATCCCGCTTCCAAACGAGTGTACCAAACTCTCCTCTATGTTTAAAGCTGGTTGGTTAAACTTGTCACGAAATAACACTTTTTTTAACCTCAGAAGCAGCGCGAGCCGGTCAGAGGAAAGGGATTAAATCAGTAAATCAGCCTAAAGCTGAGCCAAAGCACTTCCAGTTGGTGTTTACATCAGTGTTCACGCAGAAATCACCATTGGTTTATGTTTTTATATGACACTGGCTCTGTATAATTAGTTTAAACGCGTTAAAATGCCGTTGAAGCAGTTTTGAGCGGAGCACCTGTTACGTGCGCGCGCGCGTGTCCTACGCGATCACATCTGATGTTTTATCTCTGTTACTTGTGTTGTTGTTGTGTTATTTGTACAGTAAAATAAATACCGCGAAACCAGCTCAAAATAGCTAGGTGTTATCATACTATCTTAATGGGTTTTGTTTGTTGAGTGTTGAGTGAATCACGTCTGTAAATGTAATTACCCCGCCCGCGTAATCTTCATTCCCCTCTTATTATCTACTATAAAATTGTCTTATTCGTCTTAATCCTGGTGTCTAAATATGTCTGATCCAACCCATATCACTTCGAAAAACTATTGAAAATATATATGAGCTAAGGCAACTTTGGCAACATCAAAAAATGTTATGGCTTGTATGATATGACATGGTTTGTTTCGGACTAGTTTTGTTTTTGCATCAAGTCAGTAAACCATATCAGATTATGATGAATAAAGTTAGACTGATAGTTTGGTCAGGTAGATATCTGTCCATACCTAGATGAACCTTACCCAATTTTGTCTATTAACAGAGATATTACTTTCCCTTTCTGGCTCCAAACTCTACCTCACAGGGTTTTTTCTCAGTTGATTGTAGGCACAGACAACAACAGTGTTACTAGTTAAAGTGTAAGGTTACTGTCTGTTACTGGGGCTGGAGGGGCAAAGATTAGATTCCTGTGCCACCTCATTCTCTGTTATGAATGACACACATAAATCGAGTGATAGAGTAGTTGCATGATAGTGTTTCATAGATATATAGATTAATGTGCTAAATCTAAAGATATTTGACTCTTTTCATATTATCAACATCAGCTCATAACCCTACTTGCTTTGCTGATCAATATAAGCATTAAAGGGTTAGTTCACCCAAAAATATCCCATCATTTACTCACCCTCAAGCCATCCTAGGTGTATATGACATTCTTCTTTCAGCCAAACACAATCAAAGTGATATTAAAAATATCCTGACTCTTCCAAGCTTTATAATGGGAGTAAATGATACGTTGTGTCAGAGGTCACTCTTCCGCCTGAACTAGACTTGTGTACGGCCAGTGATTATAGTTTCTAAAGTTATAAATATGGATTTTTTTATTTTTTACAAAAATGGATTGCTTCAATTCAGAAGGCCTTTATTAACTAGCCTGACTACGTCAGACTTCGTACTTCCGCTCAATTTCAGTTTGCTTCTGTACTCAGTCTGAGACAGCGTCAGAGCTTTCCGTTTTCCTCCGGCCTGAAAACAGCCGGCCAATCAACGAACAGAGGGCGGGCTGAGAGCCGTGACGTAGACGCTGATTGTACCGTGGATGCGTAGATTTACTTCACATAATCTGCAAAAGTCGTTCATAGCCATGTTCACTTCAGTATTTTGCTCGATGGTTTTGTTTTCGCATCATACATGTGTTTACAGTGGAAGATAGATGCGGCTGAGCATGCGCATAACACACGCCATAACCAAATGTTATGTGATTGGCTTACGGGTAACCAATGATTTTAAACTTCAGACAAGCGCCCCCCCGCGAGAAAGAAAACGCTTTTCAATTATGCCATGCCAGACTCTGTCTACGAAGCAAAGCGAAGTAGCAGAGTTTGGTATTACCAGGCTATTTATTAACCTGTGCGCCTTATGGATTACTTTTATGATGGATGGATGTGCTTTTTTGGGCTTAATTTTTTTTTTTTTACCATTCACTCCCATTATAAAGCTAGGAAAAGCCAGTATATTACTTAATATAACTCAGATTGTGTTTGGTGAAAGTAATATACTCCTAGGATGGCTTGAGGGTGAGTAAATGATGATCATTTTCATTTTGAGGTGAACTAACACTTTAACTATCCCTTGTGTATACAATTTATAGTTTCCAATGTTTTTAAGTAAATTTCTAGTAAGTATTGTGTATTAGGGCATAATGGAATCAATTGTTTTTGTAATATGACTGAAACATGAGGTGTAGATGATGCTGCATCCTTTTCTATGAGAAGCTCTGATGTCGGCTTCATTGTAGCTATGCTAATTGTATCCCCCCCTCTCTGAATATTTGAATGAGTTAGCATCTAAATGAATCAGACCTTTCCATTTCTGAGTGCTTAATGCAAATTTCTTTCCATTTATTGGCTCAGGACAGTAAGCAATGTGAATAAATGACACATGAGTATAAATGCATTCAGTGTTACCAGATCTAATCTGAAATGGCCACGCAGTTCAAAAGCTGTTAATCTCACTTTCAGCGTTTGAATAGGCTACTGTATTTAATGTTTGCCAGTAAAGGTGGATGGCAATCATTACACGAATCTGTTTGCTTATGCAGTTTTATGGATTCGGTACACATATGTTTAGCAGGTATTGGCTTATTCGTGCAACATGCATTGAAGATTAGTGCTATAGTGCCTATCTCCTATACAGGTAGATATGTTAAATACCATAATATATCACACATGAGTTTCTTAACAGAATATGTGGGAATAATTGTGCGTATAATTTACTTATAATAGCCTTATTTATATTGGTGGTATAGTGGATTAAATTAGAAGGAGGATTTACATTAGCGATTTAAAGTGTATTCGACTGCGCACTGTTAAGTGTGTGGGAAAAAAAATGATCAGATTACCGTATTTCATTACTGCAGTTTTTGTGTTTGTGTGTTAGTCATATATGATGCTTTCAGTTTGCAGTAGGTCGTAGGTTGATGATCTTTACGTGTCATTCACCTGTTGGCTGTAAACTGATCAGCTGTTTCTCATTCATAAACACACATGCCCTTATCCACTGGCAGTAAACAGTGGGACACGAGCAATAACTTGTCTGATGGATTCAGTATTTTTTAGACTGATTCAAAAAACATAACTTTTCCAATGCATTAAAATTGGTATTTTATACAAATGTTCATTAACATGCTTTGTCCCCATCTAATAAACAAACAAACAAAAAGAACTGGCTCATTAGTCGTTTGTTTGTGAATCAGACTGTTTTGGATTTGCATGCAGCCAGCAAATACAACACAATGGAAGGACGTTGTCGTACCCAATCCTTTTGACTCATCACATTCAATTTGAGCAAACTCACAGCTCTTTTGATGTTCAAACACACTGTTAGATGACTAGGCGATCATCCCGACCCATCCCTAGTTTGAGCATCATTTGTTTGAGGGCATATGTGAGCCGCATCTAGTGTTTAAAGTACAATGTAAAACACACTTCTTCTCACTGCTAAAGGTGCGGTCACATTTATAGCGGCATATTGGCAAACTTTTGCTGACAAAAAGGTCCATTGTATGAAGCACAGCTCACAAAGAAGTCACTTTCCGTTGGTCTGTGTATTTGTTTGTGAACATTTGTGAGCTAGTGTTGAAATGTCTGAGGTGGGACGACTGTCTTATGGTGTGGTTGGATTTACCGTTGTTTGATTTCTGTGGGTCATTATCATTTCAGTGGGCAATAATTCATCTCTTTCCAGTCCATTTGATCCCACTACTCTGTAAGGGTGCTCCGATTGATTGGGCACCGACCGCATGGCCGATAATAGCTTTATATAGTTTGATTTGTGGTCTCTGTAAAGGCAGATCAGATGACGCAGAACTCGTGAGACAGTTTTTCAATGCACAGCTAAAATCGCTTCACTATATTCAGGGATCTGGCAGTTTTACCAAGTGTCTGAAAATGACAAGAAATTTGCAACATACTTTGCGGAGAGAGCGGATCGACATTGCATTAAGCCGTGAAAGTGAAACTGTTCCTCAAGCGGCTTTCTGTGCGTGCGAAGTGAGCTTTGATCTTCGGGTTCTCTTCTTGCCTAAACTATTAAATGCATGCACACAGAAATATGTCAAAATTCCCATCTTGGTGAGTATTAGGGATGTGATGGTGAGGATATTTTCCCACCGGTTAATCAACGTGTGAGAACACTGGGGGCTTTTAAATCGCTAGTAATTTGAAGGCGAAAGTTAAATGCGCAGGTAATGCATTAAATGCGCATTAATTCATAATGGTGTGGAGCAGAGCGAGCGTTTTCAGTTCTGTTCTGCTCGCTCCGCACCCGTGGACACGTGCGGCCTTGCGCATTTTAGTTTCACTTTCAAATTAGCGCCAATTTGGGGGCGGATTGCTTGAATGGTGAGTTCATCATTAGCCTATTATTCTTAATGAATAACACAACAACAAGTTGTGTACACAGTACAATGACAAATTCGCTTAAATAGGCGCTTTTACATATCGCTTTGACACCAAATATCCCGCCATTATCTCGTCAGTCAGCTCCTCGCTCTCGTGATAAATGAAATCTGACTCATGCTGCTGATCTGTGCTTCAACTCTCGTTCAGCTCACGATTTATTAAGCAGACATGTTCAGTTTTTTAATTGTAGTGACTGTTCTCTTTGAATTGGATTGGATCTGCGCATTCAGCCTTCGACACGTCGACTTTTTGGGGCTTTAGCTTATTCACCGTATCCCCCAGAGTTAGATAAGTCCATACATACCCTTCTCATCTCTGTGCGTGCCGTAACTCTGTCTGACGCACCCACCGCTAGCCTAGCTTAGCACAAAGACTGGAGGTAAATGGCTCCAGCTAGCATACTGCTCCCAATACGTGACAAAATAACGCCAACATTTTCCTATTTACATGTTGTGATTTGTATAGTCACAGCGTGTACAAATAACAAGGTCACATGAGACAGCCATCTTCTAACCGTATACATACTGGGAACTATATTCTCAGAAGGCGAAGCACTGCTACTTCTGCGGAGTGATTTACTCCAACTCTGAGCGAACTCTCTGCTCCTCACCACGGGGCTTCTCAGGTGCTGCGAGCAAATCACACCGCAGAAGTCACATGGTAGGCATACGGCAAAAACAACAACAACTGAACATGGAGGGGTTTGCAATTGAGATGTTGTCTTATTTAAATTTTACAACATGATAATGTGTAGCCGTGCACTGGACTGTGCGTCTTCTGACGCAGCGGCAGAACCGGAGGCTGGTATGCACAGCTTTTTTCCACGCTGTCGTCTCCGCCGGTTTTAAAATAGGTCTCCGTTATATTGTCATTTTCTGCTCGTCTGGCATTTTGCAACGACACAGCATTGTTTCGCCAGCGACTTTCAGCATGTTTACTATAACAAAGTCTGACGTTTACATTTTGCGTGGCGTGAGAAAGTCACACAAACCACACGAAATCCGAAACGGATTTCCAGTATTACGATTTGAATAGGATTTCAAACCACATATGGATGTAGCTTGAAACAGATTTTTACATTTCATGTCATTTTTATTTATTTTTTCTTTGCTGTTCACATTAGCTAATTCTGATCGGATTTCAATCGGATATGCACAAAAATCGGATTTTGACTGATAGTCTGAACGTAGCCAAAGAAAAAAAATCATTCACTGCTATTTAAGAGGGTTAATCTATATTTACTTTTTACAGTGAAGACTATGCAGTGTTGTTTTACATTTGATTACTGTCTGTTGAAAAAGTCTGTTCTGTTATTATTATCATTATTATTAATAATAATTTTACAGCAATGCTATATTTGTTAAACTCTAAGCTGTATAATCACCTCAAAGAAAGGGAATGGAATATATTATACACATGTTGCTTGCCAATAAATAAAGAGTTGGCAATTCATGATAATCTCTTATTTCTACGTTGGTGTTAAGAATAGTTGGCCTATTATTTATTTTGGTGATCGATATCGGCCAATACTGCTTTCAGTGATCGGTAATCATTGATTGGACCCAGAAATCCCGTTCGGAGCACCTTTACTATTCTCTGTGCCATAGCTGTCATGGTGTCCGTTAATCGGCTGGATCACCTTGCTGGTCTTCATACTGAATATTTCAGTAGGAAACAGAGAGCTGTGTGCGTGTGTAAGGCAGTGTTTCAGTGTATTTGTCAGTCTGTGTTACTTTCTCTACAAGGGCCTGAGAGAGAGCGAGAGAGAGAGAGAGAGAGGGCGAGACAGACCTGTAGAGAGACAGTGTCAGCATCAGCATCAGCAACTGGAGCAGTCGTGTCTCTCAGGCTTAAGGAGAAAGAGAGCCGGCCGTTTCTGTGGATTACAGGAGCGTCAGTAAGCTGGGCTGCACTGGAAGAGTTTTGGCTCATCTCTCTCTTTCCTTTCAATCTGTCTTGCCGCATCTTGCAGCTTTTACTGTGTCTGTCACTCTTCCCACTGCATGCTGTATTATCCGAGAAGATTCAGAGGAGATGTGTGGGGTGTTAGCTGTTAGCAGCACTGAGTACTGAGAGAGAGAGGAGAAGAGGGGAGAATGCCGGCCCCCCTCAGGATGAGAAGGGGGGCTTGTAGGTCGGCTATCCCGTCTCTCTCCACCATCGCTGAGGAAGAGGAGGGACAGCGCAGTCGCAAGAGACGCAGGAAAGGAGGAGGTATGTGGGAGGTCAGGATAGGAAAGATTAAAAAAGCTGATACAAGTCTCTCTGGGGTTTTGCTCTCAGGGGTGCTAAGCTAATAATTGGCCTATTAAGATGGTTTGATTGCATGTTTTGGTATCAGCTTTTGTTGTTAAAAGTTTGTATGTTTGACTTTGAACTGGTTGGTAGGATCAGATAACGGCATAGAAGTGCAGGGTTAAAGATGTGTGAATATTTATTATATTTTATTATGCTTAAACTTATGATGATAAGTTATATATAATTAGTACATTTGTTTGTTATTTTGAGAGACTACATGGAATATATCTTTTAAATTTACTTGTCACTATTGTAAAAGTGCAAAAAAACTAAAAAGGTGATTTAAAATGGTGAAACTTTGAAACCGTGAATAGTTACATCATCTAAATAATCTCTATAAATTTTAGTCTTGATGAAAACCATACAAAGTGCATACAATTCAAAATCTCTTGAGAATTCAGGACAACCTCATTTTAGAGCCCTGAATAATGTGCGTAATGAAAGTGTGGCCTTTAATACTCATTTGCTAATGTTTTGTGTCTGTCTGCATTGGCATTTCTTTTAGTCTATGGCTGTGTGTCAAAACTAAGTGAGCTACCAGCCGAGACAGCAGTTGTGGACATCAAAGATGTGAAGCTTAAAATGGCAATCTAGTTAGGCGGCTCACAAGGCTTTGAGATTGAGGCACCCTTTGCTCTTAACCACTCATGCGTTTGACCTAAATATAAAAATGCTTTGTTTATATTAAAATGTTTTTTTTTTACTTAGTTAATATTAGGTTTTTTAGTATCCTTGTAAGCTAATTTCTGCTAGTATCTGTGCACAAACACAAATATCATTGTTAGTTTTGTGAGTACAGAGTACAGAAAATGATGTCAGTCTATGGTGAGCGTTAACATCATATCTATTACACTAAATACAGGTGAGAAAAACACATTTATCCATCTTGAGTGTCTAGTGTTTCAGCACCACTTTGACTGATTAGGAAAAGATTTTTGCTCTCTTTTTGTTTTGTTAGGTGTGGCTGTTTTGCCCCACCCATTGTCGCCACAGTGGCAGATGACTGTCAAGTTGGACTGGATGTCCTAGGCTGTGGGTGGGTCACATGACCACCGGTAGGAGGAATGTAAACAGTAGCTTGGTTAGCTGACTGGAAGGCTCAACATAAAGGTGGATGCTTTTCAGACTAAAAGTATGAATTATGGATGTAGATTAATGCCAGTAAATTTCTGAGATTCAGACAGATCTCTTTTTATAGAAGAATCACGTAAGCTTTCTAATGACAATTAGCCTAAACCACCTCACATTTAAAATGTAAATCAAACACAAGTGCATGTGGATGTTAGCTCTTCAACCTATGAGGAATGACTCTTCACATGCTCTGATTTTGGTCACAAGACTGTGCAGTGTGGCTCAGCTGGGTCAAAAATCCCTCAGATCTCAAAACGCTGCTGCCTCACTGGAGCTAATGCTTCTGTTGCTCGAGTGAGTGACTCTCAACCCTTTTGTCTCCATTGTCCACAATAATATTTGAAGGCAACATGAGTTTTCCGGTTATTTGTGATTTACTGGATAAGGATGTTTAAATTTGTAAAAAAAAATTATAGATATTAAAACCTAGTAAAATTAGTCAAATGTATAGTAAATTCACAAAAAAAAAAGAAAGCCAAGTTATACGATTTTACTAATTAACTTGACTTTTCCAGGTCTATGGAAATCACGTTTAAAATTTGCCTACCTCATTTATCAAGGTTTTTCAAGACAGTGGGAACCCTGGTTCTGAAAAGTAAAAACAAAACAAGACAGTTGTTGACGGGGTGGATAAAAATAAGAAATTGATTTTTAGGTGTAGTATTTTATGTCATTTTGAGGCCCCCTTGCTAGTTTTTCCACTAGGCCCCCTAGTGGACCCCGGCCCCCGGCTCTAGACATTACAAACACTTACAATTAGGCTAAATAAAACTGAAATTTTGATATGTGATTAACAAATCACAAAGGCTACAATGTGCATTAAATTAATAGCCTGCATGTGCTGCGTATAGAGTGAAGCGTGGCTTTGTTTGTTTTTGTTTCCAGTGTCTCAGTTAACCCTGGGTCATTCTAAACCCCAGGTAAATGAAATCCTGGGTTATCCTGCCTCACGTTTCACAATGTTCATAATTTACCTGGGGTTAATAATTAATCCTGGATATTCGTAAGCTGACGTTTCACACTATACATTCCTAAACCCTGGGTTATTGTTCTTATTTGCTTATTTGCGGTGTCAGTGTCATTGATTGCAGCACAGAAATCAATGTGCTGTTTGCATAAAAGTTATAGCATTGCGCATCCTAGTATTGTCGAGGTTTATATTGAATGGGCATTTCGGAATATAAAGATAAGAATGAAACGGTCTCTTCTTCACTCAAATTTTCACAGTGTCAGTCAGCATTTGACTTTTTAGTTTTTTTTCTCAAATGCTGAATTTACTGTTTATATGGCCTACAAATGCAGTGTTTACGTGACTGTCCATAGCACGCAAATATGAGTACGCGATTGTTTGTCTGTTGCTAGCTGTAACATTCTGACACCGCATCGTTTCGGTGAAAAAGCATTGCTAAACATTGCTAAGTGTGAAACATTCCTTTACCTGGGATTAAAAGCGGTGTTTAGAACGACGATAACCTGGGGTTAAGTGCAATGTGAAAAGTCCTAGAGTGGCTCATTATGCAGTTAAAGTACTCCACATGAACTCTTCTCTGCATGTGCTGTGACTTTGGGTCACTTATAATGTGCATTTGAGAACACATGTTCCAACCATCTTCCAAAACGTCTAATGAGAAGCACGTGTAAACCAGCTTTTGTCAACAAGAGAGAAGCTAGTGGTTTTCTGCCAAAATAAAAGATTAATTGTGTAATATTTGAAAATGAAGAAATGTAGGCCTAAATTAAGGCATAGGCCTAAATATTAGTATTGTTCCACTGTAAAATACATTTATTTTTATTTTATTTTTCTTAAATACTTAAATATTTTACAGTAAAATAGTAAAATAAAATAGTTTATTTTTTCATAATATTTGTTTTTATTTCTATTTAATAATTTAATAAACTTTCCCCAAATCGTGCAGCTTTAGCTAGTTTTTCAATAATTGAGAAAGGACAGGTATTTGAGCTACTTCTGTTAGCTGTTGTTGAACAGGACATTTCTAGAATCACGCTTGTTAGTATGTAGTTGTCAACCCCAAATACTGAATGTTAACATAGCCTTATTCTGTACTGTTATTCTGTGTTAGTGTGCTACGGTTTCTCTCTTGTTCAGTTCCCAAAGTGTTCAGTTCACTGGATAAACTAGCACCCTGTTGTTTAGCAGGGGAGTAATTTTAGTCAGTGCACTAAATGTGTCTAAGCTGGTCATTGATCACTTGCTGAGAGAAAAACTGCATTCAACATAAGATTCAAATGTTACAGACAAAAAGATAGGTCTACTTTATTGATCCCCATGTCAAAATCCAACTCAAAATGACTGTCATTTCACATTGTTTTGATGAGTCATAACTGAGAGGCCTGAATATTTGGTGGCTTAAAATCCTGCAGATGTTGTCACACACGCTCTGGAATGACGAATAGGGCCCTATCTTACACCCGGCGCAATGCAGCGCCAAGCACGACGCAAGTGTTTTTTGCTAGTTTCAGCCTGACGCAATTATCATTTTCACGTCCTGCCCCACGTTGTTTAAATAGCAAATGCATTTGCGCCCATTTGTGCGCCCATGGGCGTGCTGGTCTGAAAACGAGGTGTGTTCGGGCGCATTGTTGGAGGGTTGCTATTTTGAGGTACAGAAATAGACTGCGCTGACCAACTGAAACCTGGTCTAAAGTCAATGGTGCAAATTATTATTATTTTTGTTATTTAAAGAGCACGTTATTAATGTGCGCCTATAGGCGGGTCCACAACACGTGTACACTCTGCTTATTAAACACACAGGGACGCACAGCAGCACACAAACATGCCAAATATTGAAATGAAAAGGATTACAATGTAAAAAATTATTATGGTGTACATAAAGATATGGTGGAATCCAGCTTGTCCCGTAGATGGTCTACTTGCGCGCTTTAACCTCGCGCACGAGCAGTTCCGTTTGCGCTCTGGAGACTCGTTCGGTCTTGTATCAAATTCCGTCACATAAATAGTGAATCTGCCATGGCACGAGTGCAACTGACATTTAAAGGGAATGGGAGATGAGACTCTGATTGGTTTAACGCACGTAAATCCCAAAACACACCCATTACTCATTAAGAGAATAGGGACAACCCTTTTAGACCATGCGCCTGGCGCGCCAACCATTTTTCCTGTTGTTAAACTAGCAAAAGTGGATTCGGACACGCCCTAAGTGAACCTGCACCATGCGCTTAGATCGTTAAAATAGGGCCCATAGTGTTAAATTGCGCTTTTTCTGAATTGTCTTGTACTGGTTGGTGAGGGTAATGCTCTCTCTTCCTCTCTCTGTGAGCTTAGCATTAGCCACTGCTAAGCTGCTCAGATCTCTGAGCCTTCCCGCTCCAATACACTCAAACACACACACACACACACTCACACACATACATACACACTTATCCTTGTGCCATGTGGAGAATTGCACTAATCGCTGATCTCTCTCTCTCTCTCTCTCTCTCTCTCTCTCTCTCTCTCTCTCTATAATCTTGCTTTTTTTTGTGCACCGCACACA
Source organism: Abramis brama (assembly GCF_963993115.1). Classification (NCBI taxonomy): domain Eukaryota; kingdom Metazoa; phylum Chordata; class Actinopteri; order Cypriniformes; family Leuciscidae; genus Abramis; species Abramis brama. Next base: position 27,952,951 of record NC_139984.1, read on the forward strand.
CAGCAATCACACACAATTGTGATTTGTAATCTGACTTTTACATGCTCAAAGCGGGGATCTACTGTCTCCTCTCGATCAGTCTCAGATTGAAGGGGTGTGGTGAAAGTCTCATCCATGTCTCCATCACATATTCCTCTCTTTTATTTGTCAATGAATCAGCACACACATTTTCGTCAGCCTGTGATGGATGTCTCGTCCTTTGGACTTTTGTGTATGCGTGAGGCTTGGGTCTGATGTATTGGATTAGGATTTCTTCTTTGGCAATGTAGACGAGTTTTGCATGGGGTTTTCCAAAATTCTCCAAAACCATGAGTGAAATTCAAGGTAAGAGCTGTCAGTGATGTGCAGTTCACCATTTCTTAGAGCAGGGGTTTAAGCTTTTTAATGCCAAGATCCCCCAATTATGTAAATGTATCTAAAATATAAAGGCTAGGCTATATTAATGCATACAGACCCATTTATATTGTGTGTGGACAAATCGTAAGCATAAACATCAATTGACTATTTTTTGTAATTGTGAAAATTATTATTAAAAAAAAAAAAAAAAAAAAAATATATATATATATATATATATATATATATATATATATATATATATATATATATATATATATATATATATATATATATACATTTTAATTTCACAATATAATTTCTGAAAAACATTTTTGTAATGCTTTTCATTTAGAATATGCATATTTTGGTTATTTTTTTGCTGTTAAAGTGCATTAAAAAAATAATTTAAGTTTTCTGTGGACCCCCTAAACCTTGAGGTCCTCTTTGAAAACCCCTGTGCTAAAGAAGTAAACTGATTCTTTGGTCTTGTATAGGTCATGAAGGTCAACAGAAGTTATTAAAGTTGAGCTTTCTAGCACTAAACGAAGCAGTATGTTTCTCATAAAAATGAAACATGTAAGTGTTCAAGTTTAACTGTTTAGTTGAGTTGGTTGCTAAAGTTAATCAAACAGAAGGTGCCTCAGTCCTGTTGTAGTCAGGATTGTGTTTGTAGACATGATTGTTTAAAGGCTTGGTTACAAGGTGTGTATAATTTAAACTTCCTTATTAAATAACTCCACCAACAGTAGCTGTTCAGTTTGGATACCTTGCACTCTCCTTCCAGTCTCTTCTGAACTCTTCTCTCTCTTCATTAAGGCTCCAGGTGAAGGGTTGCCAGTAGGGGTGTACGATACACTCATGTCACAATTCGATACATATCACGATAGTGAACTCACAATAATATATTACTGCGATACTCTAAAGACATAAAGTAAAAGGTTAACTATAAAAATCAAAGAAATGATCGGCCAACTGATCGATTATCAAAATAATCATTAGTTGCAGCCACTTTGAATGAACTGTTTAATGCGGTGCATTAATATTTTGCTCATTGCACCCTCTTTGTGGCCTCAGGAGACAAGCCGAAAGCTTTTTTCCCCCTTACTGAAATTATGCCTCTTAATATGATTATATAGGGGTGGGCGCTATATCGGTATAAACATGACTACCGGTATTATGTTGTGCCATGATATGGATTTTGCTATACCGTGAATACCGTTACATATTCATGAATTCTAATTTTGCATTTATATACTGTTTTGTTAAATTGTGTCCTTACCACACAGCGCATCTGAAAAAATAGCTGATGTGGGAAAGTGCATCATCCAATTTGTCCTAAACATGAGCCATGCTTTATATTAAGGGCTTTAAAATAACTGGTAAGATATAACGCGTATAGTTTAAGCGGCTTGCCCCGTCAGATGCTCTGACAGATACATGTGCGCGCCAAACCGACGGAGCGCAATAGAATAGGAGCAAAATAATTCTGACTAAAATATACATATTGCTAAAATATTTGTTGTTGGACAATAAATGTGCCATATGTTGAATTTTAAACCTACAAGTAAGTGTATTTCTATGATAGCAGTAACTCTAAGGTGACTATTGTATTGGGGTAATCAAATGTAGGTTAATTAGTCTGTGCTTTTGATTTTGTATTTTTATTTTTAGTGTAGTGAATTTAAAAATAAAACAATGTTAGAATGTTAGAATGTTAGAATGCAATGTGATTTTTGCACATAATATACCAGAGCCTACATGGTTTACTATATTTGTTTTCACAGCCTTCAATATGAACATTGTTTGTAGGACAACACTGGGCAGGATGTGAACTAAAAAAATAAATACAGATATTTTCTTTTAATCCAAGTAGAAAAATTTAGAAAATACAGATATACCGCCATTCAACCAAAAAAATAGAGATATGATTTTTTGGCCGTATCGGCCAGCCCTATAATTAGGGGCCAAGCACCGAAGGTGCGGAGGCACCTATTGTATCTGTTCCCGTTCTTATTAGGGGCCAAGCACCGAAGGTGCGGAGGCACCTATTGTATCTGTTCCCGTTCTTATTAGGGGCCAAGCACCGAAGGTGCGGAGGCACCTATTGTATCTGTTCCGTTTCTTATTATTATTATTATTATTATTATTATTATTATTATTATTATTATTATTCTTCCGCTCTGGGAGTCTATGGCAGCCCATAGAACCGATTGCGGGAAAGTTGTTTTGGTTTGACATTCTGATAGAGGACAGTCCCAACATTAAATACACCAATTTTGGTGTTTCTAAGTCATTCCCTCTAGCGCCACCACCTGTCCAAAATTTCACTTTTACTTTGCTAATAACTTTTGAACCGTAAGGCCAATCAACAAAATTATTTTTTCCTCTGATTCCTGAGCTCATGGCGATTCGATTGCACCCTATGACGTCATTTTCCGTCATAAAAATATGGCCGCCATCTTGAATTTTCAAAAAAAGCTACTTTTTCGAACTCGTCCTAGACGGTTTGTCCGATTTGACAACCAAACTTGGTACTTGTACTCACAAGCATGACCTGAGGCTACATGCTGTGTTTCGGCGCAGCGCCACCTACTGGTCCGGAGATATGAAAAATGGCTATTTTTGCTTATAACTTCTGAACAGTTTGTCCAAAAATCATAAAATTGGTCTCGTTAGATTCAGGGCAACATGCCAAGTCGACTGATATCCAATTTGACCATATCAGTCATTTTGGCTGTCGGCCATTTTGAATTTTGTGCTAAAATTCTGTATTTTATGAACGCATGAACGGATTGTTACGAAACGTGGTATGGGTCATCAGCACAATGCCCTGAATGAGCCTGAGAAGTTTCGAAACAGCGCCACCTAGTGGTGAATTTTTTTTTTCAAATGCTTATAACTTTGGGTGTGGTTGACTTATTTTCACGAAACTCATCTTTTTAGACTCCTGAATCGTTGCCGAGTCCTACGATACCAAACATGCTAGGTTTCGCCTTACGGTTTGTGTAGCGTTGTGATTTAGCGCTTAAAAAACATTTGGCTATATCTTTGAAACCGCTAGTCCGATCGAGACGAAACCACCGTCAGAAGTTTGGAAACATAGGTCGATAGCTATACGCCAATGCCCAAATGCGAAAATATTGATGTTTAGGGGTACTAATTTCCAATCAAAGTCATGTGTCAGCCATTTTTTTCGTGTTTTTTCATATAAATGTCTATAACTCCGAAGCGAATTGAGATATTTTCACCAAAATTGACACACATATGTATGGGCTCACTCTGAGGACACGTAAAAAAAATTGTGGGACTGAGCCTCTTGGTGGCGCTATAATTGAACAAAATATGAAATTCCCATTGACTTCAATACAGTTTTGTGAAATAAAATGCTATACTAAACAAATGCATTGGTGTAATATTACGAAACTCAGATTGTGTCATCAGCACCATCCCCTGAAGGCAACCAAAATATTTCAAGACAGCGCCACCTAGTGGTCAAAAGTTATAACAAAATTTCCAAAAAGGCTAATAACTTTTGAATAAATCTGGCTATTGAAATGCCACGGGTCTTAATAGATTCCTTGGGTCAAGCCGAGAACATAGATACCAAGTTTTCCTTATTTGGCCAAAATTCCTGTCCGCCATCTTGATTTTCATTCAAAACCTACTTTTTCGAACTCCTCCTAGACCGTTTGTCCGATTTTCACCAAAATCGAATCGTATCATCTCCAGACTGTGCCGACAAAAAGTTATGGATTTCGTGTCGATTGATGAAACCGTTTTCGTATAGCACAGCAGCAAAGTTGAGGCATGATGCCAAAATGACTATTCAGGCTTTATATCTGCAATGCCTCGACATATTGACACAAAACTTTGTATGTGTCACTGTCTCCTTACTCTGACCACACCACATCAATTTCGTAACAGCGCCACCTTTTGGTCAAAAGTGACAATCCATTAAATCATATTTTGAATCACTTTTTACATGATTTTTCAGCCATTTCGCCTAAAATCCTCTTTAAATGTCTTTAATTGCTCATTGTTGCAGTTGGTCTGACACTTTCAGACATGTTGGCATGTCTTGTCGTCTTATTCTGCTTGGCCCCGGTAATTGCTGCTTGCAGCTATATTTATTATTATTATTCTTCCGCCATGGGAGTCTATGGCAGCCCATAGAACCGATTGCGGGAAAGTTGTTTTGGTTTGACATTCTGATAGAGGACCGTCTCAACATTAAATACACCAATTTTGGTGTTTCTAAGTCATTCCCTCTAGCGCCACCACCTGTCCAAAGTTTCACTTTTATTTTGCTAATAACTTTTGAACCGTAAGGCCAATCAGCGAAATTCTTTTTTCCTCTGATTCTTGAGCTCATGGCGATTCGATTGCACCCTATGACGTCATTTGCCGTCATAAAAATATGGCCGCCATCTTGAATTTTCAAAAAAAGCTACTTTTTCGAACTCGTCCTAGACGGTTTGTCCGATTTGCACGAAAATTGAACCAGATCATCTTCAGGTAGTGCTGACAAAAAGTTATGGAATTCAAATGGATTCGTCAAACCGTTTTCAATAAACGCACAAATACATTTTACGTAGCGCTAGCAAAAACAGTCGTAAGGCCGTATCTCCGCAACGGTTTATCGTATTCAGACCAAACTTGGTACTTGTACTCACAAGCATGACCTGAGGCTACATGCTGTGTTTCGGCGCAGCGCCACCTACTGGTCCGGAGATATGAAAAATGGCTATTTTTGCTTATAACTTCTGAACAGTTTGTCCAAAAATCATACAATTGGTCTCGTTAGATTCAGGGCAACATGCCGAGTCGACTGATATCCAATTTGACCATATCGGTCATTTTGGCTGTCGGCCATTTTGAATTTTGTGCTAAAATTCTGTATTTTATGAACGCATGAACGGATTGTTACGAAATGTGGTATGGGTCATCAGCACAATGCCCTGAATGAGCCTGAGAAGTTTCGAAACAGCGCCACCTAGTGGTGAATTTTTTTTTTCAAATGCTTATAACTTTGGGTGTGGTCGACTTATTTTCACGAAACTCATCTTTTTAGACTCCTGAATCGTTGCCGAGTCCTACGATACCAAACATGCTAGGTTTCGCCTTACGGTTTGTGTAGCGTTGTGATTTAGCGCTTAAAAAACATTTGGCTATATCTTTGAAACCGCTAGTCCGATCGAGACGAAACCACCGTCAGAAGTTTGGAAACATAGGTCGATAGCTATACGCCAATGCCCAAATGCGAAAATATTGATGTTTAGGGGTACTAATTTCCAATCAAAGTCATGTGTCAGTCATTTTTTTCGTGTTTTTTCATATAAATGTCTATAACTCCGAAGCGAATTGAGATATTTTCACCAAAATTGACACACATATGTATGGGCTCACTCTGAGGACACGTAAAAAAAATTGTGGGACTGAGCCTCTTGGTGGCGCTATAATTGAACAAAATATGAAATTCCCATTGACTTCAATACAGTTTTGTGAAATAAAATGCTATACTAAACAAATGCATTGGTGTAATATTACGAAACTCAGATTGTGTCATCAGCACCATCCCCTGAAGGCAACCAAAATATTTCAAGACAGCGCCACCTAGTGGTCAAAAGTTATAACAAAATTTCCAAAAAGGCTAATAACTTTTGAATAAATCTGGCTATTGAAATGCCACGGGTCTTAATAGATTCCTTGGGTCAAGCCGAGAACATAGATACCAAGTTTTCCTTATTTGGCCAAACTTCCTGTCCGCCATCTTGATTTTCATTCAAAACCTACTTTTTCTAACTCCTCCTAGACCGTTTGTCCGATTTTCACCAAAATCGAATCGTATCATCTCCAGACTGTGCCGACAAAAAGTTATGGATTTCGTGTCGATTGATGAAACCGTTTTTGTATAGCACAGCAGCAAAGTTGAGGCATGATGCCAAAATGACTATTCAGGCTTTATATCTGCAATGCCTCGACATATTGACACAAAACTTTGTATGTGTCACTGTCTCCTTACTCTGACCACACCACATCAATTTCGTAACAGCGCCACCTTTTGGTCAAAAGTGACAATCCATTAAATCATATTTTGAATCACTTTTTACATGATTTTTCAGCCATTTCGCCTAAAATCCTCTTTAAATGTCTTTAATTGCTCATTGTTGCAGTTGGTCTGACACTTTCAGACATGTTGGCATGTCTTGTCGTCTTATTCTGCTTGGCCCCGGTAATTGCTGCTTGCAGCTATATTTATTATTATTCTTCTTCTTCCGCCATGGGAGTCTATGGCAGCCCATAGAACCGATTGCGGGAAAGTTGTTTTGGTTTGACATTCTGATAGAGGACAGTCCCAACATTAAGTACACCAATTTTGGTGTGTCTAAGTCATTCCCTCTAGCGCCACCACCTGTCCAAAGTTTCACTTTTACTTTGCTAATAACTTTTGAACCGTAAGGCCAATCAGCGAAATCCTTTTTTCCTCTGATTCCTGAGCTCATGACGATTCGATTGCACCCTATATCGTCATTTTCCGTCATAAAAACATGGCCGCCATTTTGAATTTTCCTAAAAAGGTACTTTTTCGAACTCGTCCTAGACGGTTTGTCCGATTTGCACGAAAATTGAATCGGATCATCTTCAGGCAGGGTTGACAAAAAGTTATTAAAATCTTGTTGATTCGTCAAACCGTTTTCGATAAACGCTCGAACAAATTTTACGTAGCGCTTGCAAAAACAGTCGTAAGGCTGTATCTCCGCAACGGCTTATCGTATTCAGACCAAACTTGGTACATGTACTCACAAGCATGACCTGAGGCTACATGCTGCGTTTCGGCACAGCGCCACCTACAGGTCCGGAGATATGAAAAATGGCTATTTTTGCTTATAACTTCTGAACAGTTTGTCCAAAAATCATAAAATTGGTCTTGATAGATTCAGGGCGTCATGCCGAGTCGACTGATATCCAATTTTGCCATATCGGCCAATTTGACTGTCGGCCATTTTGAATTTTGTGCTAAAATGCTGTATTTTAACAACGCATGAACGGATTGTTACGAAACTTGGTATGGGTCATCAGCACGATGTCCTGAAGGAGTGTGAGAAGTTTCAAAACAGCGCCACCTAGTGGTGAATTTTTTTTTTCAAATGCTTATAACTTTGGGTGTGATCGACTTATTTTCACGAAACTCATCTCATTGGACTCCTGAATCGTTGCCGAGTCCAACGATACCAAACATGTTAGGTTTCGCCTAACGGTTTGTGTAGCATTGTGATTTAGCGCTTAAAAAACATTAGGCTATATCTTCGAAACCGTTTGTCCGATTGAGACGAAACCACCGTCAGAAGTTTGGAATCATAGCTTGTTAACTATACGCTAATGCCCAAATGTGAAAATATTGATGTTTAGGGGTAGTAATATTCAATCAAAGTCATGTGTCAGTAATTTTTTACGTGTTTTTTCATATAAATGTCTATAACTCCGAAGCAAATTGAGATTTTTGCACCAAAATCGACACATATATGTATGGGCTCACTCTGATGACACATAAAAAAAATGGTGGGACTGAGCCTCTTGGTGGCGCTATAATAGAACAAAACATGAAATTCCCATTGATTTCAATAGAGTTTTGTGAAATAAAATGCTATACTAAACAAATGCATTGGTGTAATATTACGAAACTCAGAATGTGCCTTCAGCACCATCCCCTGAAGGTACTCAAAATATTTCGAAACAGCGCCACCTAGTGGTCAAAAGTTATAACAAAATTTCCAAAAAGGCTAATAACTTTTGAATAAATCTATCTATTGAAATGCCACTGGTCTTAATAGATTCCTTGGGTCAAGCCGAGAACATAGATACCAAGTTTTCCTTATTTGGCCGAACTTCCTGTCCGCCATCTTGATGTTCAGTCAAAACCTACTTTTTCGAACTCCTCCTAGACCGTTTGTCCGATTTTCACCAAAATCGAATCGTATCATCTCCAGACCGTGCCGACTAAAAGTTATGGATTTCGTGTCGATAGACGAAACCGTTTTCGTATAGCGCAGCAGCAAAGTTGAGGCATGATGCTAATAGCACTATTCAGGCTTTATCTCTGCAATGCCTTGACATATTGACACCAAACTTTGTATGTGTCATTGTCACTTCACTCTGACCACATCACATCAGTTTTGTAACTGCGCCACCTATTGGTCGAAAGTGATAATCCATAAAATCATATTTTTAATTATTGTTTCTATGATTTTTCAGGCATTTTGCATAAAATCCTCTTTAAAGTCTTTAATTGCTCATTGCCGCAGTTGGTCTGACACTTTCAGACATGTTGGCATGTCTTGTCGTCTTATTCTGCTTGGCCCCGGTAATTGCTGCTTGCAGCTATATTTATTAGGGGCCAAGCACCGAAGGTGCGGAGGCACCTATTGTATCTGTTCCCGTTCTTATTATTATTATTCTTCTTCTTCCGCCATGGGAGTCTATGGCAGCCCATAGAATCGATTGCGGGAAAGTTGTTTTGGTTTGACATTCTGATAGAGGACAGTCCCAACATTAAGTACACCAATTTTGGTGTGTCTAAGTCATTCCCTCTAGCGCCACCACCTGTCCAAAGTTTCACTTTTACTTTGCTAATAACTTTTGAACCGTAAGGCCAATCAGCGAAATCCTTTTTTCCTCTGATTCCTGAGCTCATGACGATTCGATTGCACCCTATATCGTCATTTTCCGTCATAAAAACATGGCCGCCATTTTGAATTTTCCTAAAAAGGTACTTTTTCGAACTCGTCCTAGACGGTTTGTCCGATTTGCACGAAAATTGAATCGGATCATCTTCAGGCAGGGGTGACAAAAAGTTATTAAAATCTTGTTGATTCGTCAAACCGTTTTCGATAAACGCTCGAACAAATTTTACGTAGCGCTTGCAAAAACAGTCGTAAGGCTGTATCTCCGCAACGGTTTATCGTATTCAGACCAAACTTGGTACATGTACTCACAAGCATGACCTGAGGCTACATGCTGCGTTTCGGCACAGCGCCACCTACAGGTCCGGAGATATGAAAAATGGCTATTTTTGCTTATAACTTCTGAACAGTTTGTCCAAAAATCATAAAATTGGTCTTGATAGATTCAGGGCGTCATGCCGAGTCGACTGATATCCAATTTTGCCATATCGGCCATTTTGACTGTCGGCCATTTTGAATTTTGTGCTAAAATGCTGTATTTTAACAACGCATGAACGGATTGTTACGAAACTTGGTATGGGTCATCAACACGATGTCCTGAAGGAGTGTGAGAAGTTTCGTAACAGCGCCACCTAGTGGTGAATTTTTTTTTTCAAATGCTTATAACTTTGGGTGTGATCGACTTATTTTCACGAAACTCATCTCATTGGACTCCTGAATCGTTGCCGAGTCCAACGATACCAAACATGTTAGGTTTCGCCTAACGGTTTGTGTAGCGTTGTGATTTAGCGCTTAAAAAACATTAGGCTATATCTTCGAAACCGCTTGTCCGATCGAGACGAAACCACCGTCAGAAGTTTGGAAACATAGGTCGATAGCTATACGCCAATGCCCAAATGCGAAAATATTGATGTTTAGGAGTAGTAATATTCAATCAAAGTCATGTGTCAGTCATTTTTTACGTGTTTTTTCATATAAATGTCTATAACTCCGAAGCAAATTGAGATTTTTGCACCAAAATCGACACATATATGTATGGGCTCACTCTGAGGACACGTAAAAAAAATGGTGGGACTGAGCCTCTTGGTGGCGCTATAATAGAACAAAACATGGAATTCCCATTGACTTCAATACAGTTTTGTGAAATAAAATGCTATACTAAACAAATGCATTGGTGTAATATTACCAAACTCAGAATGTGTCATCAGCACCATCCCCTGAAGGCAACCAAAATATTTCAAGACAGCGCCACCTAGTGGTCAAAAGTTATAACAAAATTTCCAAAAAGGCTAATAACTTTTGAATAAATCTGGCTATTGAAATGCCACGGGTCTTAATAGATTCCTTGGGTCAAGCCGAGAACATAGATACCAAGTTTTCCTTATTTGGCCAAACTTCCTGTCCGCCATCTTGATTTTCATTCAAAACCTACTTTTTCGAACTCCTCCTAGACCGTTTGTCCGATTTTCACCAAAATCGAATCGTATCATCTCCAGACTGTGCCGACAAAAAGTTATGGATTTCGTGTCGATTGATGAAACCGTTTTCGTATAGCACAGCTGTAAAGTTGAGGCATGATGCCAAAATGACTATTCAGGCTTTATATCTGCAATGCCTCGACATATTGACACAAAACTTTGTATGTGTCACTGTCTCCTTACTCTGACCACACCACATCAATTTCGTAACAGCGCCACCTTTTGGTCAAAAGTGACAATCCATTAAATCATATTTTGAATCACTTTTTACATGATTTTTCAGCCATTTCGCCTAAAATCCTCTTTAAATGTCTTTAATTGCTCATTGTTGCAGTTGGTCTGACACTTTCAGACATGTTGGCATGTCTTGTCGTCTTATTCTGCTTGGCCCCGGTAATTGCTGCTTGCAGCTATATTTAGGGGCCAAGCACCGAAGGTGCGGAGGCACCTATTGTATCTGTTCCGTTTCTTATTATTATTATTATTATTATTAGGGGCCAAGCACCGAAGGTGCGGAGGCACCTATTGTATCTGTTCCCGTTCTTATTATTATTCTTCTTCTTCTTCTTCTTCTTCTTCTTCTTCCGCCATGGGAGTCTATGGCAGCCCATAGAACCGATTGCGGGAAAGTTGTTTTGGTTTGACATTCTGATAGAGGACCGTCTCAACATTAAATACACCAATTTTGGTGTTTCTAAGTCATTCCCTCTAGCGCCACCACCTGTCCAAATTTTCACTTTTATTTTGCTAATAACTTTTGAACCGTAAGGCCAATCAGCGAAATTCTTTTTTCCTCTGATTCCTGAGCTCATGGCGATTCGATTGCACCCTATGACGTCATTTGCCGTCATAAAAATATGGCCGCCATCTTGAATTTTCAAAAAAAGCTACTTTTTCGAACTCGTCCTAGACGGTTTGTCCGATTTGCACGAAAATTGAACCAGATCATCTTCAGGTAGTGCTGACAAAAAGTTATGGAATTCAAATGGATTCGTCAAACCGTTTTCGATAAACGCACGAATACATTTTACGTAGCGCTAGCAAAAACAGTCGTAAGGCCGTATCTCCGCAACGGTTTATCGTATTCAGACCAAACTTGGTACTTGTACTCACAAGCATGACCTGAGGCTACATGCTGTGTTTCGGCGCAGCGCCACCTACTGGTCCGGAGATATGAAAAATGGCTATTTTTGCTTATAACTTCTGAACAGTTTGTCCAAAAATCATAAAAGTGGTCTCGTTAGATTCAGGGCAACATGCCGAGTCGACTGATATCCAATTTTGCCATATCAGTCATTTTGGCTGTCGGCCATTTTGAATTTTGTGCTAAAATTCTGTATTTTATGAACGCATGAACGGATTGTTACGAAACGTGGTATGGGTCATCAGCACGATGCCCTGAATGAGCCTGAGAAGTTTCGAAACAGCGCCACCTAGTGGTGAATTTTTTTTTTCAAATGCTTATAACTTTGGGTGTGGTCGACTTATTTTCACGAAACTCATCTTTTTAGACTCCTGAATCGTTGCCGAGTCCTACGATACCAAACATGCTAGGTTTCGCCTTACGGTTTGTGTAGAGTTGTGATTTAGCGCTTAAAAAACATTTGGCTATATCTTTGAAACCGCTAGTCCGATCGAGACGAAACCACCGTCAGAAGTTTGGAAACATAGGTCGATAGCTATACGCCAATGCCCAAATGCGAAAATATTGATGTTTAGGGGTACTAATTTCCAATCAAAGTCATGTGTCAGTCATTTTTTTCGTGTTTTTTCATATAAATGTCTATAACTCCGAAGCGAATTGAGATATTTTCACCAAAATTGACACACATATGTATGGGCTCACTCTGAGGACACGTAAAAAAAATTGTGGGACTGAGCCTCTTGGTGGCGCTATAATTGAACAAAATATGAAATTCCCATTGACTTCAATACAGTTTTGTGAAATAAAATGCTATACTAAACAAATGCATTGGTGTAATATTACGAAACTCAGATTGTGTCATCAGCACCATCCCCTGAAGGCAACCAAAATATTTCAAGACAGCGCCACCTAGTGGTCAAAAGTTATAACAAAATTTCCAAAAAGGCTAATAACTTTTGAATAAATCTGGCTATTGAAATGCCACGGGTCTTAATAGATTCCTTGGGTCAAGCCGAGAACATAGATACCAAGTTTTCCTTATTTGGCCAAACTTCCTGTCCGCCATCTTGATTTTCATTCAAAACCTACTTTTTCTAACTCCTCCTAGACCGTTTGTCCGATTTTCACCAAAATCGAATCGTATCATCTCCAGACTGTGCCGACAAAAAGTTATGGATTTCGTGTCGATTGATGAAACCGTTTTTGTATAGCACAGCAGCAAAGTTGAGGCATGATGCCAAAATGACTATTCAGGCTTTATATCTGCAATGCCTCGACATATTGACACAAAACTTTGTATGTGTCACTGTCTCCTTACTCTGACCACACCACATCAATTTCGTAACAGCGCCACCTTTTGGTCAAAAGTGACAATCCATTAAATCATATTTTGAATCACTTTTTACATGATTTTTCAGCCATTTCGCCTAAAATCCTCTTTAAATGTCTTTAATTGCTCATTGTTGCAGTTGGTCTGACACTTTCAGACATGTTGGCATGTCTTGTCGTCTTATTCTGCTTGGCCCCGGTAATTGCTGCTTGCAGCTATATTTAGGGGCCAAGCACCGAAGGTGCGGAGGCACCTATTGTATCTGTTCCCGTTCTTATTATTATTCTTCTTCTTCTTCTTCTTCTTCTTCTTCTTCCGCCATGGGAGTCTATGGCAGCCCATAGAACCGATTGCGGGAAAGTTGTTTTGGTTTGACATTCTGATAGAGGACCGTCTCAACATTAAATACACCAATTTTGGTGTTTCTAAGTCATTCCCTCTAGCGCCACCACCTGTCCAAAGTTTCACTTTTATTTTGCTAATAACTTTTGAACCGTAAGGCCAATCAGCGAAATTCTTTTTTCCTCTGATTCCTGAGCTCATGGCGATTCGATTGCACCCTATGACGTCATTTGCCGTCATAAAAATATGGCCACCATCTTGAATTTTCAAAAAAAGCTACTTTTTCGAACTCGTCCTAGACGGTTTGTCCGATTTGCACGAAAATTGAACCAGATCATCTTCAGGTAGTGCTGACAAAAAGTTATGGAATTCAAATGGATTCGTCAAACCGTTTTCGATAAACGCACGAATACATTTTACGTAGCGCTAGCAAAAACAGTCGTAAGGCCGTATCTCCGCAACGGTTTATCGTATTCAGACCAAACTTGGTACTTGTACTCACAAGCATGACCTGAGGCTACATGCTGTGTTTCGGCGCAGCGCCACCTACTGGTCCGGAGATATGAAAAATGGCTATTTTTGCTTATAACTTCTGAACAGTTTGTCCAAAAATCATACAATTGGTCTCGTTAGATTCAGGGCAACATGCCGAGTCGACTGATATCCAATTTTGCCATATCGGTCATTTTGGCTGTCGGCCATTTTGAATTTTGTGCTAAAATTCTGTATTTTATGAACGCATGAACGGATTGTTACGAAACGTGGTATGGGTCATCAGCACGATGCCCTGAATGAGCCTGAGAAGTTTCGAAACAGCGCCACCTAGTGGTGAATTTTTTTATTCAAATGCTTATAACTTTGGGTGTGGTCGACTTATTTTCACGAAACTCATCTTTTTAGACTCCTGAATCGTTGCCGAGTCCTACGATACCAAACATGCTAGGTTTCGCCTTACGGTTTGTGTAGCGTTGTGATTTAGCGCTTAAAAAACATTTGGCTATATCTTTGAAACCGCTAGTCCGATCGAGACGAAACCACCGTCAGAAGTTTGGAAACATAGGTCGATAGCTATACGCCAATGCCCAAATGCGAAAATATTGATGTTTAGGGGTACTAATTTCCAATCAAAGTCATGTGTCAGTCATTTTTTTCGTGTTTTTTCATATAAATGTCTATAACTCCGAAGCGAATTGAGATATTTTCACCAAAATTGACACACATATGTATGGGCTCACTCTGAGGACACGTAAAAAAAATTGTGGGACTGAGCCTCTTGGTGGCGCTATAATTGAACAAAATATGAAATTCCCATTGACTTCAATACAGTTTTGTGAAATAAAATGCTATACTAAACAAATGCATTGGTGTAATATTACGAAACTCAGATTGTGTCATCAGCACCATCCCCTGAAGGCAACCAAAATATTTCAAGACAGCGCCACCTAGTGGTCAAAAGTTATAACAAAATTTCCAAAAAGGCTAATAACTTTTGAATACATCTGGCTATTGAAATGCCACTGGTCTTAATAGATTCCTTGGGTCAAGCCGAGAACATAGATACCAAGTTTTCCTTATTTGGCCAAACTTCCTGTCCGCCATCTTGATTTTCATTCAAAACCTACTTTTTCGAACTCCTCCTAGACCGTTTGTCCGATTTTCACCAAAATCGAATCGTATCATCTCCAGACTGTGCCGACAAAAAGTTATGGATTTCGTGTCGATTGATGAAACCGTTTTCGTATAGCACAGCAGCAAAGTTGAGGCATGATGCCAAAATGACTATTCAGGCTTTATATCTGCAATGCCTCGACATATTGACACAAAACTTTGTATGTGTCACTGTCTCCTTACTCTGACCACACCACATCAATTTCGTAACAGCGCCACCTTTTGGTCAAAAGTGACAATCCATTAAATCATATTTTGAATCACTTTTTACATGATTTTTCAGCCATTTCGCCTAAAATCCTCTTTAAATGTCTTTAATTGCTCATTGTTGCAGTTGGTCTGACACTTTCAGACATGTTGGCATGTCTTGTCGTCTTATTCTGCTTGGCCCCGGTAATTGCTGCTTGCAGCTATATTTATTATTATTATTCTTCCGCTCTGGGAGTCTATGGCAGCCCATAGAACCGATTGCGGGAAAGTTGTTTTGGTTTGACATTCTGATAGAGGACAGTCCCAACATTAAATTCACCAATTTTGGTGTGTCTAAGTCATTCCCTCTAGCGCCACCAACTGTCCAAAGTTTCACTTTTATTTTGCTAATAACTTTTGAACCGTAAGGCCAATCAACAAAATTCTTTTTTCTTCTGATTCCTGAGCTCATGGCAATTCGATTGCACCCTATGACGTCATTTTGCGTCATAAAAATATGTCCGCCATTTTGAATTTTTTGTAAAACCTACTTTTTCGAACTCGTCCTAGACGGTTTGTCCGATTTGCATGAAAATTGAACCAGATCATCTTCAGGTAGTGCTGACCAAAAGTTATGGAATTCAAATTGATTCGTCAAACCGTTTTCGATAAACGCTCAAACTAATTTTACGTAGCGCCTGCAAAAACAGTCGTAAGGCTGTATCTCCGCAACGGTTTATCGTATTCAGACCAAACTTGGTACATGTACTCACAAGCATGACCTGAGGCTACATGCTGCGTTTCGGCGCAGCGCCACCTACTGGTCCGGAGATATGAAAAATGGCTATTTTTGCTTATAACTTCTGAACAGTTTGTCCAAAAATCATAAAATTGGTCTTGATAGATTCAGGACGACATGCCGAGTCGACTGATATCCAATTTTGCCATATCGGCCATTTTGACTGTCGGCCATTTTGAATTTTGTGCTAAAATGCTGTATTTTAACAACGCATGAACGGATTGTTACGAAACTTGGTATGGGTCATCAACACGATGTCCTGAAGGAGTGTGAGAAGTTTCGTAACAGCACCACCTAGTGGTGAATTTTTTTTTTCAAAAGCTTATAACTTTGGGTGTGATCGACTTATTTTCACGAAACTCATCTCATTGGACTCCTGAATCGTTGCCGAGTCCAACGATACCAAACATGTTAGGTTTCGCCTAACGGTTTGTGTAGCGTTGTGATTTAGCGCTTAAAAAACATTTGGCTATATCTTCGAAACCGCTTGTCCGATCGAGACGAAACCACCGTCAGAAGTTTGGAAACATAGGTCGATAGCTATACGCCAATGCCCAAATGCGAAAATATTGATGTTTAGGGGTAGTAATATTCAATCAAAGTCATGTGTCAGTCATTTTTTTCGTGTTTTTTCATATAAATGTCTATAACTCCGAAGCAAATTGAGATTTTTGCACCAAAATCGACACATATATGTATGGGCTCACTCTGAGGACACATAAAAAAAATGGTGGGACTGAGCCTCTTGGTGGCGCTATAATAGAACAAAACATGAAATTCCCATTGACTTCAATGCAGTTTTGTGAAATAAAATGCTATACTAAACAAATGCATTGGTGTAATATTACGAAACTCAGAATGTGCCATCAGCACCATCCCCTGAAGGCAACCAAAATATTTCGAGACAGCGCCACCTAGTGGTCAAAAGTTATAACAACATTTCCAAAACTGCTAATAACTTTTGAATAAATCTGGCTATTGAAATGCCACGGTTCTTAATAGATTCCTTGGGTCAAGCCGAGAACATAGATACCAAGTTTTCCTTATTTGGCCAAACTTCCTGTCCGCCATCTTGATTTTCATTCAAAACCTACTTTTTCGAACTCCTCCTAGACCGTTTGTCCGATTTTCACCAAAATCGAATCGTATCATCTCCAGACTGTGCCGACAAAAAGTTATGGATTTCGTGTCGATTGATGAAACCGTTTTTGTATAGCACAGCAGCAAAGTTGAGGCATGATGCCAAAATGACTATTCAGGCTTTATATCTGCAATGCCTCGACATATTGACACAAAACTTTGTATGTGTCACTGTCTACTTACTCTGACCACACCACATCAATTTCGTAACAGCGCCACCTTTTGGTCAAAAGTGACAATCCATTAAATCATATTTTGAATCACTTTTTACATGATTTTTCAGCCATTTCGCCTAAAATCCTCTTTAAATGTCTTTAATTGCTCATTGTTGCAGTTGGTCTGACACTTTCAGACATGTTGGCATGTCTTGTCGTCTTATTCTGCTTGGCCCCGGTAATTGCTGCTTGCAGCTATATTTAGGGGCCAAGCACCGAAGGTGCGGAGGCACCTATTGTATCTGTTCCCGTTCTTATTATTATTATTCTTCTTTTTTTTCTTCCGACTTGGCGTCTATGGCAGCCCATAGTACCGATTGCGGGAAAGTTGTTTTGGTTTGACATTCTGATAGAGGACAGTCCCAACATTAAATACACCAATTTTGGTGTTTCTAAGTCATTCCCTCTAGCGCCACCAACTGTCCAAAGTTTCACTTTTACTTTGCTAATAACTTTTGAACCGTAAGGCCAATCAACAAAATTATTTTTTCCTCTGATTCCTGAGCTCATGCCGATTCGATTGCACCCTATGACGTCATTTTCCGTCATAAAAATATGGCCGCCATCTTGAATTTTCAAAAAAAGCTACTTTTTCGAACTCGTCCTAGACGGTTTGTCCGATTTGCACGAAAATTGAACCAGATCATCTTCAGGTAGTGCTGACAAAAAGTTATGGAATTCAAATGGATTCGTCAAACCGTTTTCGATAAACGCACAAATACATTTTACGTAGCGCTAGCAAAAACAGTCGTAAGGCCGTATCTCCGCAACGGTTTATCGTATTCAGACCAAACTTGGTACTTGTACTCACAAGCATGACCTGAGGCTACATGCTGTGTTTCGGCGCAGCGCCACCTACTGGTCCGGAGATATGAAAAATGGCTATTTTTGCTTATAACTTCTGAACAGTTTGTCCAAAAATCATAAAATTGGTCTCGTTAGATTCAGGGCAACATGCCGAGTCGACTGATATCCAATTTGACCATATCGGTCATTTTGGCTGTCGGCCATTTTGAATTTTGTGCTAAAATTCTGTATTTTATGAACGCATGAACGGATTGTTACGAAACGTGGTATGGGTCATCAGCACAATGCCCTGAATGAGCCTGAGAAGTTTCGAAACAGCGCCACCTAGTGGTGAATTTTTTTTTTCAAATGCTTATAACTTTGGGTGTGGTCGACTTATTTTCACGAAACTCATCTTTTTAGACTCCTGAATCGTTGCCGAGTCCTACGATACCAAACATGCTAGGTTTCGCCTTACGGTTTGTGTAGCGTTGTGATTTAGTGCTTAAAAAACATTTGGCTATATCTTTGAAACCGCTAGTCCGATCGAGACGAAACCACCGTCAGAAGTTTGGAAACATAGGTCGATAGCTAAATGCCAATGCCCAAATGCGAAAATATTGATGTTTAGGGGTACTAATTTCCAATCAAAGTCATGTGTCAGTCATTTTTTTCGTGTTTTTTCATATAAATGTCTATAACTCCGAAGCGAATTGAGATATTTTCACCAAAATTGACACACATATGTATGGGCTCACTCTGAGGACACGTAAAAAAAATTGTGGGACTGAGCCTCTTGGTGGCGCTATAATTGAACAAAATATGAAATTCCCATTGACTTCAATACAGTTTTGTGAAATAAAATGCTATACTAAACAAATGCATTGGTGTAATATTACGAAACTCAGATTGTGTCATCAGCACCATCCCCTGAAGGCAACCAAAATATTTCAAGACAGCGCCACCTAGTGGTCAAAAGTTATAACAAAATTTCCAAAAAGGCTAATAACTTTTGAATAAATCTGGCTATTGAAATGCCACGGGTCTTAATAGATTCCTTGGGTCAAGCCGAGAACATAGATACCAAGTTTTCCTTATTTGGCCAAACTTCCTGTCCGCCATCTTGATTTTCATTCAAAACCTACTTTTTCGAACTCCTCCTAGACCGTTTGTCCGATTTTCACCAAAATCGAATCGTATCATCTCCAGACTGTGCCGACAAAAAGTTATGGATTTCGTGTCGATTGATGAAACCGTTTTCGTATAGCACAGCAGCAAAGTTGAGGCATGATGCCAAAATGACTATTCAGGCTTTATATCTGCAATGCCTCGACATATTGACACAAAACTTTGTATGTGTCACTGTCTCCTTACTCTGACCACACCACATCAATTTCGTAACAGCGCCACCTTTTGGTCAAAAGTGACAATCCATTAAATCATATTTTGAATCACTTTTTACATGATTTTTCAGCCATTTCGCCTAAAATCCTCTTTAAATGTCTTTAATTGCTCATTGTTGCAGTTGGTCTGACACTTTCAGACATGTTGGCATGTCTTGTCGTCTTATTCTGCTTGGCCCCGGTAATGGCTGCTTGCAGCTATATTTAGGGGCCAAGCACCGAAGGTGCGGAGGCACCTATTGTATCTGTTCCGTTTCTTATTATTATTATTATTAGGGGCCAAGCACCGAAGGTGCGGAGGCACCTATTGTATCTGTTCCCGTTCTTATTATTATTATTCTTCTTCTTCCGCCATGGGAGTCTATGGCAGCCCATAGAACCGATTGCGGGAAAGTTGTTTTGGTTTGACATTCTGATAGAGGACAGTCCCAACATTAAGTACACCAATTTTGGTGTGTCTAAGTCATTCCCTCTAGCGCCACCACCTGTCCAAAGTTTCACTTTTACTTTGCTAATAACTTTTGAACCGTAAGGCCAATCAGCGAAATCCTTTTTTCCTCTGATTCCTGAGCTCATGACGATTCGATTGCACCCTATATCGTCATTTTCCGTCATAAAAACATGGCCGCCATTTTGAATTTTCCTAAAAAGGTACTTTTTCGAACTCGTCCTAGACGGTTTGTCCGATTTGCACGAAAATTGAATCGGATCATCTTCAGGCAGGGTTGACAAAAAGTTATTAAAATCTTGTTGATTCGTCAAACCGTTTTCGATAAACGCTCGAACAAATTTTACGTAGCGCTTGCAAAAACAGTCGTAAGGCTGTATCTCCGCAACGGTTTATCGTATTCAGACCAAACTTGGTACATGTACTCACAAGCATGACCTGAGGCTACATGCTGCGTTTCGGCACAGCGCCACCTACAGGTCCGGAGATATGAAAAATGGCTATTTTTGCTTATAACTTCTGAACAGTTTGTCCAAAAATCATAAAATTGGTCTTGATAGATTCAGGGCGTCATGCCGAGTCGACTGATATCCAATTTTGCCATATCGGCCAATTTGACTGTCGGCCATTTTGAATTTTGTGCTAAAATGCTGTATTTTAACAACGCATGAACGGATTGTTACGAAACTTGGTATGGGTCATCAGCACGATGTCCTGAAGGAGTGTGAGAAGTTTCGAAACAGCGCCACCTAGTGGTGAATTTTTTTTTTCAAATGCTTATAACTTTGGGTGTGATCGACTTATTTTCACGAAACTCATCTCATTGGACTCCTGAATCGTTGCCGAGTCCAACGATACCAAACATGTTAGGTTTCGCCTAACGGTTTGTGTAGCATTGTGATTTAGCGCTTAAAAAACATTAGGCTATATCTTCGAAACCGTTTGTCCGATTGAGACGAAACCACCGTCAGAAGTTTGGAATCATAGCTTGTTAACTATATGCTAATGCCCAAATGTGAAAATATTGATGTTTAGGGGTAGTAATATTCAATCAAAGTCATGTGTCAGTAATTTTTTACGTGTTTTTTCATATAAATGTCTATAACTCCGAAGCAAATTGAGATTTTTGCACCAAAATCGACACATATATGTATGGGCTCACTCTGATGACACATAAAAAAAATGGTGGGACTGAGCCTCTTGGTGGCGCTATAATAGAACAAAACATGAAATTCCCATTGATTTCAATAGAGTTTTGTGAAATAAAATGCTATACTAAACAAATGCATTGGTGTAATATTACGAAACTCAGAATGTGCCTTCAGCACCATCCCCTGAAGGTACTCAAAATATTTCGAAACAGCGCCACCTAGTGGTCAAAAGTTATAACAAAATTTCCAAAAAGGCTAATAACTTTTGAATAAATCTATCTATTGAAATGCCACTGGTCTTAATAGATTCCTTGGGTCAAGCCGAGAACATAGATACCAAGTTTTCCTTATTTGGCCGAACTTCCTGTCCGCCATCTTGATGTTCAGTCAAAACCTACTTTTTCGAACTCCTCCTAGACCGTTTGTCCGATTTTCACCAAAATCGAATCGTATCATCTCCAGACCGTGCCGACTAAAAGTTATGGATTTCGTGTCGATAGACGAAACCGTTTTCGTATAGCGCAGCAGCAAAGTTGAGGCATGATGCTAATAGCACTATTCAGGCTTTATCTCTGCAATGCCTTGACATATTGACACCAAACTTTGTATGTGTCATTGTCACTTCACTCTGACCACATCACATCAGTTTTGTAACTGCGCCACCTATTGGTCGAAAGTGATAATCCATAAAATCATATTTTTAATTATTGTTTCTATGATTTTTCAGGCATTTTGCATAAAATCCTCTTTAAAGTCTATAATTGCTCATTGTTGCAGTTGGTCTGACACTTTCAGACATGTTGGCATGTCTTGTCGTCTTATTCTGCTTGGCCCCGGTAATTGCTGCTTGCAGCTATATTTATTATTATTATTCTTCCGCCATGGGAGTCTATGGCAGCCCATAGAACCGATTGCGGGAAAGTTGTTTTGGTTTGACATTCTGATAGAGGACCGTCTCAACATTAAATACACCAATTTTGGTGTTTCTAAGTCATTCCCTCTAGCGCCACCACCTGTCCAAAGTTTCACTTTTATTTTGCTAATAACTTTTGAACCGTAAGGCCAATCAGCGAAATTCTTTTTTCCTCTGATTCCTGAGCTCATGGCGATTCGATTGCACCCTATGACGTCATTTGCCGTCATAAAAATATGGCCACCATCTTGAATTTTCAAAAAAAGCTACTTTTTCGAACTCGTCCTAGACGGTTTGTCCGATTTGCACGAAAATTGAACCAGATCATCTTCAGGTAGTGCTGACAAAAAGTTATGGAATTCAAATGGATTCGTCAAACCGTTTTCGATAAACGCACGAATACATTTTACGTAGCGCTAGAAAAAACAGTCGTAAGGCCGTATCTCCGCAACGGTTTATCGTATTCAGACCAAACTTGGTACTTGTACTCACAAGCATGACCTGAGGCTACATGCTGTGTTTCGGCGCAGCGCCACCTACTGGTCCGGAGATATGAAAAATGGCTATTTTTGCTTATAACTTCTGAACAGTTTGTCCAAAAATCATACAATTGGTCTCGTTAGATTCAGGGCAACATGCCGAGTCGACTGATATCCAATTTTGCCATATCGGTCATTTTGGCTGTCGGCCATTTTGAATTTTGTGCTAAAATTCTGTATTTTATGAACGCATGAACGGATTGTTACGAAACGTGGTATGGGTCATCAGCACGATGCCCTGAA
Organism: Abramis brama; assembly: GCF_963993115.1. NCBI lineage: Eukaryota > Metazoa > Chordata > Actinopteri > Cypriniformes > Leuciscidae > Abramis > Abramis brama. Next base: position 27,975,756 of record NC_139984.1, read on the forward strand.
TGAGCCTGAGAAGTTTCGAAACAGCGCCACCTAGTGGTGAATTTTTTTTTTCAAATGCTTATAACTTTGGGTGTGGTCGACTTATTTTCACGAAACTCATCTTTGTAGACTCCTGAATCGTTGCCGAGTCCTACGATACCAAACATGCTAGGTTTCGCCTTACGGTTTGTGTAGCGTTGTGATTTAGCGCTTAAAAAACATTTGGCTATATCTTTGAAACCGCTAGTCCGATCGAGACGAAACCACCGTCAGAAGTTTGGAAACATAGGTCGATAGCTATACGCCAATGCCCAAATGCGAAAATATTGATGTTTAGGGGTACTAATTTCCAATCAAAGTCATGTGTCAGTCATTTTTTTCGTGTTTTTTCATATAAATGTCTATAACTCCGAAGCGAATTGAGATATTTTCACCAAAATTGACACACATATGTATGGGCTCACTCTGAGGACACGTAAAAAAAATTGTGGGACTGAGCCTCTTGGTGGCGCTATAATTGAACAAAATATGAAATTCCCATTGACTTCAATACAGTTTTGTGAAATAAAATGCTATACTAAACAAATGCATTGGTGTAATATTACGAAACTCAGATTGTGTCATCAGCACCATCCCCTGAAGGCAACCAAAATATTTCAAGACAGCGCCACCTAGTGGTCAAAAGTTATAACAAAATTTCCAAAAAGGCTAATAACTTTTGAATACATCTGGCTATTGAAATGCCACTGGTCTTAATAGATTCCTTGGGTCAAGCCGAGAACATAGATACCAAGTTTTCCTTATTTGGCCAAACTTCCTGTCCGCCATCTTGATTTTCATTCAAAACCTACTTTTTCGAACTCCTCCTAGACCGTTTGTCCGATTTTCACCAAAATCGAATCGTATCATCTCCAGACTGTGCCGACAAAAAGTTATGGATTTCGTGTCGATTGATGAAACCGTTTTCGTATAGCACAGCAGCAAAGTTGAGGCATGATGCCAAAATGACTATTCAGGCTTTATATCTGCAATGCCTCGACATATTGACACAAAACTTTGTATGTGTCACTGTCTCCTTACTCTGACCACACCACATCAATTTCGTAACAGCGCCACCTTTTGGTCAAAAGTGACAATCCATTAAATCATATTTTGAATCACTTTTTACATGATTTTTCAGCCATTTCGCCTAAAATCCTCTTTAAATGTCTTTAATTGCTCATTGTTGCAGTTGGTCTGACACTTTCAGACATGTTGGCATGTCTTGTCGTCTTATTCTGCTTGGCCCCGGTAATTGCTGCTTGCAGCTATATTTAGGGGCCAAGCACCGAAGGTGCGGAGGCACCTATTGTATCTGTTCCCGTTCTTATTATTATTAGGGGCCAAGCACCGAAGGTGCGGAGGCACCTATTGTATCTGTTCCCGTTCTTATTATTATTCTTCTTCTTCTTCTTCTTCTTCTTCTTCTTCCGCCATGGGAGTCTATGGCAGCCCATAGAACCGATTGCGGGAAAGTTGTTTTGGTTTGACATTCTGATAGAGGACCGTCTCAACATTAAATACACCAATTTTGGTGTTTCTAAGTCATTCCCTCTAGCGCCACCACCTGTCCAAAGTTTCACTTTTATTTTGCTAATAACTTTTGAACCGTAAGGCCAATCAGCGAAATTCTTTTTTCCTCTGATTCCTGAGCTCATGGCGATTCGATTGCACCCTATGACGTCATTTGCCGTCATACAAATATGGCCACCATCTTGAATTTTCAAAAAAAGCTACTTTTTCGAACTCGTCCTAGACGGTTTGTCCGATTTGCACGAAAATTGAACCAGATCATCTTCAGGTAGTGCTGACAAAAAGTTATGGAATTCAAATGGATTCGTCAAACCGTTTTCGATAAACGCACGAATACATTTTACGTAGCGCTAGCAAAAACAGTCGTAAGGCCGTATCTCCGCAACGGTTTATCGTATTCAGACCAAACTTGGTACTTGTACTCACAAGCATGACCTGAGGCTACATGCTGTGTTTCGGCGCAGCGCCACCTACTGGTCCGGAGATATGAAAAATGGCTATTTTTGCTTATAACTTCTGAACAGTTTGTCCAAAAATCATACAATTGGTCTCGTTAGATTCAGAGCAACATGCCGAGTCGACTGATATCCAATTTTGCCATATCGGTCATTTTGGCTGTCGGCCATTTTGAATTTTGTGCTAAAATTCTGTATTTTATGAACGCATGAACGGATTGTTACGAAACGTGGTATGGGTCATCAGCACGATGCCCTGAATGAGCCTGAGAAGTTTCGAAACAGCGCCACCTAGTGGTGAATTTTTTTTTTCAAATGCTTATAACTTTGGGTGTGGTCGACTTATTTTCACGAAACTCATCTTTGTAGACTCCTGAATCGTTGCCGAGTCCTACGATACCAAACATGCTAGGTTTCGCCTTACGGTTTGTGTAGCGTTGTGATTTAGCGCTTAAAAAACATTTGGCTATATCTTTGAAACCGCTAGTCCGATCGAGACGAAACCACCGTCAGAAGTTTGGAAACATAGGTCGATAGCTATACACCAATGCCCAAATGCGAAAATATTGATGTTTAGGGGTACTAATTTCCAATCAAAGTCATGTGTCAGTCATTTTTTTCGTGTTTTTTCATATAAATGTCTATAACTCCGAAGCGAATTGAGATATTTTCACCAAAATTGACACACATATGTATGGGCTCACTCTGAGGACACGTAAAAAAAATTGTGGGACTGAGCCTCTTGGTGGCGCTATAATTGAACAAAATATGAAATTCCCATTGACTTCAATACAGTTTTGTGAAATAAAATGCTATACTAAACAAATGCATTGGTGTAATATTACGAAACTCAGATTGTGTCATCAGCACCATCCCCTGAAGGCAACCAAAATATTTCAAGACAGCGCCACCTAGTGGTCAAAAGTTATAATAAAATTTCCAAAAAGGCTAATAACTTTTGAATACATCTGGCTATTGAAATGCCACTGGTCTTAATAGATTCCTTGGGTCAAGCCGAGAACATAGATACCAAGTTTTCCTTATTTGGCCAAACTTCCTGTCCGCCATCTTGATTTTCATTCAAAACCTACTTTTTCGAACTCCTCCTAGACCGTTTGTCCGATTTTCACCAAAATCGAATCGTATCATCTCCAGACTGTGCCGACAAAAAGTTATGGATTTCGTGTCGATTGATGAAACCGTTTTCGTATAGCACAGCAGCAAAGTTGAGGCATGATGCCAAAATGACTATTCAGGCTTTATATCTGCAATGCCTCGACATATTGACACAAAACTTTGTATGTGTCACTGTCTCCTTACTCTGACCACACCACATCAATTTCGTAACAGCGCCACCTTTTGGTCAAAAGTGACAATCCATTAAATCATATTTTGAATCACTTTTTACATGATTTTTCAGCCATTTCGCCTAAAATCCTCTTTAAATGTCTTTAATTGCTCATTGTTGCAGTTGGTCTGACACTTTCAGACATGTTGGCATGTCTTGTCGTCTTATTCTGCTTGGCCCCGGTAATTGCTGCTTGCAGCTATATTTATTATTCTTCTTTTTCTTCCGACTTGGCGTCTATGGCAGCCCATAGAGCCGATTGCGGGAAAGTTGTTTTGATTTGACATTCTGATAGAGGACAGTGCCAACATTAAATACACCAATTTTGGTGTTTCTAAGTCATTCCCTCTAGCGCCACCACCTGTCCAAAATTTCACTTTCATTTTGCTAATAACTTTTGAACCGTAAGGCCAATCAGTAAAATCCTTTTTTACTCTTATTCCTGAGCTCATAACGATTCGATTGCACCCTATGAAGTCATTTTCCGTCATAAAAATATGGCTGCCATTTTGAAGTTTTCGAAAAACCTACTTTTTCGAACTCGTCCTAGACGGTTTGTCCGATTTGCATGAAAATTGAACCAGATCATCTTCAGGCCGTGCTGACCAAAAGTTATGGAATTCAAGTTGATTCGCTTAACCATTTTCAATAAACGCACAAACAAATTTTACGTAGCGCTAGGAAAAACAGTTGTAAGGCTGTATCTCCGCAACGGTTTATCGTATTCAGACCAAACTTGGTACATGTACTCACAAGCATGACCTGAGGCAACATGCTGCGTTTCGGCGCAGCGCCACCTACTGGTCCGGAGATATGAAAAATGGCTATTTTTGCTTATAACTTCTGAATGGTTTGTCCAAAAATCATAAAATTGGTCTCGTTAGATTCAGGGCGGCATGCCGAGTTGACTGATATCCAATTTTACCATATCGGCCATTTTGACTGTCGGCCATTTTGAATTTTGTGCTAAAATGCTGTATTTTAAGAACGCATGAACGGATTGTTATGAAACTTGGTATGGGTCATCAGCACAATGTCCTGAAGGAGCGTGAGAAGTTTCGAAACAGCGCCACCTAGTGGTGATTTTTTTTTTTCAAACGCTTATAACTTTGGGTGTGGTCGACTTATTTTCACGAGACTCATCTAGTTAGTCTCCTGAAACCTTGCCGAGTCCTACGATACCAAACATGCTAGGTTTCGCCTTACGGTTTGTGTAGCGTTGTGATTTAGCGCTTAAAAAACATTTGGCTATATATTTGAAACCGCTAGTCCGATCGAGACGAAACCACCGTCAGAAGTTTGGAAACATAGGTCGATAGCTATACGCCAATGCCCAAATGCGAAAATATTGATGTTTAGGGGTACTAATTTCCAATCAAAGTCATGTGTCAGTCATTTTTTTCGTGTTTTTTCATATAAATGTCTATAACTCCGAAGCGAATTGAGATATTTTCACCAAAATTGACACACATATGTATGGGCTCACTCTGAGGACACGTAAAAAAAATTGTGGGACTGAGCCTCTTGGTGGCGCTATAATTGAACAAAATATGAAATTCCCATTGACTTCAATACAGTTTTGTGAAATAAAATGCTATACTAAACAAATGCATTGGTGTAATATTACGAAACTCAGATTGTGTCATCAGCACCATCCCCTGAAGGCAACCAAAATATTTCAAGACAGCGCCACCTAGTGGTCAAAAGTTATAACAAAATTTCCAAAAAGGCTAATAACTTTTGAATAAATCTGGCTATTGAAATGCCACGGGTCTTAATAGATTCCTTGGGTCAAGCCGAGAACATAGATACCAAGTTTTCCTTATTTGGCCAAACTTCCTGTCCGCCATCTTGATTTTCATTCAAAACCTACTTTTTCGAACTCCTCCTAGACCGTTTGTCCGATTTTCACCAAAATCGAATCGTATCATCTCCAGACTGTGCCGACAAAAAGTTATGGATTTCGTGTCGATTGATGAAACCGTTTTCGTATAGCACAGCAGCAAAGTTGAGGCATGATGCCAAAATGACTATTCAGGCTTTATATCTGCAATGCCTCGACATATTGACACAAAACTTTGTATGTGTCACTGTCTCCTTACTCTGACCACACCACATCAATTTCGTAACAGCGCCACCTTTTGGTCAAAAGTGACAATCCATTAAATCATATTTTGAATCACTTTTTACATGATTTTTCAGCCATTTCGCCTAAAATCCTCTTTAAATGTCTTTAATTGCTCATTGTTGCAGTTGGTCTGACACTTTCAGACATGTTGGCATGTCTTGTCGTCTTATTCTGCTTGGCCCCGGTAATTGCTGCTTGCAGCTATATTTCTTCTTCTTCTTCTTCTTCTTCTTCCGCCATGGGAGTCTATGGCAGCCCATAGAACCGATTGCGGGAAAGTTGTTTTGGTTTGACATTCTGATAGAGGACCGTCTCAACATTAAATACACCAATTTTGGTGTTTCTAAGTCATTCCCTCTAGCGCCACCACCTGTCCAAAGTTTCACTTTTATTTTGCTAATAACTTTTGAACCGTAAGGCCAATCAGCGAAATTATTTTTCCCTCTGATTCCTGAGCTCATGGCGATTCGATTGCACCCTATGACGTCATTTGCCGTCATAAAAATATGGCCGCCATCTTGAATTTTCAAAAAAAGCTACTTTTTCGAACTCGTCCTAGACGGTTTGTCCGATTTGCACGAAAATTGAACCAGATCATCTTCAGGTAGTGCTGACAAAAAGTTATGGAATTCAAATGGATTCGTCAAACCGTTTTCGATAAACGCACGAATACATTTTACGTAGCGCTAGCAAAAACAGTCGTAAGGCCGTATCTCCGCAACGGTTTATCGTATTCAGACCAAACTTGGTACTTGTACTCACAAGCATGACCTGAGGCTACATGCTGTGTTTCGGCGCAGCGCCACCTACTGGTCCGGAGATATGAAAAATGGCTATTTTTGCTTATAACTTCTGAACAGTTTGTCCAAAAATCATACAATTGGTCTCGTTAGATTCAGGGCAACATGCCGAGTCGACTGATATCCAATTTGACCATATCGGTCATTTTGGCTGTCGGCCATTTTGAATTTTGTGCTAAAATTCTGTATTTTATGAACGCATGAACGGATTGTTACGAAACGTGGTATGGGTCATCAGCACGATGCCCTGAATGAGCCTGAGAAGTTTCGAAACAGCGCCACCTAGTAGTGAATTTTTTTTTTCAAATGCTTATAACTTTGGGTGTGGTCGACTTATTTTCACGAAACTCATCTTTTTAGACTCCTGAATCGTTGCCGAGTCCTACGATACCAAACATGCTAGGTTTTGCCTTACGGTTTGTGTAGCGTTGTGATTTAGCGCTTAAAAAACATTTGGCTATATCTTTGAAACCGCTAGTCCGATCGAGACGAAACCACCGTCAGAAGTTTGGAAACATAGGTCGATAGCTATACACCAATGCCCAAATGCGAAAATATTGATGTTTAGGGGTACTAATTTCCAATCAAAGTCATGTGTCAGTCATTTTTTTCGTGTTTTTTCATATAAATGTCTATAACTCCGAAGCGAATTGAGATATTTTCACCAAAATTGACACACATATGTATGGGCTCACTCTGAGGACACGTAAAAAAAATTGTGGGACTGAGCCTCTTGGTGGCGCTATAATTGAACAAAATATGAAATTCCCATTGACTTCAATACAGTTTTGTGAAATAAAATGCTATACTAAACAAATGCATTGGTGTAATATTACGAAACTCAGATTGTGTCATCAGCACCATCCCCTGAAGGCAACCAAAATATTTCAAGACAGCGCCACCTAGTGGTCAAAAGTTATAACAAAATTTCCAAAAAGGCTAATAACTTTTGAATAAATCTGGCTATTGAAATGCCACGGGTCTTAATAGATTCCTTGGGTCAAGCCGAGAACATAGATACCAAGTTTTCCTTATTTGGCCAAACTTCCTGTCCGCCATCTTGATTTTCATTCAAAACCTACTTTTTCGAACTCCTCCTAGACCGTTTGTCCGATTTTCACCAAAATCGAATCGTATCATCTCCAGACTGTGCCGACAAAAAGTTATGGATTTCGTGTCGATTGATGAAACCGTTTTCGTATAGCACAGCAGCAAATTTGAGGCATGATGCCAAAATGACTATTCAGGCTTTATATCTGCAATGCCTCGACATATTGACACAAAACTTTGTATGTGTCACTGTCTCCTTACTCTGACCACACCACATCAATTTCGTAACAGCGCCACCTTTTGGTCAAAAGTGACAATCCATTAAATCATATTTTGAATCACTTTTTACATGATTTTTCAGCCATTTCGCCTAAAATCCTCTTTAAATGTCTTTAATTGCTCATTGTTGCAGTTGGTCTGACACTTTCAGACATGTTGGCATGTCTTGTCGTCTTATTCTGCTTGGCCCCGGTAATTGCTGCTTGCAGCTATATTTATTATTATTATTATTATTCTTCCGCCATGGGAGTCTATGGCAGCCCATAGAACCGATTGCGGGAAAGTTGTTTTGGTTTGACATTCTGATAGAGGACCGTCTCAACATTAAATACACCAATTTTGGTGTTTCTAAGTCATTCCCTCTAGCGCCACCACCTGTCCAAAGTTTCACTTTTATTTTGCTAATAACTTTTGAACCAAAAGGCCAATCAGCGAAATTCTTTTTTCCTCTGATTCCTGAGCTCATGGCGATTCGATTGCACCCTATGACGTCATTTGCCGTCATAAAAATATGGCCGCCATCTTGAATTTTCAAAAAAAGCTACTTTTTCGAACTCGTCCTAGACGGTTTGTCCGATTTGCACGAAAATTGAACCAGATCATCTTCAGGTAGTGCTGACAAAAAGTTATGGAATTCAAATGGATTCGTCAAACCGTTTTCAATAAACGCACAAATACATTTTACGTAGCGCTAGCAAAAACAGTCGTAAGGCCGTATCTCCGCAACGGTTTATCGTATTCAGACCAAACTTGGTACTTGTACTCACAAGCATGACCTGAGGCTACATGCTGTGTTTCGGCGCAGCGCCACCTACTGGTCCGGAGATATGAAAAATGGCTATTTTTGCTTATAACTTCTGAACAGTTTGTCCAAAAATCATACAATTGGTCTCGTTAGATTCAGGGCAACATGCCGAGTCGACTGATATCCAATTTGACCATATCGGTCATTTTGGCTGTCGGCCATTTTGAATTTTGTGCTAAAATTCTGTATTTTATGAACGCATGAACGGATTGTTACGAAACGTGGTATGGGTCATCAGCACAATGCCCTGAATGAGCCTGAGAAGTTTCGAAACAGCGCCACCTAGTGGTGAATTTTTTTTTTCAAATGCTTATAACTTTGGGTGTGGTCGACTTATTTTCACGAAACTCATCTTTTTAGACTCCTGAATCGTTGCCGAGTCCTACGATACCAAACATGCTAGGTTTCGCCTTACGGTTTGTGTAGCGTTGTGATTTAGCGCTTAAAAAACATTTGGCTATATCTTTGAAACCGCTAGTCCGATCGAGACGAAACCACCGTCAGAAGTTTGGAAACATAGGTCGATAGCTATACACCAATGCCCAAATGCGAAAATATTGATGTTTAGGGGTACTAATTTCCAATCAAAGTCATGTGTCAGTCATTTTTTTCGTGTTTTTTCATATAAATGTCTATAACTCCGAAGCGAATTGAGATATTTTCACCAAAATTGACACACATATGTATGGGCTCACTCTGAGGACACGTAAAAAAATTGTGGGACTGAGCCTCTTGGTGGCGCTATAATTGAACAAAATATGAAATTCCCATTGACTTCAATACAGTTTTGTGAAATAAAATGCTATACTAAACAAATGCATTGGTGTAATATTACGAAACTCAGATTGTGTCATCAGCACCATCCCCTGAAGGCAACCAAAATATTTCAAGACAGCGCCACCTAGTGGTCAAAAGTTATAACAAAATTTCCAAAAAGGCTAATAACTTTTGAATAAATCTGGCTATTGAAATTCCACGGTTCTTAATAGATTCCTTGGGTCAAGCCGAGAACATAGATACCAAGTTTTCCTTATTTGGCCAAACTTCCTGTCCGCCATCTTGATTTTCATTCAAAACCTACTTTTTCGAACTCCTCCTAGACCGTTTGTCCGATTTTCACCAAAATCGAATCGTATCATCTCCAGACTGTGCCGACAAAAAGTTATGGATTTCGTGTCGATTGATGAAACCGTTTTCGTATAGCACAGCAGCAAAGTTGAGGCATGATGCCAAAATGACTATTCAGGCTTTATATCTGCAATGCCTCGACATATTGACACAAAACTTTGTATGTGTCACTGTCTCCTTACTCTGACCACACCACATCAATTTCGTAACAGCGCCACCTTTTGGTCAAAAGTGACAATCCATTAAATCATATTTTGAATCACTTTTTACATGATTTTTCAGCCATTTCGCCTAAAATCCTCTTTAAATGTCTTTAATTGCTCATTGTTGCAGTTGGTCTGACACTTTCAGACATGTTGGCATGTCTTGTCGTCTTATTCTGCTTGGCCCCGGTAATTGCTGCTTGCAGCTATATTTAGGGGCCAAGCACCGAAGGTGCGGAGGCACCTATTGTATCTGTTCCGTTTCTTATTATTATTATTATTAGGGGCCAAGCACCGAAGGTGCGGAGGCACCTATTGTATCTGTTCCGTTTCTTATTATTATTATTATTATTATTATTATTATTATTCTTCCGCTCTGGGAGTCTATGGCAGCCCATAGAACCGATTGCGGGAAAGTTGTTTTGGTTTGACATTCTGATAGAGGACAGTCCCAACATTAAATTCACCAATTTTGGTGTGTCTAAGTCATTCCCTCTAGCGCCACCAACTGTCCAAAGTTTCACTTTTATTTTGCTAATAACTTTTGAACCGTAAAGCCAATCAACAAAATTCTTTTTTCTTCTGATTCCTGAGCTCATGGCAATTCGATTGCACCCTATGACGTCATTTTGCGTCATAAAAATATGTCCGCCATTTTGATTTTTTTGTAAAACCTACTTTTTCGAACTCGTCCTAGACGGTTTGTCCGATTTGCATGAAAATTTAACCAGATCATCTTCAGGTAGTGCTGACCAAAAGTTATGGAATTCAAATTGATTCGTCAAACCGTTTTCGATAAACGCTCAAACTAATTTTACGTAGCGCCTGCAAAAACAGTCGTAAGGCTGTATCTCCGCAACGGTTTATCGTATTCAGACCAAACTTGGTACATGTACTCACAAGCATGACCTGAGGCAACATGCTGCGTTTCGGCGCAGCGCCACCTACTGGTCCGGAGATATGAAAAATGGCTATTTTTGCTTATAACTTCTGAACAGTTTGTCCAAAAATCATAAAATTGGTCTTGATAGATTCAGGACGACATGCCGAGTCGACTGATATCCAATTTTGCCATATCGGCCATTTTGACTGTCGGCCATTTTGAATTTTGTGCTAAAATGCTGTATTTTAACAACGCATGAACGGATTGTTACGAAACTTGGTATGGGTCATCAACACGATGTCCTGAAGGAGTGTGAGAAGTTTCGTAACAGCGCCACCTAGTGGTGAATTTTTTTTTCCAAATGCTTATAACTTTGGGTGTGATCGACTTATTTTCACGAAACTCATCTCATTGGACTCCTGAATCGTTGCCGAGTCCAACGATACCAAACATGTTAGGTTTCGCCTAACGGTTTGTGTAGCGTTGTGATTTAGCGCTTAAAAAACATTAGGCTATATCTTCGAAACCGCTTGTCCGATCGAGACGAAACCACCGTCAGAAGTTTGGAAACATAGGTCGATAGCTATACGCCAATGCCCAAATGCGAAAATATTGATGTTTAGGAGTAGTAATATTCAATCAAAGTCATGTGTCAGTCATTTTTTACGTGTTTTTTCATATAAATGTCTATAACTCCGAAGCAAATTGAGATTTTTGCACCAAAATCGACACATATATGTATGGGCTCACTCTGAGGACACATAAAAAAAATGGTGGGACTGAGCCTCTTGGTGGCGCTATAATAGAACAAAACATGGAATTCCCATTGACTTCAATACAGTTTTGTGAAATAAAATGCTATACTAAACAAATGCATTGGTGTAATATTACCAAACTCAGAATGTGTCATCAGCACCATCCCCTGAAGGCAACCAAAATATTTCAAGACAGCGCCACCTAGTGGTCAAAAGTTATAACAAAATTTCCAAAAAGGCTAATAACTTTTGAATAAATCTGGCTATTGAAATGCCACGGGTCTTAATAGATTCCTTGGGTCAAGCCGAGAACATAGATACCAAGTTTTCCTTATTTGGCCAAACTTCCTGTCCGCCATCTTGATTTTCATTCAAAACCTACTTTTTCGAACTCCTCCTAGACCGTTTGTCCGATTTTCACCAAAATCGAATCGTATCATCTCCAGACTGTGCCGACAAAAAGTTATGGATTTCGTGTCGATTGATGAAACCGTTTTCGTATAGCACAGCAGTAAAGTTGAGGCATGATGCCAAAATGACTATTCAGGCTTTATATCTGCAATGCCTCGACATATTGACACAAAACTTTGTATGTGTCACTGTCTCCTTACTCTGACCACACCACATCAATTTTGTAACAGCGCCACCTTTTGGTCAAAAGTGACAATCCATTAAATCATATTTTGAATCACTTTTTACATGATTTTTCAGCCATTTCGCCTAAAATCCTCTTTAAATGTCTTTAATTGCTCATTGTTGCAGTTGGTCTGACACTTTCAGACATGTTGGCATGTCTTGTCGTCTTATTCTGCTTGGCCCCGGTAATTGCTGCTTGCAGCTATATTTATTATTATTATTATTCTTCCGCCATGGGAGTCTATGGCAGCCCATAGAACCGATTGCGGGAAAGTTGTTTTGGTTTGACATTCTGATAGAGGACCGTCTCAACATTAAATACACCAATTTTGGTGTTTCTAAGTCATTCCCTCTAGCGCCACCACCTGTCCAAAGTTTCACTTTTATTTTGCTAATAACTTTTGAACCGTAAGGCCAATCAGCGAAATTCTTTTTTCCTCTGATTCCTGAGCTCATGGCGATTCGATTGCACCCTATGACGTCATTTTCCGTCATAAAAATATGGCCGCCATCTTGAATTTTCAAAAAAAGCTACTTTTTCGAACTCGTCCTAGACGGTTTGTCCGATTTGCACGAAAATTGAACCAGATCATCTTCAGGTAGTGCTGACAAAAAGTTATGGAATTCAAATGGATTCGTCAAACCGTTTTCGATAAACGCACAAATACATTTTACGTAGCGCTAGCAAAAACAGTCGTAAGGCCGTATCTCCGCAACGGTTTATCGTATTCAGACCAAACTTGGTACTTGTACTCACAAGCATGACCTGAGGCTACATGCTGTGTTTCGGCGCAGCGCCACCTACTGGTCCGGAGATATGAAAAATGGCTATTTTTGCTTATAACTTCTGAACAGTTTGTCCAAAAATCATAAAATTGGTCTCGTTAGATTCAGGGCAACATGCCGAGTCGACTGATATCCAATTTGACCATATCGGTCATTTTGGCTGTCGGCCATTTTGAATTTTGTGCTAAAATTCTGTATTTTATGAACGCATGAACGGATTGTTACGAAACGTGGTATGGGTCATCAGCACAATGCCCTGAATGAGCCTGAGAAGTTTCGAAACAGCGCCACCTAGTGGTGAATTTTTTTTTTCAAATGCTTATAACTTTGGGTGTGGTCGACTTATTTTCACGAAACTCATCTTTTTAGACTCCTGAATCGTTGCCGAGTCCTACGATACCAAACATGCTAGGTTTCGCCTTACGGTTTGTGTAGCGTTGTGATTTAGCGCTTAAAAAACATTTGGCTATATCTTTGAAACCGCTAGTCCGATCGAGACGAAACCACCGTCAGAAGTTTGGAAACATAGGTCGATAGCTATACGCCAATGCCCAAATGCGAAAATATTGATGTTTAGGGGTACTAATTTCCAATCAAAGTCATGTGTCAGTCATTTTTTTCGTGTTTTTTCATATAAATGTCTATAACTCCGAAGCGAATTGAGATATTTTCACCAAAATTGACACACATATGTATGGGCTCACTCTGAGGACACGTAAAAAAAATTGTGGGACTGAGCCTCTTGGTGGCGCTATAATTGAACAAAATATGAAATTCCCATTGACTTCAATACAGTTTTGTGAAATAAAATGCTATACTAAACAAATGCATTGGTGTAATATTACGAAACTCAGATTGTGTCATCAGCACCATCCCCTGAAGGCAACCAAAATATTTCAAGACAGCGCCACCTAGTGGTCAAAAGTTATAAAAAAATTTCCAAAAAGGCTAATAACTTTTGAATAAATCTGGCTATTGAAATTCCACGGTTCTTAATAGATTCCTTGGGTCAAGCCGAGAACATAGATACCAAGTTTTCCTTATTTGGCCAAACTTCCTGTCCGCCATCTTGATTTTCATTCAAAACCTACTTTTTCGAACTCCTCCTAGACCGTTTGTCCGATTTTCACCAAAATCGAATCGTATCATCTCCAGACTGTGCCGACAAAAAGTTATGGATTTCGTGTCGATTGATGAAACCGTTTTCGTATAGCGCAGCAGCAAAGTTGAGGCATGATGCCAAAATGACTATTCAGGCTTTATATCTGCAATGCCTCGACATATTGACACAAAACTTTGTATGTGTCACTGTCTACTTACTCTGACCACACCACATCAATTTCGTAACAGCGCCACCTTTTGGTCAAAAGTGACAATCCATTAAATCATATTTTGAATCACTTTTTACATGATTTTTCAGCCATTTCGCCTAAAATCCTCTTTAAATGTCTTTAATTGCTCATTGTTGCAGTTGGTCTGACACTTTCAGACATGTTGGCATGTCTTGTCGTCTTATTCTGCTTGGCCCCGGTAATTGCTGCTTGCAGCTATATTTATTATTATTATTATTATTATTATTATTATTATTATTCTTCCGCCATGGGAGTCTATGGCAGCCCATAGAACCGATTGCGGGAAAGTTGTTTTGGTTTGACATTCTGATAGAGGACCGTCTCAACATTAAATACACCAATTTTGGTGTTTCTAAGTCATTCCCTCTAGCGCCACCACCTGTCCAAAGTTTCACTTTTACTTTGCTAATAACTTTTGAACCGTAAGGCCAATCAGCGAAATTCTTTTTTTCTCTGATTCCTGAGCTCATGGCGATTCGATTGCACCCTATGACGTCATTTTCCGTCATAAAAATATGGCCGCCATCTTGAATTTTCAAAAAAAGCTACTTTTTCGAACTCGTCCTAGACGGTTTGTCCGATTTGCACGAAAATTGAACCAGATCATCTTCAGGTAGTGCTGACAAAAAGTTATGGAATTCAAATGGATTCGTCAAACCGTTTTCGATAAACGCACAAATACATTTTACGTAGCGCTAGCAAAAACAGTCGTAAGGCCGTATCTCCGCAACGGTTTATCGTATTCAGACCAAACTTGGTACTTGTACTCACAAGCATGACCTGAGGCTACATGCTGTGTTTCGGCGCAGCGCCACCTACTGGTCCGGAGATATGAAAAATGGCTATTTTTGCTTATAACTTCTGAACAGTTTGTCCAAAAATCATACAATTGGTCTCGTTAGATTCAGGGCAACATGCCGAGTCGACTGATATCCAATTTGACCATATCGGTCATTTTGGCTGTCGGCCATTTTGAATTTTGTGCTAAAATTCTGTATTTTATGAACGCATGAACGGATTGTTACGAAACGTGGTATGGGTCATCAGCACAATGCCCTGAATGAGCCTGAGAAGTTTCGAAACAGCGCCACCTAGTGGTGAATTTTTTTTTTCAAATGCTTATAACTTTGGGTGTGGTCGACTTATTTTCACGAAACTCATCTTTTTAGACTCCTGAATCGTTGCCGAGTCCTACGATACCAAACATGCTAGGTTTTGCCTTACGGTTTGTGTAACGTTGTGATTTAGCGCTTAAAAAACATTTGGCTATATCTTTGAAACCGCTAGTCCGATCGAGACGAAACCACCGTCAGAAGTTTGGAAACATAGGTCGATAGCTATACGCCAATGCCCAAATGCGAAAATATTGATGTTTAGGGGTACTAATTTCCAATCAAAGTCATGTGTCAGTCATTTTTTTCGTGTTTTTTCATATAAATGTCTATAACTCCGAAGCGAATTGAGATATTTTCACCAAAATTGACACACATATGTATGGGCTCACTCTGAGGACACGTAAAAAAAATTGTGGGACTGAGCCTCTTGGTGGCGCTATAATTGAACAAAATATGAAATTCCCATTGACTTCAATACAGTTTTGTGAAATAAAATGCTATACTAAACAAATGCATTGGTGTAATATTACGAAACTCAGATTGTGTCATCAGCACCATCCCCTGAAGGCAACCAAAATATTTCAAGACAGCGCCACCTAGTGGTCAAAAGTTATAACAAAATTTCCAAAAAGGCTAATAACTTTTGAATAAATCTGGCTATTGAAATGCCACGGGTCTTAATAGATTCCTTGGGTCAAGCCGAGAACATAGATACCAAGTTTTCCTTATTTGGCCAAACTTCCTGTCCGTCATCTTGATTTTCATTCAAAACCTACTTTTTCGAACTCCTCCTAGACCGTTTGTCCGATTTTCACCAAAATCGAATCGTATCATCTCCAGACTGTGCCGACAAAAAGTTATGGATTTCGTGTCGATTGATGAAACCGTTTTCGTATAGCACAGCAGCAAAGTTGAGGCATGATGCCAAAATGACTATTCAGGCTTTATATCTGCAATGCCTCGACATATTGACACAAAACTTTGTATGTGTCACTGTCTCCTTACTCTGACCACACCACATCAATTTCGTAACAGCGCCACCTTTTGGTCAAAAGTGACAATCCATTAAATCATATTTTGAATCACTTTTTACATGATTTTTCAGCCATTTCGCCTAAAATCCTCTTTAAATGTCTTTAATTGCTCATTGTTGCAGTTGGTCTGACACTTTCAGACATGTTGGCATGTCTTGTCGTCTTATTCTGCTTGGCCCCGGTAATTGCTGCTTGCAGCTATA
This sequence comes from Abramis brama, assembly GCF_963993115.1. Taxonomy (NCBI): domain Eukaryota; kingdom Metazoa; phylum Chordata; class Actinopteri; order Cypriniformes; family Leuciscidae; genus Abramis; species Abramis brama. The sequence goes on from NC_139984.1 coordinate 27,992,267, forward strand.
TTTATTATTATTATTATTATTATTATTATTATTCTTCCGCTCTGGGAGTCTATGGCAGCCCATAGAACCGATTGCGGGAAAGTTGTTTTGGTTTGACATTCTGATAGAGGACAGTCCCAACATTAAATACACCAATTTTGGTGTTTCTAAGTCATTCCCTCTAGCGCCACCACCTGTCCAAAGTTTCACTTTTACTTTGCTAATAACTTTTGAACCGTAAGGCCAATCAACAAAATTATTTTTTCCTCTGATTCCTGAGCTCATGGCGATTCGATTGCACCCTATGACGTCATTTTCCGTCATAAAAATATGGCCGCCATCTTGAATTTTCAAAAAAAGCTACTTTTTCGAACTCGTCCTAGACGGTTTGTCCGATTTGCACGAAAATTGAACCAGATCATCTTCAGGTAGTGCTGACAAAAAGTTATGGAATTCAAATGGATTCGTCAAACCGTTTTCGATAAACGCACAAATACATTTTACGTAGCGCTAGCAAAAACAGTCGTAAGGCCGTATCTCCGCAACGGTTTATCGTATTCAGACCAAACTTGGTACTTGTACTCACAAGCATGACCTGAGGCTACATGCTGTGTTTCGGCGCAGCGCCACCTACTGGTCCGGAGATATGAAAAATGGCTATTTTTGCTTATAACTTCTGAACAGTTTGTCCAAAAATCATAAAATTGGTCTCGTTAGATTCAGGGCAACATGCCGAGTCGACTGATATCCAATTTGACCATATCGGTCATTTTGGCTGTCGGCCATTTTGAATTTTGTGCTAAAATTCTGTATTTTATGAACGCATGAACGGATTGTTACGAAACGTGGTATGGGTCATCAGCACAATGCCCTGAATGAGCCTGAGAAGTTTCGAAACAGCGCCACCTAGTGGTGAATTTTTTTTTTCAAATGCTTATAACTTTGGGTGTGGTCGACTTATTTTCACGAAACTCATCTTTTTAGACTTCTGAATCGTTGCCGAGTCCTACGATACCAAACATGCTAGGTTTCGCCTTACGGTTTGTGTAGCGTTGTGATTTAGTGCTTAAAAAACATTTGGCTATATCTTTGAAACCGCTAGTCCGATCGAGACGAAACCACCGTCAGAAGTTTGGAAACATAGGTCGATAGCTATACGCCAATGCCCAAATGCGAAAATATTGATGTTTAGGGGTACTAATTTCCAATCAAAGTCATGTGTCAGTCATTTTTTTCGTGTTTTTTCATATAAATGTCTATAACTCCGAAGCGAATTGAGATATTTTCACCAAAATTGACACACATATGTATGGGCTCACTCTGAGGACACGTAAAAAAAATTGTGGGACTGAGCCTCTTGGTGGCGCTATAATTGAACAAAATATGAAATTCCCATTGACTTCAATACAGTTTTGTGAAATAAAATGCTATACTAAACAAATGCATTGGTGTAATATTACGAAACTCAGATTGTGTCATCAGCACCATCCCCTGAAGGCAACCAAAATATTTCAAGACAGCGCCACCTAGTGGTCAAAAGTTATAACAAAATTTCCAAAAAGGCTAATAACTTTTGAATAAATCTGGCTATTGAAATTCCACGGTTCTTAATAGATTCCTTGGGTCAAGCCGAGAACATAGATACCAAGTTTTCCTTATTTGGCCAAACTTCCTGTCCGCCATCTTGATTTTCATTCAAAACCTACTTTTTCGAACTCCTCCTAGACAGTTTGTCCGATTTTCACCAAAATCGAATCGTATCATCTCCAGACTGTGCCGACAAAAAGTTATGGATTTCATGTCGATTGATGAAACCGTTTTCGTATAGCACAGCAGCAAAGCTGAGGCATGATGCCAAAATGACTATTCAGGCTTTATCTCTGCAATGCCTTGACATATTAACACCAAACTTTGTATGTGTCATTGTCACTTCACTCTGACCACATCACATCAGTTTTGTAACTGCGCCACCTATTGGTCGAAAGTGATAGTCCATTAAATCATATTTTTCTTCACTGTTTCTATGATTTTTCAGGCATTTTGCCTAAAATCCTCTTTAATGTCTTTAATTGCTCATTGGTCTGACACTTTCAGCAATGTTGGCATGTCTTGTCATCTGATTGTGCTTGGCCCCGGTAATTGCTGCTTGCAGCTATATTTATTATTATTCTTCTTCCGACTGGGCGTCTATGGCAGCCCATAGAACCGATTGCGGGAAAGTTGTTTTGGTTTGACATTCTGATAGAGGACAGTCCCAACATTAAATACACCAATTTTTGTGTTTCTAAGTCATTCCCTCTAGCGCCACCACCTGTCCAAAATTTCACTTTTATTTTGCTAATAACTTTTGAACTGTAAGGCCAATCAGCGAAATTCTTTTTTCCTCTGATTCCTGAGCTCATGCCGATTCGATTGCACCATATGCCGTCATTTTTCGTCATTAAAATATGTCCGCCATTTTGATTTAATCTTAAAAGCTACTTTTTCGAACTCGTCCTAGACGGTTTGTCCGATTTGCACGAAAATTGAACCAGATCATCTTCAGGCAGTGCTTACCAAAAGTTATGGAATTCAAATTGATTCGTCAAACCGTTTTCGATAAACGCTCGAACAAATTTTACGTAGCTCCTGCAAAAACAGTCGTAAGGCCGTATCTCCGCAACGGTTTATCGTATTCAGACCAAACTTGGTACATGTCATCATAAGCATGACCTGAGGCTACATGCTGCGTTTTGGCACAGCGCCACCTACTGGTCCGGAGATATGAAAAATGGCTATTTTTGCTTATAACCTAGGAACAGTTTGTCCAAAAATCATAAAATTGGTCTCGTTAGATTCAGGGCAACATGCCGAGTCGACTGATATCCAATTTTACCACATCGGCCATTTTGACTGTCGGCCATTTTGAATTTTGTGCTAAAATGCTGTATTTTAAGAACGCATGAACGGATTGTTACGAAACTTGGTATGGGTCATCAGCACGATGTCCTGAAGAAGTGTGAGAAGTTTCGAAACAGCGCCACCTAGTGGTTAATTTTTTTTTTCAAACGCTTATAAATTTGGGTGTGGTCGACTTATTTTCACGAAACTCATCTTTTTAGACTCCTGAATCGTTGCCGAGTCCTACGATACCAAACATGCTAGGTTTTGCCTTACGGTTTGTGTAGCGTTGTGATTTAGCGCTTAAAAAACATTTGGCTATATCTTCGAAACCGCTAATCCGATCGAGACGAAACCACCGTCAGAAGTTTGAAAACATAGGTCGATAGCTATACGCCAATGCCCAAATGCGAAAATATTGATGTTTAGGGGTACTAATTTCCAATCAAAGTCATGTGTCAGTCATTTTTTTCGTGTTTTTTCATATAAGTGTCTATAACTCCGAAGCGAATTGAGATATTTTCACCAAAATTGACACACATATGTATGGGCTCACTCTGAGGACACGTAAAAAAAATTGTGGGACTGAGCCTCTTGGTGGCGCTATAATTGAACAAAATATGAAATTCCCATTGACTTCAATACAGTTTTGTGAAATAAAATGCTATACTAAACAAATGCATTGGTGTAATATTACGAAACTCAGATTGTGTCATCAGCACCATCCCCTGAAGGCAACCAAAATATTTCAAGACAGCGCCACCTGGTGGTCAAAAGTTATAACAAAATTTCCAAAAAGGCTAATAACTTTTGAATACATCTGGCTATTGAAATGCCACTGGTCTTAATAGATTCCTTAGGTCAAGCCGAGAACATAGATACCACGTTTTCCTTATTTGGCCAAACTTCCTGTCCGCCATCTTGATTTTCATTCAAAACCTACTTTTTCGAACTCCTCCTAGACCGTTTGTCCGATTTTCACCAAAATCGAATCGTATCATCTCCAGACTGTGCCGACAAAAAGTTATGGATTTCGTGTCGATTGATGAAACCGTTTTCGTATAGCACAGCAGCAAAGTTGAGGCATGATGCCAAAATGACTATTCAGGCTTTATATCTGCAATGCCTCGACATATTGACACAAAACTTTGTATGTGTCACTGTCTCCTTACTCTGACCACACCACATCAATTTCGTAACAGCGCCACCTTTTGGTCAAAAGTGACAATCCATTAAATCATATTTTGAATCACTTTTTACATGATTTTTCAGCCATTTCGCCTAAAATCCTCTTTAAATGTCTTTAATTGCTCATTGTTGCAGTTGGTCTGACACTTTCAGACATGTTGGCATGTCTTGTCGTCTTATTCTGCTTGGCCCCGGTAATGGCTGCTTGCAGCTATATTTATTAGGGGCCAAGCACCGAAGGTGCGGAGGCACCTATTGTATCTGTTCCGTTTCTTATTATTATTAGGGGCCAAGCACCGAAGGTGCGGAGGCACCTATTGTATCTGTTCCGTTTCTTATTATTATTATTAGGGGCCAAGCACCGAAGGTGCGGAGGCACCTATTGTATCTGTTCCGTTTCTTATTATTATTATTAGGGGCCAAGCACCGAAGGTGCGGAGGCACCTATTGTATCTGTTCCCGTTCTTATTATTATTCTTCTTCTTCTTCTTCCGCTCTTGGAGTCTATGGCAGCCCATAGAACCGATTGCGGGAAAGTTGTTTTGGTTTGACATTCTGATAGAGGACAGTCCCAACATTAAATACACCAATTTTGGTGTTTCTAAGTCATTCCCTGTAGCGCCACCACCTGTCCAAAGTTTCACTTTTACTTTGCTAATAACTTTTGAACCGTAAGGCCAATCAACAAAATTCTTTTTCCCTCTGATTCCTGAGCTCATGCCGATTCGATTGCACCCTATGACGTCATTTTCCGTCATAAAAATATGGCCGCCATCTTGAATGTTCAAAAAAAGCTACTTTTTCGAACTCGTCCTAGACGGTTTGTCCGATTTGCACGAAAATTGAACCAGATCATCTTCAGGTAGTGCTGACAAAAAGTTATGGAATTCAAATTGATTCGTCAAACCGTTTTCGATAAACGCACGAATACATTTTACATAGCGCTAGCAAAATCAGTCGTAAGGCCGTATCTCCGCAACGGTTTATCGTATTCAGACCAAACTTGGTACTTGTACTCACAAGCATGACCTGAGGCTACATGCTGTGTTTCGGCGCAGCGCCACCTACTGGTCCGGAGATATGAAAAATGGCTATTTTTGCTTATAACTTCTGAACAGTTTGTCCAAAAATCATAAAATTGGTCTCGTTAGATTCAGGGCAACATGCCGAGTTGACTGATATCCAATTTTACCATATCGGTCATTTTGGCTGTCGGCCATTTTGAATTTTGTGCTAAAATTCTGTATTTTATGAACGCATGAACGGATTGTTACGAAACGTGGTATGGGTCATCAGCACAATGCCCTGAATGAGCCTGAGAAGTTTCGAAACAGCGCCACCTAGTGGTGAATTTTTTTTTTCAAACGCTTATAACTTTGGGTGTGGTCGACTTATTTTCACGAGACTAGTCTAATTAGTCTCCTGAAACCTTGCCGAGTCCTACGATACCAAACATGCTAGGTTTTGCCTTACGGTTTGTGTAGCGTTGTGATTTAGCGCTTAAAAAACATTTGGCTATATCTTCGAAACCGATTGTCCGATCGAGACGAAACCTCCGTCAGAAGTTTGGAAACATAGGTCGATAGCTACACGCCAATGCCCAAATGTGAAAATATTGATGTTTAGGGGTAGTAAAATTCAAACAAAGTCATGTGTCAGTCATTTTTTACATGTTTTTTCATATAAATGTCTATAACTCTAAAGCGAATTGAGATATTTTCACCAAAACTGACACACATATGCATGGGCTCACTCTGAGGACACGTAAAAAAAATTGTGGGACTTAGCCTCTTGGTGGCGCTATAACAGAACAAAACATTAAATTCCCATTGACTTCAATACAGTTTTGTGAAATAAAATGCTATTTTCATTCACAATCTACTTTTTCGAACTCCTCCCACACCGTTTGTCCGATTTTCACCAAAATCGAATCATATCATCTCCAGACTGTGCCGACTAAAAGCTATGGATTTCGTGTCGATTGACGAAACCGTTTTCGTATAGCGCAGCAGCAAAGTTGAGGCATGATGCTAAAAGCATTATTCAGGCTTTATCTCTGCAATGCCTTGTCATATTGACACCAAACTTTGTATGTGTCATTGTCACTTCACTCTGACCACATCACATCAGTTTTGTAACTGCGCCACCTATTGGTCAAAAGTGATAATCCATTAAATCATATTTTTATTTACTGTTTCTATGATTTTTCAGGCATTTTGCCTAAAATCCTCTTTAATGTCTTTAATTGCTCATTGCCGCAGTTGGTCTGACACTTTCAGACATGTTGGCATGTCTTGTCGTCTTATTCTGCTTGGCCCCGGTAATTGCTGCTTGCAGCTATATTTAGGGGCCAAGCACCGAAGGTGCGGAGGCACCTATTGTATCTGTTCCGTTTCTTATTATTATTATTATTATTATTATTATTATTATTCTTCCGCCATGGGAGTCTATGGCAGCCCATAGAACCGATTGCGGGAAAGTTGTTTTGGTTTGACATTCTGATAGAGGACCGTCTCAACATTAAATACACCAATTTTGGTGTTTCTAAGTCATTCCCTCTAGCGCCACCACCTGTCCAAAGTTTCACTTTTATTTTGCTAATAACTTTTGAACCGTAAGGCCAATCAGCGAAATTCTTTTTTCCTCTGATTCCTGAGCTCATGGCGATTCGATTGCACCCTATGACGTCATTTGCCGTCATAAAAATATGGCCGTCATCTTGAATTTTCAAAAAAAGCTACTTTTTCGAACTCGTCCTAGACGGTTTGTCCGATTTGCACGAAAATTGAACCAGATCATCTTCAGGTAGTGCTGACAAAAAGTTATGGAATTCAAATGGATTCGTCAAACCGTTTTCAATAAACGCACAAATACATTTTACGTAGCGCTAGCAAAAACAGTCGTAAGGCCGTATCTCCGCAACGGTTTATCGTATTCAGACCAAACTTGGTACTTGTACTCACAAGCATGACCTGAGGCTACATGCTGTGTTTCGGCGCAGCGCCACCTACTGGTCCGGAGATATGAAAAATGGCTATTTTTGCTTATAACTTCTGAACAGTTTGTCCAAAAATCATACAATTGGTCTCGTTAGATTCAGGGCAACATGCCGAGTCGACTGATATCCAATTTTGCCATATCGGTCATTTTGGCTGTCGGCCATTTTGAATTTTGTGCTAAAATTCTGTATTTTATGAACGCATGAACGGATTGTTACGAAACGTGGTATGGGTCATCAGCACGATGCCCTGAATGAGCCTGAGAAGTTTCGAAACAGCGCCACCTAGTGGTGAATTTTTTTTTCCAAATGCTTATAACTTTGGGTGTGGTCGACTTATTTTCACGAAACTCATCTTTTTAGACTCCTGAATCGTTGCCGAGTCCTACGATACCAAACATGCTAGGTTTCGCCTTACGGTTTGTGTAGCGTTGTGATTTAGCGCTTAAAAAACATTTGGCTATATCTTTGAAACCGCTAGTCCGATCGAGACGAAACCACCGTCAGAAGTTTGGAAACATAGGTCGATAGCTATACGCCAATGCCCAAATGCGAAAATATTGATGTTTAGGGGTACTAATTTCCAATCAAAGTCATGTGTCAGTCATTTTTTTCGTGTTTTTTCATATAAATGTCTATAACTCCGAAGCGAATTGAGATATTTTCACCAAAATTGACACACATATGTATGGGCTCACTCTGAGGACACGTAAAAAAAATTGTGGGACTGAGCCTCTTGGTGGCGCTATAATTGAACAAAATATGAAATTCCCATTGACTTCAATACAGTTTTGTGAAATAAAATGCTATACTAAACAAATGCATTGGTGTAATATTACGAAACTCAGATTGTGTCATCAGCACCATCCCCTGAAGGCAACCAAAATATTTCAAGACAGCGCCACCTAGTGGTCAAAAGTTATAACAAAATTTCCAAAAAGGCTAATAACTTTTGAATAAATCTGGCTATTGAAATGGCACGGGTCTTAATAGATTCCTTGGGTCAAGCCGAGAACATAGATACCAAGTTTTCCTTATTTGGCCAAACTTCCTGTCCGCCATCTTGATTTTCATTCAAAACCTACTTTTTCGAACTCCTCCTAGACCGTTTGTCCGATTTTCACCAAAATCGAATCGTATCATCTCCAGACTGTGCCGACAAAAAGTTATGGATTTCGTGTCGATTGATGAAACCGTTTTCGTATAGCACAGCAGAAAAGTTGAGGCATGATGCCAAAATGACTATTCAGGCTTTATATCTGCAATGCCTCGACATATTGACACAAAACTTTGTATGTGTCACTGTCTCCTTACTCTGACCACACCACATCAATTTCGTAACAGCGCCACCTTTTGGTCAAAAGTGACAATCCATTAAATCATATTTTGAATCACTTTTTACATGATTTTTCAGCCATTTCGCCTAAAATCCTCTTTAAATGTCTTTAATTGCTCATTGTTGCAGTTGGTCTGACACTTTCAGACATGTTGGCATGTCTTGTCGTCTTATTCTGCTTGGCCCCGGTAATTGCTGCTTGCAGCTATATTTAGGGGCCAAGCACCGAAGGTGCGGAGGCACCTATTGTATCTGTTCCCGTTCTTATTATTAGGGGCCAAGCACCGAAGGTGCGGAGGCACCTATTGTATCTGTTCCGTTTCTTATTATTATTATTATTATTATTATTATTATTATTATTCTTCCGCCATGGGAGTCTATGGCAGCCCATAGAACCGATTGCGGGAAAGTTGTTTTGGTTTGACATTCTGATAGAGGACCGTCTCAACATTAAATACACCAATTTTGGTGTTTCTAAGTCATTCCCTCTAGCGCCACCACCTGTCCAAAGTTTCACTTTTATTTTGCTAATAACATTTGAACCGTAAGGCCAATCAGCGAAATTCTTTTTTCCTCTGATTCCTGAGCTCATGGCGATTCGATTGCACCCTATGACGTCATTTGCCGTCATAAAAATATGGCCACCATCTTGAATTTTCAAAAAAAGCTACTTTTTCGAACTCGTCCTAGACGGTTTGTCCGATTTGCACGAAAATTGAACCAGATCATCTTCAGGTAGTGCTGACAAAAAGTTATGGAATTCAAATGGATTCGTCAAACCGTTTTCGATAAACGCACGAATACATTTTACGTAGCGCTAGCAAAAACAGTCGTAAGGCCGTATCTCCGCAACGGTTTATCGTATTCAGACCAAACTTGGTACTTGTACTCACAAGCATGACCTGAGGCTACATGCTGTGTTTCGGCGCAGCGCCACCTACTGGTCCGGAGATATGAAAAATGGCTATTTTTGCTTATAACTTCTGAACAGTTTGTCCAAAAATCATACAATTGGTCTCGTTAGATTCAGGGCAACATGCCGAGTCGACTGATATCCAATTTTGCCATATCGGTCATTTTGGCTGTCGGCCATTTTGAATTTTGTGCTAAAATTCTGTATTTTATGAACGCATGAACGGATTGTTACGAAACGTGGTATGGGTCATCAGCACGATGCCCTGAATGAGCCTGAGAAGTTTCGAAACAGCGCCACCTAGTGGTGAATTTTTTTTTTCAAATGCTTATAACTTTGGGTGTGGTCGACTTATTTTCACGAAACTCATCTTTGTAGACTCCTGAATCGTTGCCGAGTCCTACGATACCAAACATGCTAGGTTTCGCCTTACGGTTTGTGTAGCGTTGTGATTTAGCGCTTAAAAAACATTTGGCTATATCTTTGAAACCGCTAGTCCGATCGAGACGAAACCACCGTCAGAAGTTTGGAAACATAGGTCGATAGCTATACGCCAATGCCCAAATGCGAAAATATTGATGTTTAGGGGTACTAATTTCCAATCAAAGTCATGTGTCAGTCATTTTTTTCGTGTTTTTTCATATAAATGTCTATAACTCCGAAGCGAATTGAGATATTTTCACCAAAATTGACACACATATGTATGGGCTCACTCTGAGGACACGTAAAAAAAATTGTGGGACTGAGCCTCTTGGTGGCGCTATAATTGAACAAAATATGAAATTCCCATTGACTTCAATACAGTTTTGTGAAATAAAATGCTATACTAAACAAATGCATTGGTGTAATATTACGAAACTCAGATTGTGTCATCAGCACCATCCCCTGAAGGCAACCAAAATATTTCAAGACAGCGCCACCTAGTGGTCAAAAGTTATAACAAAATTTCCAAAAAGGCTAATAACTTTTGAATACATCTGGCTATTGAAATGCCACTGGTCTTAATAGATTCCTTGGGTCAAGCCGAGAACATAGATACCAAGTTTTCCTTATTTGGCCAAACTTCCTGTCCGCCATCTTGATTTTCATTCAAAACCTACTTTTTCGAACTCCTCCTAGACCGTTTGTCCGATTTTCACCAAAATCGAATCGTATCATCTCCAGACTGTGCCGACAAAAAGTTATGGATTTCGTGTCGATTGATGAAACCGTTTTCGTATAGCACAGCAGCAAAGTTGAGGCATGATGCCAAAATGACTATTCAGGCTTTATATCTGCAATGCCTCGACATATTGACACAAAACTTTGTATGTGTCACTGTCTCCTTACTCTGACCACACCACATCAATTTCGTAACAGCGCCACCTTTTGGTCAAAAGTGACAATCCATTAAATCATATTTTGAATCACTTTTTACATGATTTTTCAGCCATTTCGCCTAAAATCCTCTTTAAATGTCTTTAATTGCTCATTGTTGCAGTTGGTCTGACACTTTCAGACATGTTGGCATGTCTTGTCGTCTTATTCTGCTTGGCCCCGGTAATTGCTGCTTGCAGCTATATTTATTATTATTATTATTATTATTCTTCCGCCATGGGAGTCTATGGCAGCCCATAGAACCGATTGCGGGAAAGTTGTTTTGGTTTGACATTCTGATAGAGGACCGTCTCAACATTAAATACACCAATTTTGGTGTTTCTAAGTCATTCCCTCTAGCGCCACCACCTGTCCAAAGTTTCACTTTTATTTTGCTAATAACTTTTGAACCGTAAGGCCAATCAGCGAAATTCTTTTTTCCTCTGATTCCTGAGCTCATGGCGATTCGATTGCACCCTATGACGTCATTTGCCGTCATAAAAATATGGCCGCCATCTTGAATTTTCAAAAAAAGCTACTTTTTCGAACTCGTCCTAGACGGTTTGTCCGATTTGCACGAAAATTGAACCAGATCATCTTCAGGTAGTGCTGACAAAAAGTTATGGAATTCAAATGGATTCGTCAAACCGTTTTCAATAAACGCACAAATACATTTTACGTAGCGCTAGCAAAAACAGTCGTAAGGCCGTATCTCCGCAACGGTTTATCGTATTCAGACCAAACTTGGTACTTGTACTCACAAGCATGACCTGAGGCTACATGCTGCGTTTCGGCGCAGCGCCACCTACTGGTCCGGAGATATGAAAAATGGCTATTTTTGCTTATAACTTCTGAACAATTTGTCCAAAAATCATAAAATTGGTCTCGTTAGATTCAGGGCAACATGCCGAGTCGACTGATATCCAATTTTACCATATCGGCCATTTTGACTGTCGGCCATTTTGAATTTTGTGCTAAAATGCTGTATTTTAAGAACGCATGAACGGATTGTTACGAAACTTGGTATGGGTCATCAACACGATGTTCTGAAGGAGCCTGAGAAGTTTCGAAACAGCGCCACCTAGTGGTGAATTTTTTTTTTCAAATGCTTATAACTTTGGGTGTGGTCGACTTATTTTCACCAAACTCATCTCATTAGACTACTGAATCCTTGCCGAGTCCAACGATATCAAACATGCTAGGTTTCGCCTTACGGTTTGTGTAACGTTGTGATTTAGCGCTTAAAAAACATTTGGCTATATCTTCGAAACCATTTGTCCGATCGAGACGAAACCACCGTCAGAAGTTTGGAAACATAGGTCGATAGCTATACGCCAATGCCCAAATGCGAAAATATTGATGTTTAGGGGTACTAATTTCCAATCAAAGTCATGTGTCAGTCATTTTTTTCGTGTTTTTTCATATAAATGTCTATAACTCCGAAGCGAATTGAGATATTTTCACCAAAATTGACACACATATGTATGGGCTCACTCTGAGGACACGTAAAAAAAAATTGTGGGACTGAGCCTCTTGGTGGCGCTATAATTGAACAAAATATGAAATTCCCATTGACTTCAATACAGTTTTGTGAAATAAAATGCTATACTAAACAAATGCATTGGTGTAATATTACGAAACTCAGATTGTGTCATCAGCACCATCCCCTGAAGGCAACCAAAATATTTCAAGACAGCGCCACCTAGTGGTCAAAAGTTATAACAAAATTTCCAAAAAGGCTAATAACTTTTGAATAAATCTGGCTATTGAAATGCCACGGGTCTTAATAGATTCCTTGGGTCAAGCCGAGAACATAGATACCAAGTTTTCCTTATTTGGCCAAACTTCCTGTCCGCCATCTTGATTTTCATTCAAAACCTACTTTTTCGAACTCCTCCTAGACCGTTTGTCCGATTTTCACCAAAATCGAATCGTATCATCTCCAGACTGTGCCGACAAAAAGTTATGGATTTCGTGTCGATTTATGAAACCGTTTTCGTATAGCACAGCAGCAAAGTTGAGGCATGATGCCAAAATGACTATTCAGGCTTTATATCTGCAATGCCTCGACATATTGACACAAAACTTTGTATGTGTCACTGTCTCCTTACTCTGACCACACCACATCAATTTCGTAACAGCGCCACCTTTTGGTCAAAAGTGACAATCCATTAAATCATATTTTGAATCACTTTTTACATGATTTTTCAGCCATTTCGCCTAAAATCCTCTTTAAATGTCTTTAATTGCTCATTGTTGCAGTTGGTCTGACACTTTCAGACATGTTGGCATGTCTTGTCGTCTTATTCTGCTTGGCCCCGGTAATTGCTGCTTGCAGCTATATTTAGGGGCCAAGCACCGAAGGTGCGGAGGCACCTATTGTATCTGTTCCCGTTCTTATTATTATTCTTCTTCTTCTTCTTCCGCTCTTGGAGTCTATGGCAGCCCATAGAACCGATTGCGGGAAAGTTGTTTTGGTTTGACATTCTGATAGAGGACAGTCCCAACATTAAATACACCAATTTTGGTGTTTCTAAGTCATTCCCTGTAGCGCCACCACCTGTCCAAAGTTTCACTTTTACTTTGCTAATAACTTTTGAACCGTAAGGCCAATCAACAAAATTCTTTTTCCCTCTGATTCCTGAGCTCATGGCGATTCGATTGCACCCTATGACGTCATTTTCCGTCATAAAAATATGGCCGCCATCTTGAATGTTCAAAAAAAGCTACTTTTTCGAACTCGTCCTAGACGGTTTGTCCGATTTGCACGAAAATTGAACCAGATCATCTTCAGGTAGTGCTGACAAAAAGTTATGGAATTCAAATTGATTCGTCAAACCGTTTTCGATAAACGCACGAATACATTTTACATAGCGCTAGCAAAATCAGTCGTAAGGCCGTATCTCCGCAACGGTTTATCGTATTCAGACCAAACTTGGTACTTGTACTCACAAGCATGACCTGAGGCTACATGCTGTGTTTCGGCGCAGCGCCACCTACTGGTCCGGAGATATGAAAAATGGCTATTTTTGCTTATAACTTCTGAACAGTTTGTCCAAAAATCATAAAATTGGTCTCGTTAGATTCAGGGCAACATGCCGAGTTGACTGATATCCAATTTTACCATATCGGTCATTTTGGCTGTCGGCCATTTTGAATTTTGTGCTAAAATTCTGTATTTTATGAACGCATGAACGGATTGTTACGAAACGTGGTATGGGTCATCAGCACAATGCCCTGAATGAGCCTGAGAAGTTTCGAAACAGCGCCACCTAGTGGTGAATTTTTTTTTTCAAACGCTTATAACTTTGGGTGTGGTCGACTTATTTTCACGAGACTAGTCTAATTAGTCTCCTGAAACCTTGCCGAGTCCTACGATACCAAACATGCTAGGTTTTGCCTTACGGTTTGTGTAGCGTTGTGATTTAGCGCTTAAAAAACATTTGGCTATATCTTCGAAACCGATTGTCCGATCGAGACGAAACCTCCGTCAGAAGTTTGGAAACATAGGTCGATAGCTATACGCCAATGCCCAAATGTGAAAATATTGATGTTTAGGGGTAGTAAAATTCAAACAAAGTCATGTGTCAGTCATTTTTTACATGTTTTTTCATATAAATGTCTATAACTCTAAAGCGAATTGAGATATTTTCACCAAAACTGACACACATATGCATGGGCTCACTCTGAGGACACGTAAAAAAAATTGTGGGACTTAGCCTCTTGGTGGCGCTATAACAGAACAAAACATTAAATTCCCATTGACTTCAATACAGTTTTGTGAAATAAAATGCTATTTTCATTCACAATCTACTTTTTCGAACTCCTCCCACACCGTTTGTCCGATTTTCACCAAAATCGAATCATATCATCTCCAGACTGTGCCGACTAAAAGCTATGGATTTCGTGTCGATTGACGAAACCGTTTTCGTATAGCGCAGCAGCAAAGTTGAGGCATGATGCTAAAAGCATTATTCAGGCTTTATCTCTGCAATGCCTTGTCATATTGACACCAAACTTTGTATGTGTCATTGTCACTTCACTCTGACCACATCACATCAGTTTTGTAACTGCGCCACCTATTGGTCAAAAGTGATAATCCATTAAATCATATTTTTATTTACTGTTTCTATGATTTTTCAGGCATTTTGCCTAAAATCCTCTTTAATGTCTTTAATTGCTCATTGCCGCAGTTGGTCTGACACTTTCAGACATGTTGGCATGTCTTGTCGTCTTATTCTGCTTGGCCCCGGTAATTGCTGCTTGCAGCTATATTTATTAGGGGCCAAGCACCGAAGGTGCGTAGGCACCTATTGTATCTGTTCCCGTTCTTATTAGGGGCCAAGCACCGAAGGTGCGTAGGCACCTATTGTATCTGTTCCCGTTCTTATTATTATTATTCTTCCTTCTTCCAACTGGGAGTCTATGGCAGCCCATAGAACCGAATGCGGGAAAGTTGTTTTGGTTTGACATTCTGATAGAGGACAGTCCCAACATTAAATACACCAATTTTGGTGTGTCTAAGTCATTCCCTCTAGCGCCACCACCTGTCCAAAGTTTCACTTTTATTTTGCTAATAACTTTTGAACCGTAAGGCCAATCAACACAATTATTTTTCTCTCTGATTCCTGAGCTCATGCCAATTCGATTGCACCCTATGACATCATTTCTGTCATAACAATATGGCCGCCATTTTGAATTTATCTAAAAAGCTACTTTTTCGAACTCGTCCTAGACGGTTTGT
The DNA here is from genome assembly GCF_963993115.1 of Abramis brama. Classification (NCBI taxonomy): domain Eukaryota; kingdom Metazoa; phylum Chordata; class Actinopteri; order Cypriniformes; family Leuciscidae; genus Abramis; species Abramis brama. Next base: position 28,007,661 of record NC_139984.1, read on the forward strand.
CCGATTTGCACGAAAATTGAACCAGATCATCTACAGACCATGCTGACAAAAAGTTATGGAATTCAAGTTGATTCGCTTAACAGTTTTCGATAAACCCACGAATACATTTTACGTAGCGCTTGCGAAAACAGATGTAAGGCCGTATCTCCGCAACGCTTTATCGGATTCAGACCAAACTTGGTACATGTCATCACAAGCATGACCTGAGGCTACATGCTGTGTTTCGGCGCAGCGCCACCTACTGGTCCGGAGATATGAAAAATGGCTATTTTTGCTTATAACTTCTGAACAGTTTGTCCAAAAATCATAAAATTGGTCTCGTTAGATTCAGGGTAACATGCCGAGTCGACTGATATCCAATATTACCATATCGGCCATTTTGACTGTCGGCCATTTTGAATTTTGTGCTAAAATGCTGTATTTTAAGAACGCATGAACAGATTGTTACGAAACGTGGTATGGGTCATCAGCACAATGCCCTGAATGAGCCTGAGAAGTTTCGAAACAGCGCCACCTAGTGGTGAATTTTTTTTTTCAAATGCTTATAACTTTGGGTGTGGTCGACTTATTTTCACGAAACTCATCTTTTTAGACTCCTGAATCGTTGCCGAGTCCTATGATACCAAACATGCTAGGTTTCGCCTTACGGTTTGTGTAGCGTTGTGATTTAGCGCTTAAAAAACATTTGGCTATATCTTTGAAACCGCTAGTCCGATCGAGATGAAACCACCGTCAGAAGTTTGGAAACATAGGTCGATAGCTATACGCCAATGCCCAAATGCGAAAATATTGATGTTTAGGGGTAGTAAATTCCAAACAAAGTCATGTGTCAGTCATTTTTTACATGTTTTTTCATATAAATGTCTATAACTCCGAAGCGAATTGAGATATTTTCACCAAAATCGACACACATATGTATGAGCTCACTCTGAGGACATGTAAAAAAGATGGTGGGACTCAGCCTCTTGGTGGCGCTATAATAGAACAAAACATGAAATTCCCATTGACTTCAATGCAGTTTTGTGAAATAAAATGCTATACTAAACAAATGCATTGGTGTAATATTACGAAACTCAAAATGTGCCATCAGCACCATCCCCTGAAGGTACCCAAAATATTTCGAGACAGTGCCACCTAGTGGTCAAAAGTTATAACAAAATTTACAAAACTGCTAATAACTTTTGAATAAGTTGGCCTATTGTAATGCAACTGGTCTTAATAGATTCCTTGGGTCAAGACGAGAACATAGATACCAAGGTTTCCTTATTTGGCCTAGCTTCCTGTCCGCCATCTTGATTTTCAGTCAAAACCTACTTTTTCGAACTCCTCCTAGACCGTTTGTCCGATTTTCACCAAAATCGAATCGTATCATCTCCAGACTGTGCTGACTAAAAGTTATGGATTTCGTGTCTATAGACGAAACCGTTTTCGTATAGCGTAGCAGCAAAGTTGAGGCATGATGCTAAAAGCACTATTCAGGCTTTATCTCTGCAATGCCTTGACATATTGACACCAAACTTTGTATGTGTCATTGTCACTTCACTCTGACCACATCACATCAGTTTTGTAACTGCGCCACAGATTGGTCGAAAGTGATAATCCATTAAATCATATTTCGAATGACTTTTTATATGATTTTTCAGCCATTTCGCCTAAAATCCTCTTTAAATGTATTTAATTGCTCATTGTTGCAGTTGGTCTGACACCTTCAGCCATGTTGGCATATCCTGTCGTCTGCTTGCGCTTGGCCCCGATAATTGCTGCTTGCAGCTATATTTATTATTATTCTTCTTTTTTTTCTTCCGACTTGGCGTCTATGGCAGCCCATAGTACCGATTGCGGGAAAGTTGTTTTGGTTTGACATTCTGATAGAGGACAGTCCCAACATTAAATACACCAATTTTGGTGTTTCTAAGTCATTCCCTCTAGCGCCACCAACTGTCCAAAGTTTCACTTTTATTTTGCTAATAACTTTTGAAATGTAAGGCCAATCAACAAAATTATTTTTTCCTCTGATTCCTGAGCTCATGCCGATTCGATTGCATCCTATGACTTCATTTTCCGTAGTAAAATAGGGCCGCCATTTTGAATCATTCGAGAAACCTACTTTTTCGAACTCGTCCTAGACGGTTTGTCCGATTTGCACGAAAATTGAACCAGATCATCTTCAGGCAGTGCTGACAAAAAGTTATGGAATTCAAATTGATTCGTCAAACCGTTTTCGATAAACGCACAAACAAATTTTACGTAGTGCTTGCAAAAACAGTCGTAAGGCTGTATCTCCGCAACGGTTTATCGTATTCAGACCAAACTTGGTACATGTAATCCCAAGCATGACCTGAGGCAACATGCTGCGTTTCGTCGCAGCGCCACCTACTGGTCCGGAGATATGAAAAATGGCTATTTTTGCTTATAACTTCTGAACAATTTGTCCAAAAATCATAAAATTGGTCTTGTTAGATTCAGAGCAACATGCCGAGTCGACTGATATCCAATTTTACCATATCGGCCATTTTGACTGTCGGCCATTTTGAATTTTGTGCTAAAATGCTGTATTTTAAGAACGCATGAACGGATTGTTACGAAACTTGGTATGGGTCATCAGCACAATGTCCTGAAGGAGCGTGAGAAGTTTCGAAACAGCGCCACCTTGTGGTGAATTTTTTTTTTCAAACGCTTATAACTTTGGGTGTGGTCGACTTATTTTCACGAGACTCATCTAATTAGTATCCTGAAACCTTGCCGAGTCCTACGATACCAAACATGCTAGGTTTCGCCTTACGATTTGTGTAGCGTTGTGATTTAGCGCTTAAAAAACATTTGGCTATATCTTCGAAACCGATTGTCCGATCGAGACGAAACCTCCGTCAGAAGTTTGGAAACATAGGTCGATAGCTATACGCCAATGCCCAAATGCGAAAATATTGATGTTTAGGGGTAGTAAAATTCAAACAAAGTCTTGTGTCAGTCATTTTTTACGTGATTTTTCATATAAATGTCTATAACTCTAAAGCAAATTGAGATATTTTCACCAAAACTGACACACATATGTATGGGCTCACTCTGAGGACACGTAAAAAAAATTGTGGGACTGAGCCTCTTGGTGGCGCTATAATAGAACAAAACATGAAATTCCCATTGACTTCAATACAGTTTTGTGATATAAAATGCTATTTTCATTCAAAATCTACTTTTTCGAACTCCTCCCACACCGTTTGTCCGATTTTCACCAAAATCGAATTGTATCATCTCCAGACTGTGCCGACTAAAAGTTATGGATTTCGTGTCAATTGACGAAACCGTTTTCGTATAGCGCAGCAGCAAAGTTGAGGCATGATGCTCAAAGCATTATTCAGGCTTTATCTCTGCAATGCCTTGAGATATTGACACCAAACTTTGTACGTGTCATTGTCACTTCACTCTGACCACATCACATCAGTTTTGTTAACTGCGCCACCTATTGGTCGAAAGTGATAATCCATTAAATCATATTTTTAATTATTGTGTCTATGATTTTTCAGGCATTTTGCCTAAAATCCTCTTCAAACGTCTTTAATTGCTCATTGTTGCAGTTGGTCTGACACTTTCAGACATGTCGAAATGTCTTGTCGTCTAATTCTGCTTGGCCCCGGTAATGGCTGCTTGCAGCTATATTTATTATTCTTCTTCTTCTTCTTCTTCTTCTTCCGCCATGGGAGTCTATGGCAGCCCATAGAACCGATTGCGGGAAAGTTGTTTTGGTTTGACATTCTGATAGAGGACAGTCCCAACATTAAATACACCAATTTTTGTGTTTCTAAGTCATTCCCTCTAGCGCCACCACCTGTCCAAAGTTTCACTTTTATTTTGCTAATAACTTTTGAACCGTAAGGCCAATCAACAAAATTCTTTTTTCCTCTGATTCCTGAGCTCATGCAGATTCGATTGCACCCTATGACGTCATTTTCCGTCATATAAATATGGCCGCCATTTTGAATTTTCTGAAAAAGCTACTTTTTCGAACTCGTCCTAGACGGTTTGTCCGATTTGCACGAAAATTGAACCAGATCATCTTCAGGCAGTGCTGACCAAAAGTTATGGAATTCAAATTGATTCGTCAAACCGTTTTCGATAAACGCACGAATACATTTTACGTAGCCCTAGCAAAAACAGTCGTAAGGCTGTATCTCCGCAACGGTTTATCGTATTCAGACCAAACTTGGTACATATACTCACAAGCATGACCTGAGGCTACATGCTGCGTTTCGGCGCAGCGCCACCTACTGGTCCGGAGATATGAAAAATGGCTATTTTTGCTTATAACTTCTGAACAGTTTGTCCAAAAATCATAAAATTGGTCTTGATAGATTCAGGACGACATGCCGAGTCGACTGATATCCAATTTTGCCATATCGGCCATTTTGACTGTCGGCCATTTTGAATTTTGTGCTAAAATGCTGTATTTTAACAACGCATGAACGGATTGTTACGAAACTTGGTATGGGTCATCAACACGATGTCCTGAAGGAGTGTGAGAAGTTTCGTAACAGCGCCACCTAGTGGTGAATTTTTTTTTCCAAATGCTTATAACTTTGGGTGTGATCGACTTATTTTCACGAAACTCATCTCATTGGACTCCTGAATCGTTGCCGAGTCCAACGATACCAAACATGTTAGGTTTCGCCTAACGGTTTGTGTAGCGTTGTGATTTAGCGCTTAAAAAACATTAGGCTATATCTTCGAAACCGCTTGTCCGATCGAGACGAAACCACCGTCAGAAGTTTGGAAACATAGGTCGATAGCTATACGCCAATGCCCAAATGCGAAAATATTGATGTTTAGGGGTAGTAATATTCAATCAAAGTCATGTGTCAGTCATTTTTTACGTGTTTTTTCATATAAATGTCTATAACTCCGAAGCAAATTGAGATTTTTGCACCAAAATCGACACATATATGTATGGGCTCACTCTGATGACACATAAAAAAAATGGTGGGACTGAGCCTCTTGGTGGCGCTATAATAGAACAAAACATGAAATTCCCATTGATTTCAATACAGTTTTGTGAAATAAAATGCTATACTAAACAAATGCATTGGTGTAATATTACGAAACTCAGAATGTTCCTTCAGCACCATCCCCTGAAGGTATTCAAAATATTTCGAAACAGCGCCACCTAGTGGTCAAAAGTTATAACAAATTTTCCAAAAAGGCTAATAACTTTTGAATAAATCTGGCTATTGAAATGCCACTGGTCTTAATAGAGTCCTTGGGTCAAGCCGAGAACATAGATACCAAGTTTTCCTTATTTGGCCGAACTTCCTGTCCGCCATCTTGATTTTCAGTCAAAACCTACTTTTTCGAACTCCTCCTAGACCGTTTGTCCGATTTTCACCAAAATCGAATCGTATCATCTCCAGACCGTGCCGACTAAAAGTTATGGATTTCGTGTCGATAGACGAAACCGTTTTCGTATAGCGCAGCAGCAAAGTTGAGGCATGATGCTAATAGCACTATTCAGGCTTTATCTCTGCAATGCCTTGACATATTAACACCAAACTTTGTATGTGTCATTGGCACTTCACTCTGACCACATCACATCAGTTTTGTAACTGCGCCACCTATTGGTCGAAAGTGATAGTCCATTAAATCATATTTTTCTTCACTGTTTCTATGATTTTTCAGGCATTTTGCCTAAAATCCTCTTTAATGTCTTTAATTGCTCATTGGTCTGACACTTTCAGCAATGTTGGCATGTCTTGTCATCTGATTGTGCTTGGCCCCGGTAATTGCTGCTTGCAGCTATATTTAGGGGCCAAGCACCGAAGGTGCGGAGGCACCTATTGTATCTGTTCCCGTTCTTATTATTATTCTTCTTCTTCTTCTTCCGCTCTTGGAGTCTATGGCAGCCCATAGAACCGATTGCGGGAAAGTTGTTTTGGTTTGACATTCTGATAGAGGACAGTCCCAACATTAAATACACCAATTTTGGTGTTTCTAAGTCATTCCCTGTAGCGCCACCACCTGTCCAAAATTTCACTTTTACTTTGCTAATAACTTTTGAACCGTAAGGCCAATCAACAAAATTCTTTTTCCCTCTGATTCCTGAGCTCATGGCGATTCGATTGCACCCTATGACGTCATTTTCCGTCATAAAAATATGGCCGCCATCTTGAATGTTCAAAAAAAGCTACTTTTTCGAACTCGTCCTAGACGGTTTGTCCGATTTGCACGAAAATTGAACCAGATCATCTTCAGGTAGTGCTGACAAAAAGTTATGGAATTCAAATTGATTCGTCAAACCGTTTTCGATAAACGCACGAATACATTTTACATAGCGCTAGCAAAATCAGTCGTAAGGCCGTATCTCCACAACGGTTTATCGTATTCAGACCAAACTTGGTACTTGTACTCACAAGCATGACCTGAGGCTACATGCTGTGTTTCGGCGCAGCGCCACCTACTGGTCCGGAGATATGAAAAATGGCTATTTTTGCTTATAACTTCTGAACAGTTTGTCCAAAAATCATAAAATTGGTCTCGTTAGATTCAGGGCAACATGCCGAGTTGACTGATATACAATTTTACCATATCGGTCATTTTGGCTGTCGGCCATTTTGAATTTTGTGCTAAAATTCTGTATTTTATGAACGCATGAACGGATTGTTACGAAACGTGGTATGGGTCATCAGCACAATGCCCTGAATGAGCCTGAGAAGTTTCAAAACAGCGCCACCTAGTGGTGAATTTTTTTTTTCAAACGCTTATAACTTTGGGTGTGGTCGACTTATTTTCACGAGACTAGTCTAATTAGTCTCCTGAAACCTTGCCGAGTCCTACGATACCAAACATGCTAGGTTTCGCCTTACGGTTTGTGTAGCGTTGTGATTTAGTGCTTAAAAAACATTTGGCTATATCTTCGAAACCGCTTGTCCGATCGAGACGAAACCACCGTCAGAAGTTTGGAAACATAGGTTGATAGCTATACGCCAATGCCCAAATGCGAAAATATCGATGTTTAGGGGTAGTAATATTCAATCAAAGTCATGTGTCAGTCATTTTTTTCGTGTTTTTTCATATAAATGTCTATAACTCCGAAGCAAATTGAGATTTTTGCACCAAAATCGACACATATATGTATGGGCTCACTCTGAGGACACATAAAAAAAATGGTGGGACTGAGCCTCTTGGTGGCGCTATAATAGAACAAAACATGAAATTCCCATTGACTTCAATGCAGTTTTGTGAAATAAAATGCTATACTAAACAAATGCATTGGTGTAATATTACGAAACTCAGAATGTGCCATCAGCACCATCCCCTGAAGGTACCCAAAATATTTAGAGACAGCGCCACCTAGTGGTCAAAAGTTATAACAACATTTACAAAACTGCTAATAACTTTTGAATACATCGGCCTATGTAAATGCCACTGGTCTTAATAGATTCCTTGGGTCAAGCCGAGAACATAGATACCAAATTTTCCTTATTTGGTCAAACTTCTTGTCCGCCATCTTGATTTTCATTCAAAACCTACTTTTTCGAACTCCTCCTAGACCGTTTGTCCGATTTTCACCAAAATCGAATCGTATCATCTCCAGACCGTGCCGACTAAAAGTTATGGATTTCGTGTCGATAGACGAAACCGTTTTCGTATAGCGCAGCAGCAAAGTTGAGGCATGATGCTAATAGCATTAATTAAGGCTTTATCTCTGCAATGCCTTGACATATTGACACCAAACTTTGTATGTGTCATTGTAACTTCACTCTGACCACATCACATCAGTTTTGTAACTGCGCCACCTATTGGTCGAAAGTGATAATCCATCAAATCATATTTTTAATTATTGTTTCTATGATTTTTCAGGCATTTTGCCTAAAATCCTCTTTAAATGTCTTTAATTGCTCATTGTTGCAGTTGGTCTGACACTTTCAGACATGTCGGCATGTCTTGTCGTCTTATTCTGCTTGGCCCCGGTAATGGCTGCTTGCAGCTATATTTATTATTATTATTCTTCCGCCATGGGAGTCTATGGCAGCCCATAGAACCGATTGCGGGAAAGTTGTTTTGGTTTGACATTCTGATAGAGGACCGTCTCAACATTAAATACACCAATTTTGGTGTTTCTAAGTCATTCCCTCTAGCGCCACCACCTGTCCAAAGTTTCACTTTTATTTTGCTAATAACTTTTGAACCGTAAGGCCAATCAGCGAAATTCTTTTTTCCTCTGATTCCTGAGCTCATGGCGATTCGATTGCACCCTATGACGTCATTTGCCGTCATAAAAATATGGCCGCCATCTTGAATTTTCAAAAAAAGCTACTTTTTCGAACTCGTCCTAGACGGTTTGTCCGATTTGCACGAAAATTGAACCAGATCATCTTCAGGTAGTGCTGACAAAAAGTTATGGAATTCAAATGGATTCGTCAAACCGTTTTCAATAAACGCACAAATACATTTTACGTAGCGCTAGCAAAAACAGTCGTAAGGCCGTATCTCCGCAACGGTTTATCGTATTCAGACCAAACTTGGTACTTGTACTCACAAGCATGACCTGAGGCTACATGCTGTGTTTCGGCGCAGCGCCACCTACTGGTCCGGAGATATGAAAAATGGCTATTTTTGCTTATAACTTCTGAACAGTTTGTCCAAAAATCATACAATTGGTCTCGTTAGATTCAGGGCAACATGCCGAGTCGACTGATATCCAATTTGACCATATCGGTCATTTTGGCTGTCGGCCATTTTGAATTTTGTGCTAAAATTCTGTATTTTATGAACGCATGAACGGATTGTTACGAAATGTGGTATGGGTCATCAGCACAATGCCCTGAATGAGCCTGAGAAGTTTCGAAACAGCGCCACCTAGTGGTGAATTTTTTTTTTCAAATGCTTATAACTTTGGGTGTGGTCGACTTATTTTCACGAAACTCATCTTTTTAGACTCCTGAATCGTTGCCGAGTCCTACGATACCAAACATGCTAGGTTTCGCCTTACGGTTTGTGTAGCGTTGTGATTTAGCGCTTAAAAAACATTTGGCTATATCTTTGAAACCGCTAGTCCGATCGAGACGAAACCACCGTCAGAAGTTTGGAAACATAGGTCGATAGCTATATGCCAATGCCCAAATGCGAAAATATTGATGTTTAGGGGTACTAATTTCCAATCAAAGTCATGTGTCAGTCATTTTTTTCGTGTTTTTTCATATAAATGTCTATAACTCCGAAGCGAATTGAGATATTTTCACCAAAATTGACACACATATGTATGGGCTCACTCTGAGGACACGTAAAAAAAATTGTGGGACTGAGCCTCTTGGTGGCGCTATAATTGAACAAAATATGAAATTCCCATTGACTTCAATACAGTTTTGTGAAATAAAATGCTATACTAAACAAATGCATTGGTGTAATATTACGAAACTCAGATTGTGTCATCAGCACCATCCCCTGAAGGCAACCAAAATATTTCAAGACAGCGCCACCTAGTGGTCAAAAGTTATAACAAAATTTCCAAAAAGGCTAATAACTTTTGAATAAATCTGGCTATTGAAATGCCACGGGTCTTAATAGATTCCTTGGGTCAAGCCGAGAACATAGATACCAAGTTTTCCTTATTTGGCCAAACTTCCTGTCCGCCATCTTGATTTTCATTCAAAACCTACTTTTTCTAACTCCTCCTAGACCGTTTGTCCGATTTTCACCAAAATCGAATCGTATCATCTCCAGACTGTGCCGACAAAAAGTTATGGATTTCGTGTCGATTGATGAAACCGTTTTTGTATAGCACAGCAGCAAAGTTGAGGCATGATGCCAAAATGACTATTCAGGCTTTATATCTGCAATGCCTCGACATATTGACACAAAACTTTGTATGTGTCACTGTCTCCTTACTCTGACCACACCACATCAATTTCGTAACAGCGCCACCTTTTGGTCAAAAGTGACAATCCATTAAATCATATTTTGAATCACTTTTTACATGATTTTTCAGCCATTTCGCCTAAAATCCTCTTTAAATGTCTTTAATTGCTCATTGTTGCAGTTGGTCTGACACTTTCAGACATGTTGGCATGTCTTGTCGTCTTATTCTGCTTGGCCCCGGTAATTGCTGCTTGCAGCTATATTTAGGGGCCAAGCACCGAAGGTGCGGAGGCACCTATTGTATCTGTTCCCGTTCTTATTATTATTCTTCTTCTTCTTCTTCCGCTCTTGGAGTCTATGGCAGCCCATAGAACCGATTGCGGGAAAGTTGTTTTGGTTTGACATTCTGATAGAGGACAGTCCCAACATTAAATACACCAATTTTGGTGTTTCTAAGTCATTCCCTGTAGCGCCACCACCTGTCCAAAGTTTCACTTTTACTTTGCTAATAACTTTTGAACCGTAAGGCCAATCAACGAAATTCTTTTTCCCTCTGATTCCTGAGCTCATGGCGATTCGATTGCACCCTATGACGTCATTTTCCGTCATAAAAATATGGCCGCCATCTTGAATGTTCAAAAAAAGCTACTTTTTCGAACTCGTCCTAGACGGTTTGTCCGATTTGCACGAAAATTGAACCAGATCATCTTCAGGTAGTGCTGACAAAAAGTTATGGAATTCAAATTGATTCGTCAAACCGTTTTCGATAAACGCACAAATACATTTTACGTAGCGCTAGCAAAATCAGTCGTAAGGCCGTATCTCCGCAACGGTTTATCGTATTCAGACCAAACTTGGTACTTGTACTCACAAGCATGACCTGAGGCTACATGCTGTGTTTCGGCGCAGCGCCACCTACTGGTCCGGAGATATGAAAAATGGCTATTTTTGCTTATAACTTCTGAACAGTTTGTCCAAAAATCATAAAATTGGTCTCGTTAGATTCAGGGCAACATGCCGAGTTGACTGATATCCAATTTTACCATATCGGTCATTTTGGCTGTCGGCCATTTTGAATTTTGTGCTAAAATTCTGTATTTTATGAACGCATGAACGGATTGTTACGAAACGTGGTATGGGTCATCAGCACGATGCCCTGAATGAGCCTGAGAAGTTTCGAAACAGCGCCACCTAGTGGTTAATTTTTTTTTTCAAATGCTTATAACTTTGGGTGTGGTCGACTTATTTTCACGAAACTCATCTTTTTAGACTCCTGAATCGTTGCCGAGTCCTACGATACCAAACATGCTAGGTTTCGCCTTACGGTTTGTGTAGCGTTGTGATTTAGCGCTTAAAAAACATTTGGCTATATCTTTGAAACCGCTAGTCCGATCGAGACGAAACCACCGTCAGAAGTTTGGAAACATAGGTCGATAGCTATACGCCAATGCCCAAATGCGAAAATATTGATGTTTAGGGGTACTAATTTCCAATCAAAGTCATGTGTCAGTCATTTTTTTCGTGTTTTTTCATATAAATGTCTATAACTCCGAAGCGAATTGAGATATTTTCACCAAAATTGACACACATATGTATGGGCTCACTCTGAGGACACGTAAAAAAAATTGTGGGACTGAGCCTCTTGGTGGCGCTATAATTGAACAAAATATGAAATTCCCATTGACTTCAATACAGTTTTGTGAAATAAAATGCTATACTAAACAAATGCATTGGTGTAATATTACGAAACTCAGATTGTGTCATCAGCACCATCCCCTGAAGGCAACCAAAATATTTCAAGACAGCGCCACCTAGTGGTCAAAAGTTATAACAAAATTTCCAAAAAGGCTAATAACTTTTGAATAAATCTGGCTATTGAAATTCCACGGTTCTTAATCGATTCCTTGGGTCAAGCCGAGAACATAGATACCAAGTTTTCCTTATTTGGCCAAACTTCCTGTCCGCCATCTTGATTTTCATTCAAAACCTACTTTTTTGAACTCCTCCTAGACCGTTTGTCCGATTTTCACCAAAATCGAATCGTATCATCTCCAGACTGTGCCGACAAAAAGTTATGGATTTCGTGTCGATTGATGAAACCGTTTTCGTATAGCACAGCAGCAAAGTTGAGGCATGATGCCAAAATGACTATTCAGGCTTTATATCTGCAATGCCTCGACATATTGACACAAAACTTTGTATGTGTCACTGTCTACTTACTCTGACCACACCACATCAATTTCGTAACAGCGCCACCTTTTGGTCAAAAGTGACAATCCATTAAATCATATTTTGAATCACTTTTTACATGATTTTTCAGCCATTTCGCCTAAAATCCTCTTTAAATGTCTTTAATTGCTCATTGTTGCAGTTGGTCTGACACTTTCAGACATTTTGGCATGTCTTGTCGTCTTATTCTGCTTGGCCCCGGTAATTGCTGCTTGCAGCTATATTTATTATTATTATTCTTCCGCCATGGGAGTCTATGGCAGCCCATAGAACCGATTGCGGGAAAGTTGTTTTGGTTTGACATTCTGATAGAGGACCGTCTCAACATTAAATACACCAATTTTGGTGTTTCTAAGTCATTCCCTCTAGCGCCACCACCTGTCCAAAGTTTCACTTTTATTTTGCTAATAACTTTTGAACCGTAAGGCCAATCAGCGAAATTCTTTTTTCCTCTGATTCCTGAGCTCATGGCGATTCGATTGCACCCTATGACGTCATTTGCCGTCATAAAAATATGGCCACCATCTTGAATTTTCAAAAAAAGCTACTTTTTCGAACTCGTCCTAGACGGTTTGTCCGATTTGCACGAAAATTGAACCAGATCATCTTCAGGTAGTGCTGACAAAAAGTTATGGAATTCAAATGGATTCGTCAAACCGTTTTCGATAAACGCACAAATACATTTTACGTAGCGCTAGCAAAAACAGTCGTAAGGCCGTATCTCCGCAACGGTTTATCGTATTCAGACCAAACTTGGTACTTGTACTCACAAGCATGACCTGAGGCTACATGCTGTGTTTCGGCGCAGCGCCACCTACTGGTCCGGAGATATGAAAAATGGCTATTTTTGCTTATAACTTCTGAACAGTTTGTCCAAAAATCATACAATTGGTCTCGTTAGATTCAGGGCAACATGCCGAGTCGACTGATATCCAATTTGACCATATCGGTCATTTTGGCTGTCGGCCATTTTGAATTTTGTGCTAAAATTCTGTATTTTATGAACGCATGAACGGATTGTTACGAAACGTGGTATGGGTCATCAGCACGATGCCCTGAATGAGCCTGAGAAGTTTCGAAACAGCGCCACCTAGTGGTGAATTTTTTTTTTCAAATGCTTATAACTTTGGGTGTGGTCGACTTATTTTCACGAAACTCATCTTTTTAGACTCCTGAATCGTTGCCGAGTCCTACGATACCAAACATGCTAGGTTTCGCCTTACGGTTTGTGTAGCGTTGTGATTTAGCGCTTAAAAAACATTTGGCTATATCTTTGAAACCGCTAGTCCGATCGAGACGAAACCACCGTCAGAAGTTTGGAAACATAGGTCGATAGCTATACGCCAATGCCCAAATGCGACAATATTGATGTTTAGGGGTACTAATTTCCAATCAAAGTCATGTGTCAGTCATTTTTTTCGTGTTTTTTCATATAAATGTCTATAACTCCGAAGCGAATTGAGATATTTTCACCAAAATTGACACACATATGTATGGGCTCACTCTGAGGACACGTAAAAAAAATTGTGGGACTGAGCCTCTTGGTGGCGCTATAATTGAACAAAATATGAAATTCCCATTGACTTCAATACAGTTTTGTGAAATAAAATGCTATACTAAACAAATGCATTGGTGTAATATTACGAAACTCAGATTGTGTCGTCAGCACCATCCCCTGAAGGCAACCAAAATATTTCAAGACAGCGCCACCTAGTGGTCAAAAGTTATAAAAAAATTTCCAAAAAGGCTAATAACTTTTGAATAAATCTGGCTATTGAAATTCCACGGCTCTTAATAGATTCCTTGGGTCAAGCCGAGAACATAGATACCAAGTTTTCCTTATTTGGCCAAACTTCCTGTCCGCCATCTTGATTTTCATTCAAAACCTACTTTTTCTAACTCCTCCTAGACCGTTTGTCCGATTTTCACCAAAATCGAATCGTATCATCTCCAGACTGTGCCGACAAAAAGTTATGGATTTCGTGTCGATTGATGAAACCGTTTTCGTATAGCGCAGCAGCAAAGTTGAGGCATGATGCCAAAATGACTATTCAGGCTTTATATCTGCAATGCCTCGACATATTGACACAAAACTTTGTATGTGTCACTGTCTACTTACTCTGACCACACCACATCAATTTCGTAACAGCGCCACCTTTTGGTCAAAAGTGACAATCCATTAAATCATATTTTGAATCACTTTTTACATGATTTTTCAGCCATTTCGCCTAAAATCCTCTTTAAATGTCTTTAATTGCTCATTGTTGCAGTTGGTCTGACACTTTCAGACATGTTGGCATGTCTTGTCGTCTTATTCTGCTTGGCCCCGGTAATTGCTGCTTGCAGCTATATTTATTATTATTATTATTATTATTATTATTATTCTTCCGCCATGGGAGTCTATGGCAGCCCATAGAACCGATTGCGGGAAAGTTGTTTTGGTTTGACATTCTGATAGAGGACCGTCTCAACATTAAATACACCAATTTTGGTGTTTCTAAGTCATTCCCTCTAGCGCCACCACCTGTCCAAAGTTTCACTTTTATTTTGCTAATAACTTTTGAACCGTAAGGCCAATCAGCGAAATTCTTTTTTCCTCTGATTCCTGAGCTCATGGCGATTCGATTGCACCCTATGACGTCATTTGCCGTCATAAAAATATGGCCGCCATCTTGAATTTTCAAAAAAAGCTACTTTTTCGAACTCGTCCTAGACGGTTTGTCCGATTTGCACGAAAATTGAACCAGATCATCTTCAGGTAGTGCTGACAAAAAGTTATGGAATTCAAATGGATTCGTCAAACCGTTTTCAATAAACGCACAAATACATTTTACGTAGCGCTAGCAAAAACAGTCGTAAGGCCGTATCTCCGCAACGGTTTATCGTATTCAGACCAAACTTGGTACTTGTACTCACAAGCATGACCTGAGGCTACATGCTGTGTTTCGGCGCAGCGCCACCTACTGGTCCGGAGATATGAAAAATGGCTATTTTTGCTTATAACTTCTGAACAGTTTGTCCAAAAATCATACAATTGGTCTCGTTAGATTCAGGGCAACATGCCGAGTCGACTGATATCCAATTTGACCATATCGGTCATTTTGGCTGTCGGCCATTTTGAATTTTGTGCTAAAATTCTGTATTTTATGAACGCATGAACGGATTGTTACGAAATGTGGTATGGGTCATCAGCACAATGCCCTGAATGAGCCTGAGAAGTTTCGAAACAGCGCCACCTAGTGGTGAATTTTTTTTTTCAAATGCTTATAACTTTGGGTGTGGTCGACTTATTTTCACGAAACTCATCTTTTTAGACTCCTGATTCGTTGCCGAGTCCTACGATACCAAACATGCTAGGTTTCGCCTTACGGTTTGTGTAGCGTTGTGATTTAGCGCTTAAAAAACATTTGGCTATATCTTTGAAACCGCTAGTCCGATCGAGACGAAACCACCGTCAGAAGTTTGGAAACATAGGTCGATAGCTATACGCCAATGCCCAAATGCGAAAATATTGATGTTTAGGGGTACTAATTTCCAATCAAAGTCATGTGTCAGTCATTTTTTTCGTGTTTTTTCATATAAATGTCTATAACTCCGAAGCGAATTGAGATATTTTCACCAAAATTGACACACATATGTATGGGCTCACTCTGAGGACACGTAAAAAAAATTGTGGGACTGAGCCTCTTGGTGGCGCTATAATTGAACAAAATATGAAATTCCCATTGACTTCAATACAGTTTTGTGAAATAAAATGCTATACTAAACAAATGCATTGGTGTAATATTACGAAACTCAGATTGTGTCATCAGCACCATCCCCTGAAGGCAACCAAAATATTTCAAGACAGCGCCACCTAGTGGTCAAAAGTTATAACAAAATTTCCAAAAAGGCTAATAACTTTTGAATAAATCTGGCTATTGAAATGCCACGGGTCTTAATAGATTCCTTGGGTCAAGCCGAGAACATAGATACCAAGTTTTCCTTATTTGGCCAAACTTCCTGTCCGCCATCTTGATTTTCATTCAAAACCTACTTTTTCGAACTCCTCCTAGACCGTTTGTCCGATTTTCACCAAAATCGAATCGTATCATCTCCAGACTGTGCCGACAAAAAGTTATGGATTTCGTGTCGATTTATGAAACCGTTTTCGTATAGCACAGCAGAAAAGTTGAGGCATGATGCCAAAATGACTATTCAGGCTTTATATCTGCAATGCCTCGACATATTGACACAAAACTTTGTATGTGTCACTGTCTCCTTACTCTGACCACACCACATCAATTTCGTAACAGCGCCACCTTTTGGTCAAAAGTGACAATCCATTAAATCATATTTTGAATCACTTTTTACATGATTTTTCAGCCATTTCGCCTAAAATCCTCTTTAAATGTCTTTAATTGCTCATTGTTTCAGACATGTTGGCATGTCTTGTCGTCTTATTCTGCTTGGCCCCGGTAATTGCTGCTTGCAGCTATATTTATTATTATTATTCTTCCGCCATGGGAGTCTATGGCAGCCCATAGAACCGATTGCGGGAAAGTTGTTTTGGTTTGACATTCTGATAGAGGACCGTCTCAACATTAAATACACCAATTTTGGTGTTTCTAAGTCATTCCC
This sequence comes from Abramis brama, assembly GCF_963993115.1. Classification (NCBI taxonomy): domain Eukaryota; kingdom Metazoa; phylum Chordata; class Actinopteri; order Cypriniformes; family Leuciscidae; genus Abramis; species Abramis brama. The sequence goes on from NC_139984.1 coordinate 28,024,353, forward strand.
TCTAGCGCCACCACCTGTCCAAAGTTTCACTTTTATTTTGCTAATAACTTTTGAACCGTAAGGCCAATCAGCGAAATTCTTTTTTCCTCTGATTCCTGAGCTCATGGCGATTCGATTGCACCCTATGACGTCATTTGCCGTCATAAAAATATGGCCGCCATCTTGAATTTTCAAAAAAAGCTACTTTTTCGAACTCGTCCTAGACGGTTTGTCCGATTTGCACGAAAATTGAACCAGATCATCTTCAGGTAGTGCTGACAAAAAGTTATGGAATTCAAATGGATTCGTCAAACCGTTTTCAATAAACGCACAAATACATTTTACGTAGCGCTAGCAAAAACAGTCGTAAGGCCGTATCTCCGCAACGGTTTATCGTATTCAGACCAAACTTGGTACTTGTACTCACAAGCATGACCTGAGGCTACATGCTGTGTTTCGGCGCAGCGCCACCTACTGGTCCGGAGATATGAAAAATGGCTATTTTTGCTTATAACTTCTGAACAGTTTGTCCAAAAATCATACAATTGGTCTCGTTAGATTCAGGGCAACATGCCGAGTCGACTGATATCCAATTTGACCATATCGGTCATTTTGGCTGTCGGCCATTTTGAATTTTGTGCTAAAATTCTGTATTTTATGAACGCATGAACGGATTGTTACGAAATGTGGTATGGGTCATCAGCACAATGCCCTGAATGAGCCTGAGAAGTTTCGAAACAGCGCCACCTAGTGGTGAATTTTTTTTTTCAAATGCTTATAACTTTGGGTGTGGTCGACTTATTTTCACGAAACTCATCTTTTTAGACTCCTGAATCGTTGCCGAGTCCTACGATACCAAACATGCTAGGTTTCGCCTTACGGTTTGTGTAGCGTTGTGATTTAGCGCTTAAAAAACATTTGGCTATATCTTTGAAACCGCTAGTCCGATCGAGACGAAACCACCGTCAGAAGTTTGGAAACATAGGTCGATAGCTATACGCCAATGCCCAAATGCGAAAATATTGATGTTTAGGGGTACTAATTTCCAATCAAAGTCATGTGTCAGTCATTTTTTTCGTGTTTTTTCATATAAATGTCTATAACTCCGAAGCGAATTGAGATATTTTCACCAAAATTGACACACATATGTATGGGCTCACTCTGAGGACACGTAAAAAAAATTGTGGGACTGAGCCTCTTGGTGGCGCTATAATTGAACAAAATATGAAATTCCCATTGACTTCAATACAGTTTTGTGAAATAAAATGCTATACTAAACAAATGCATTGGTGTAATATTACGAAACTCAGATTGTGTCATCAGCACCATCCCCTGAAGGCAACCAAAATATTTCAAGACAGCGCCACCTAGTGGTCAAAAGTTATAACAAAATTTCCAAAAAGGCTAATAACTTTTGAATAAATCTGGCTATTGAAATGGCACGGGTCTTAATAGATTCCTTGGGTCAAGCCGAGAACATAGATACCAAGTTTTCCTTATTTGGCCAAACTTCCTGTCCGCCATCTTGATTTTCATTCAAAACCTACTTTTTCGAACTCCTCCTAGACCGTTTGTCCGATTTTCACCAAAATCGAATCGTATCATCTCCAGACTGTGCCGACAAAAAGTTATGGATTTCGTGTCGATTGATGAAACCGTTTTCGTATAGCACAGCAGCAAAGTTGAGGCATGATGCCAAAATGACTATTCAGGCTTTATATCTGCAATGCCTCGACATATTGACACAAAACTTTGTATGTGTCACTGTCTCCTTACTCTGACCACACCACATCAATTTCGTAACAGCGCCACCTTTTGGTCAAAAGTGACAATCCATTAAATCATATTTTGAATCACTTTTTACATGATTTTTCAGCCATTTCGCCTAAAATCCTCTTTAAATGTCTTTAATTGCTCATTGTTGCAGTTGGTCTGACACTTTCAGACATGTTGGCATGTCTTGTCGTCTTATTCTGCTTGGCCCCGGTAATTGCTGCTTGCAGCTATATTTATTATTATTATTATTATTATTATTATTATTCTTCCGCTCTGGGAGTCTATGGCAGCCCATAGAACCGATTGCGGGAAAGTTGTTTTGGTTTGACATTCTGATAGAGGACAGTCCCAACATTAAATACACCAATTTTGGTGTTTCTAAGTCATTCCCTCTAGCGCCACCACCTGTCCAAAATTTCACTTTTACTTTGCTAATAACTTTTGAACCGTAAGGCCAATCAACAAAATTATTTTTTCCTCTGATTCCTGAGCTCATGGCGATTCGATTGCACCCTATGACGTCATTTTCCGTCATAAAAATATGGCCGCCATCTTGAATTTTCAAAAAAAGCTACTTTTTCGAACTCGTCCTAGACGGTTTGTCCGATTTGCACGAAAATTGAACCAGATCATCTTCAGGTAGTGCTGACAAAAAGTTATGGAATTCAAATTGATTCGTCAAACCGTTTTCGATAAACGCACGAATACATTTTACGTAGCGCTAGCAAAAACAGTCGTAAGGCCGTATCTCCGCAACGGTTTATCGTATTCAGACCAAACTTGGTACTTGTACTCACAAGCATGACCTGAGGCTACATGCTGTGTTTCGGCGCAGCGCCACCTACTGGTCCGGAGATATGAAAAATGGCTATTTTTGCTTATAACTTCTGAACAGTTTGTCCAAAAATCATAAAATTGGTCTCGTTAGATTCAGGGCAACATGCCGAGTCGACTGATATCCAATTTGACCATATCAGTCATTTTGGCTGTCGGCCATTTTGAATTTTGTGCTAAAATTCTGTATTTTATGAACGCATGAACGGATTGTTACGAAACGTGGTATGGGTCATCAGCACAATGCCCTGAATGAGCCTGAGAAGTTTCGAAACAGCGCCACCTAGTGGTGAATTTTTTTTTTCAAATGCTTATAACTTTGGGTGTGGTTGACTTATTTTCACGAAACTCATCTTTTTAGACTCCTGAATCGTTGCCGAGTCCTACGATACCAAACATACTAGGTTTCGCCTTACGGTTTGTGTAGCGTTGTGATTTAGCGCTTAAAAAACATTTGGCTATATCTTTGAAACCGCTAGTCCGATCGAGACGAAACCACCGTCAGAAGTTTGAAAACATAGGTCGATAGCTATACGCCAATGCCCAAATGCGAAAATATTGATGTTTAGGGGTACTAATTTCCAATCAAAGTCATGTGTCAGCCATTTTTTTCGTGTTTTTTCATATAAATGTCTATAACTCCGAAGCGAATAGAGATATTTTCACCAAAATTGACACACATATGTATGGGCTCACTCTGAGGACACGTAAAAAAAATTGTGGGACTGAGCCTCTTGGTGGCGCTATAATTGAACAAAATATGAAATTCCCATTGACTTCAATACAGTTTTGTGAAATAAAATGCTATACTAAACAAATGCATTGGTGTAATATTACGAAACTCAGATTGTGTCATCAGCACCATCCCCTGAAGGCAACCAAAATATTTCAAGACAGCGCCACCTAGTGGTCAAAAGTTATAACAAAATTTCCAAAAAGGCTAATAACTTTTGAATAAATCTGGCTATTGAAATGCCACGGGTCTTAATAGATTCCTTGGGTCAAGCCGAGAACATAGATACCAAGTTTTCCTTATTTGGCCAAACTTCCTGTCCGCCATCTTGATTTTCATTCAAAACCTACTTTTTCGAACTCCTCCTAGACCGTTTGTCCGATTTTCACCAAAATCGAATCGTATCATCTCCAGACTGTGCCGACAAAAAGTTATGGATTTCGTGTCGATTGATGAAACCGTTTTCGTATAGCACAGCAGCAAAGTTGAGGCATGATGCCAAAATGACTATTCAGGCTTTATATCTGCAATGCCTCGACATATTGACACAAAACTTTGTATGTGTCACTGTCTCCTTACTCTGACCACACCACATCAATTTCGTAACAGCGCCACCTTTTGGTCAAAAGTGACAATCCATTAAATCATATTTTGAATCACTTTTTACATGATTTTTCAGCCATTTCGCCTAAAATCCTCTTTAAATGTATTTAATTGCTCATTGTTGCAGTTGGTCTGACACTTTCAGACATGTTGGCATGTCTTGTCGTCTTATTCTGCTTGGCCCCGGTAATTGCTGCTTGCAGCTATATTTATTATTCTTCTTCTTCCGCCATGGGAGTCTATGGCAGCCCATAGAACCGATTGCAGGAAAGTTGTTTTGGTTTGACATTCTGATAGGGGACAGTCCCAACATTAAGTACACCAATTTTGGTGTGTCTAAGTCATTCCCTCTAGCGCCACCACCTGTCCAAAGTTTCACTTTTACTTTGCTAATAACTTTTGAACCGTAAGGCCAATCAGCGAAATCCTTTTTTCCTCTGATTCCTGAGCTCATGACGATTCGATTGCACCCTATATCGTCATTTTCCGTCATAAAAACATGGCCGCCATTTTGAATTTTCCTAAAAAGGTACTTTTTCGAACTCGTCCTAGACGGTTTGTCCGATTTGCACGAAAATTGAATCGGATCATCTTCAGGCAGGGGTGACAAAAAGTTATTAAAATCTTGTTGATTCGTCAAACCGTTTTCGATAAACGCTCGAACAAATTTTACGTAGCGCTTGCAAAAACAGTCGTAAGGCTGTATCTCCGCAACGGTTTATCGTATTCAGACCAAACTTGGTACATGTACTCACAAGCATGACCTGAGGCTACATGCTGCGTTTCGGCACAGCGCCACCTACAGGTCCGGAGATATGAAAAATGGCTATTTTTGCTTATAACTTCTGAACAGTTTGTCCAAAAATCATAAAATTGGTCTTGATAGATTCAGGGCGTCATGCCGAGTCGACTGATATCCAATTTTGCCATATCGGCCATTTTGACTGTCGGCCATTTTGAATTTTGTGCTAAAATGCTGTATTTTAACAACGCATGAACGGATTGTTACGAAATGTGGTATGGGTCATCAGCACAATGCCCTGAATGAGCCTGAGAAGTTTCGAAACAGCGCCACCTAGTGGTGAATTTTTTTTTTCAAATGCTTATAACTTTGGGTGTGGTCGACTTATTTTCACGAAACTCATCTTTTTAGACTCCTGAATCGTTGCCGAGTCCTACGATACCAAACATGCTAGGTTTCGCCTTACGGTTTGTGTAGCGTTGTGATTTAGCGCTTAAAAAACATTTGGCTATATCTTTGAAACCGCTAGTCCGATCGAGACGAAACCACCGTCAGAAGTTTGGAAACATAGGTCGATAGCTATACGCCAATGCCCAAATGCGAAAATATTGATGTTTAGGGGTACTAATTTCCAATCAAAGTCATGTGTCAGTCATTTTTTTCGTGTTTTTTCATATAAATGTCTATAACTCCGAAGCGAATTGAGATATTTTCACCAAAATTGACACACATATGTATGGGCTCACTCTGAGGACACGTAAAAAAAATTGTGGGACTGAGCCTCTTGGTGGCGCTATAATTGAACAAAATATGAAATTCCCATTGACTTCAATACAGTTTTGTGAAATAAAATGCTATACTAAACAAATGCATTGGTGTAATATTACGAAACTCAGATTGTGTCATCAGCACCATCCCCTGAAGGCAACCAAAATATTTCAAGACAGCGCCACCTAGTGGTCAAAAGTTATAACAAAATTTCCAAAAAGGCTAATAACTTTTGAATAAATCTGGCTATTGAAATGCCACGGGTCTTAATAGATTCCTTGGGTCAAGCCGAGAACATAGATACCAAGTTTTCCTTATTTGGCCAAACTTCCTGTCCGCCATCTTGATTTTCATTCAAAACCTACTTTTTCGAACTCCTCCTAGACCGTTTGTCCGATTTTCACCAAAATCGAATCGTATCATCTCCAGACTGTGCCGACAAAAAGTTATGGATTTCGTGTCGATTGATGAAACCGTTTTTGTATAGCACAGCAGCAAAGTTGAGGCATGATGCCAAAATGACTATTCAGGCTTTATATCTGCAATGCCTCGACATATTGACACAAAACTTTGTATGTGTCACTGTCTCCTTACTCTGACCACACCACATCAATTTCGTAACAGCGCCACCTTTTGGTCAAAAGTGACAATCCATTAAATCATATTTTGAATCACTTTTTACATGATTTTTCAGCCATTTCGCCTAAAATCCTCTTTAAATGTCTTTAATTGCTCATTGTTGCAGTTGGTCTGACACTTTCAGACATGTTGGCATGTCTTGTCGTCTTATTCTGCTTGGCCCCGGTAATTGCTGCTTGCAGCTATATTTATATATGATATAATTAGAAAATTAGTAATATTTAAGTAAAATATTATATTGGTTGCATTTGATTTCAGAGTCTGCTCACAAACTAGTGAACACAAATTCAGCGACACTAGGCTCAACTCTGACCTTTGCCCTTAAAGTCGTATCATCTAGCACCTGGGAGACTCTCCTGGACACCATATTCCTTTGCAATGCTACGTTCAGCACACTGTTATTTGTGATGCATTAATCCTAATCTCAGATATTATTTCGGATGGATTGTGTGCAAATTGGGATGTTTTCCATCTCATTTTGCAACACATTCAACATTGTCTAGTAAGCTGGTAAACAAGCGTTTGGTTTTAACAGGTATTTCTTTCTCTTCCTCCCTTCATATATTATCTTGTGTATAAAGCAGTCTCCTGATTTACATAGTATTTATCTGATGCTTTGTCTTCGGACCTCAGCTTCACTCTGACTCCAGCAGTTCTGCTTCGCTACACACACTGGCATGGAAACCGTTCACAGAGGAGCCAAGATGAACAACCTTGACGAGTAGAAAACAAGACTATTGCTAGAGTGTCACACCGGATGTGTTCCTGTATTTGTGTTTTAGTTTGCATATCTGTCTGTTTGTTCTTATTTGATTATCAGAGAGCGCAGACTACAACTACATAGTCTACATTTCGGCACACTATGGACTTTTTTTTTTTTTTTGTGTGAATTATAAAAAAAGAAGAAAAAAGTGATTAATTTGGCTGTTACTTTGTATATATACAGTATATCGTCAAACCTATGAGATACTAACTAGCTAAACAAAGCCTGTAAGTCAAAGTCCAAGAAGTGTTGTTAGCGCACATTGACTCTATGGGTTAGAGTCTAGGGTTAGGTTAGGGTTACCCTAACTCTATGGGTCTAACCCTGACTCTCATTAGAGATTTTGCATGTTACGGTATGTAAATATACCACCCCTAAAAGCCTGTATGCCGTCATATCTTGAGCCCTGTTCATTGTTAGCATTCTGTGTATTTGTTGTCTAGACAATCGTTCTAAAGTTTGTGCAACTACCTCAAGATGATGATTTCATTAATGCTGTTTTGCTCTGTAGATGGTTGGTGTCTGTGGATCTTTCTGTTTGTTCTGTTCTGCCGTCACTATATACTTAACCAGCCTGTTCAGCCCTGCATTCAGGACACAGATTAGTAAGCTAATCAGGCATGGGCCTCAGACCAAAGTTTCATGAGCTGGTATGTTCTGTGCAGGAATGGAGAGAAAATGCTAAAAGGAAAGTCCAAAACCTGCTCGAAAGGGCTCAGTTCAGGCATTTTGTGTCTAATCTCGAGAGGAAAGATGTGATTGTAACTATGTAGCCTATCTTTTGTCATCTCAAAAGAATGTATAGACTAGATAACATTGACTTCGTTCTGAGATTTGATTGTTTTTGCACCCCTTGGGCATTTGAGTAAATGCTATGTGTCAAGTGAAAAGCCTTTACCAGCGAGCTACATCAAGGCAAAATCAGCTGTTCACACAAACACACCCCACAGGTGTCATGTTAAAGTTTCACCACCACAATAGCCTGAGGTTTGTTTAGATGGTGCACATATCAGATGATTTCAGTCTCGTTTGGCTTCCGTTAGAGGCATTCAACAAAGATCACAAAGAAACCATTTAAGGTGCAGTGATGTATGTGTTTAGGATTGTCTTTTGCAAGTAGCACAGCACAATATGTTGGAGCATGAAGTGTCCATATCACTTGGGCATCTGGGCTTATGATTCACTGTCAGGTATTTTCTGGGTTAAACACCACTGGGTCTCCCTCACCGATAAGTAATGGGCTGCAGCCACACACACACACACACACACACACACACACACACACACACACACACACACACACACACACACACACACACACACACACACACACACACAGAGACAGAGAGACTCATTTTTTGGCTTTACATTCTCTTAGGGATTTATAAACCTGTATTCTGCGTTTTAATAAGTCTCAGTAGAGAACTGATGACTCTAGATTAGATTGTATAACTGTAGTATTGAAGTCTGTGTGTGCCTGCAGAAACTGAGGGTATTCTGACTGACTGAAATATGAAACAATGAAGAATTTCATCAATGTCCCTTTTTCTGGAATATAATGATTTCAGAAATTGCCCTCAGTAATCATTTGAGACCTTGCCCATTGTTTGTCTCAGAAAGGTGATATCCTGCGTTTTCGGTAAGTGGGTAAATTGGGTCGGATGGAGTTTGGCCTGGGATAAATCAGGAGCAACATTGTCCTGAAATCTAGAGCAAGTGCCGGCCGTCGCCTCCTCAGGGATCGCACACGGAAATAGATTGAATAATATCACAATGGCTCTGCTCCAACGCATAACAAGCTGCCTGTGTAGGCAGTTCATGAATTCAGAGACACACTGAACATTAGTGTGCAACGGATCACAAAACTCACAGTTCTGATCATTTTTATGGTTTTTGAGTTATGGATCAAATCATTTTTTGGATCAGCAAAAAAAAAAAAGGGGGGGGGGGGTAACTTTTCTTTTAATTTATTACTTAAAGTTCACTTACAAATACAAATACTTAAAGAACAAATACAAAAAGTTACTAACAGTAGTATTCAGGTACAGAAATTAATAGTTAGGCCTAAATGGAAAATAACACACTTTGTTTTACTGTAGAAATTAAATATAGGTTCATCTTTGTTAAAGCTGTATTATTTTATTTGATTAACATTAATGACACAGACAACAGCAGGAATATTAGGCTGTTGTCACTTTAAGACCGAATGCACGGACTGAATATACTGACACACATCCGGTTTCTTTCTCTACTGTTCACTTATGACATGACAGAGAGAATACTTGTCGAGACGGGTATTTTGACATAATTTTGTGTCCGTTTAAGCGCGAATAAACGTGAAAGAGGAATCAATTCGGTGTTCGAGCGCTGTCTGAAACGCATCTCTATCTCTGTGTGCGCGCGCTTCGAGTGTGTGCGGCTGTGCGCAGAGATTACAGTCCCGATTTTTGCCTCTTCTTCTGTATTTAAAATCGTTTGAATGTGTAAATTGGCAAGAAAAAAACACGTCCAGATGATAGAGTTTCACTCTATGATGGTTAAATTTAGCAGTTAATCCGCGAATCGCATGCGTGCCGAACCCTGAGTCCTGTTCGTTGCACCCCTACCGAACATTCATTTTTAAATAGCTTTTTGCAGTTTAATATTCACAGATCACGATTCGATTAATTGTTCAGCCCTACTTTTAATTTATTCATCCAAAATATGCAAAATTCTGTGACATTCCGCATTCTACAGTAAATTCCATTTTTGTCAATGAACTCTTCATGTTTTCCTGTGTATTTCGTGTATTATGTAGAATAGGGTGTTTTTGTTTTTGGCCAATGGTCGTCAATGACTTTTGCTAAAATGCACTTATGTCTTTGCTTGTTGTGATTGTTTTTGTCCTTTATCCATTCCCCCCTCGTCTAGACGCACCATCTGCCCATAGCTTGTTTATCCCCTCCTCCCCCACAGTGGAATTATGGGTAGCACTCTTTAAAGATCAGTATTTGTGGGAGCCATAATACATGCTATTATGTGGGTGATGTCATGTAAAGGATGGCAATACTTTTCTTTTTTGCCATTGAATCTTCCTTTTAGGGCTGCACGATATTGAAGAAAAATGCGATATGCGATAACTAATTAAATAATGCGATATTTGATACGCAATACGATTAATGCTTAAAGTGTGTAAAATAAACTTAAATTATCTTTAAAATATATTTAAAATTATATAACCTACATGTGTTTCACATTCTTTTTTTGACAAGAAAACATCCCTACAACTTCTGAAAGTGAACATCCGTGTTTTACTGTAGCATTAGAAGTGTTATTTTAACATCAGTGTAAACCACAGGGTTTAGGGTTTCAGGAAGGCCTACATTAGGGTTATTTAACAACAGAAACTGATTAATCAAATGTAAAAATAAAACACTGCTTAGTTTTCACTGTATGTATTAAATATATACTGATTCTTATTAAAGCTACAAAAGTTATTCAGCCAAGAGCAGTGAGTGATTTTCTCTGTCTTTTGTTCATGACCCATATTATTGCAAGCTGTTGCGATATGCATAACGCAACATTTGCGATATTTCAATAATTTCGATATATTGTGCAGCCCTACTTCTTTTACAGCAGTCCGATGACTTTTTAATCTCACGATTGCTACAGAAATGTGCCTCATTTCCAAAAGCATAATTTGGGATATGTCAGATGCCTAACCTCAACGGAACTGAGGAACATTGTGCCTGCAATTTCTGTATTATAAGTTTGGATTAAACGAGCATAATGTATAACAAGAAAACATAACTAGGCCTATTATTGATTGGTGTGTGAGATGACGCACACAGCGGGAGACTGATTGGTTTTAGTGCAGGAATCAATAACAGTTTAACCAGATTGCTGATTCTGATGTGCTGTTTGCTTCAGTATCTGTCACTGGTCACAGGATACTTGCAGATGTTGAGACCTGATTATAGGAACACTACAAATACACTTTCTGTCTGTGGATGGTTAAACATCTCAAGCCATATATTTTATGTTTACCCATGAATTCATAAGCCTATTTGGCATCTGTTTTCAATGAATTGTTTAATTTTCAGGCTGAGATCTGAGGGGGAATGATCTCAGGTTAAGTAAATCAACATGATGTAGAGCAAACAACTTTGACTTTTTGCAGCTTCTTTAACACTATGTCTTGTGTATATCACTGTGCAAATAAAAAATACATTTGATGTACAATATGAGACTAGTATGTGTTTGTTTACACCTGTATAAATATTGGATATCTCTCCATGGTTGGCATGTTAACTTTATGAAATCAAAGTATGTTTACAGTTTGTGAAAGTTGTAAAAACATTTCTTGGTTATAATTTACTGTTTTAATATATATCATAAATATTTAGTATTTAAAAATATTTGATATATATCAAAGTTCAGATGCAAAAGCCTCTAAGTGCCATCTGAAATTTTCTTCTAGAATGATCATTTTTATAAAGCTTGTATATTTAAGTTCAGTAATTTCACTTAAATGACAATTAATAGGTAATTTGCATTGCCATTTAAGTGAAATTATTGAACTTAAATATACGAGCTTGATAAAAATTATCATTCTAGAAGAAAATGTCAGATGGCACTTAGAGGCTTTTGCATCTGAACTCTCAATATTGTGTTATTTTAATACAATTATATTATTTTTAATGATAATTTAATATTTTTTGTTTAATAATTTTAAATCTAAAAACAATATAAATATTTTTAATATTTTAAAATTTAAATTAATTTAATATTCATTAAGATTATTATTAATATAAAAAAATATATATTTTGTGTAATATTTAATATTAATTACATTTTTATATTATATCCCCTTTTTAAATGATATGATGTCTTAAGAGCACCAATACAGTTGACAGCGATATACCTAGATGTTTCCAAAATAATTAAAGCACTTTGTATTTTCAATTCTCTGAAGAATTAACAGTTTCCCCCTTCCCTCTATCTGTGTTATTCAGGCTCTGACTACCTTCTCAGAGCAGATGAAAAGTCGTCATCATGGAGTCACCCGGACTCATCTGTCTCGGGACAGTACACCTACACCATTCCCAGCCCTACAGAGACGCACATCATTACCAGACCAGGTCACACACACACACAGCCTGTGCACTACTGTTAGCTGTATATATGCAAACATCACCTCCCAGCTTTACTGCCTGAACTCATCCAGCATGTGTGCTTGTGTTTGCAGAGCCTCTCATGCAGAAGATCGATGAAAGGCAGAGACTCGCACGTGAACGGAGGGAGGAGCTGGAGAAGCAGAATGGTAGGACAAACACACACATTGTTATTAAAGACAATGTCAGAGTGCCTTTGCAACACATTTAACTTCCATAACGTGACACATTTCAGAATGAAGCAGTATATTCAATGTACAATTGGGTGGACGGGACTTTTTAAAAAAAATTATTTTAATCACTTTTTACCATGATTTGATTGGCATTTGAATGTTAAGCTTTGTTTACTGTTATTAGTTTTTTGACAACTTTTTTGTACTTACAAACTTTCCAATGCCTCGTTTTATGAGTACAGAACCTATTTGTACTACTGTAGAAGTTTGGTACCATTCTGGGCATTATTAGTGGGGTAATTTATGAGATACAACCTTAGATCCATTAGCGCCTGCACTAAGCCATTCGGCTGATATCTCTAAATAAGCTCTAACTTTAATAATGTTCGACCAAGGGAGAAAAGGCTTCTGGGGGGGTGTTTGGCTCGAGGTCATGGTGCAAAGGAGCCTAGGTTGATTTTACTCTGAACCATCCCTTTAACAAAGACACATTTTCTTTGAGGTACTACATACAAAACAGATACAAATGACAAAGGATGCATATTTAGTATGTACTGTAAGTGATGCTTTGATTTTTATAATTCTTGTTTTGCATCAGAGAATTATGGGAAATGTAGTTTAGTCATGCAAGACTGTCATCTCATAAATAATATAAATGAGTAGTGCTTTCTAGCAAGCTTCATCCACAGTTCCAGTACACAAAATGTAAAAAAAAACAAAAACAATCTGCTAAAATTATGAATAATATCAATTCGCTTTTGTTACATATTCTTTAACAGAGGTATTACATTTGCTGACTTGACTCGAATGCATCTTAAGAACGGGCCGGTTATTAAGATGTACATGGGTTCAGTTTTGATTTCATGGTGGAGTGTCAGTGGTTTACTATGCAAACACACAGATACTGTTGAACTGACCTTTGATCAGAGACTCACTCAGTCCTAATGAGAGTCATAATGAATTATCAGTTTAGTATAAGAAGCAGTTACATGTTCATGTGTTGTTCTTGTTATTTCTGAGTTGCTGGAATGTGTCAATCATGGGAATTTGTCAAATCAAACCTTCTTCACCATGTAAAGCTCAGGGTTACACTTCTTGCACTTTTTCCTGATCTTGCCTTTTTTTACACATTTTGCTGTTTCTTGTGTCTGTCTGTTTTCCTTGTTTGTAACTGCATGACTAACTTGAAGGGGCAGGTTGCTGTGGCGAGGTGCAGTTGTTTTGTAAACTCTTGGCAAGGTTGTTACCAGGACACCCAGTTTTATGTAAGGGGTTATAGGCACAGACAGAGAGGCCAGAGAGAGATTGGCGGATTAATTTTGCTCGCTTTCAATTACTGGAGTGCTTGGTTGCAAATAAAATTGATAATCCACAATGTTGACTTTTAACTTCTGCCTTTCTTATTATTTATTACATATTCTCTTATAGCTTTAGCATTACACTTTATATTTAAAGGGATAGTTCACCCAGAAATAAAAATTCTGTCATCATTTACTCACCATCTTGTCGTTCCAAACCCATAAGACTTTAAAAATATCTTAATTTGTGTTTCAAAGATATATTTTCACACCAGTATATAAACTTGAGACAACACCGGTATTGCCAATGTCACCGGATGCTGACCGACTACTGCAGCAAGATTAAATGATAACAGATTTCAATTTTTGGGGTAAATATCCCTTTAAAGACTTGTTATAATCTGCTAATCTCTGTGAAATTAGTCACAATTCTTACAGGTTTTGAGTTCCAATGTAGTTGTGTTGCCCTGTCCTTCAATGACAGCCTCTTTGCAAATCTTAAATATGACTGGTTGAACTTACATTATCAGGGATCCCTCTTTCATTTTGGGATCCTCATCCAGGAACAGAACATATTTGGTAGGGCATTCCCACATCTAGATACCAGCTGGGCTATTTAGGAATAATATTATCTATCCTCTTTCCTTCCTTCCTTCAGTGTTCCAGTAGTCATGACAATGTTAAAAATTGTGATTTCCGGACCTCCTTAAGTTACACTGGAAAAGTTGTGTTAGAGTTGAAATTATAAACAAATCACTATGCATACTAAGGGATACACTATGCATACGACTTGACTAAGGGAATTGATTGTGTGTGTGTGTGTGCGCAGCTGCACGGGGGTCCAAGTGGTTGGAGAGAGAGGAGAGAGCCCGACAGTTTCATGAGAGACAGCTGGAGGAGCGCAGGAAAAGGATGGAGGAGCAGCGGGTGAAGGAGGAGAGGAGACGAGCTGCTGTGGAGGAGAAACGACGGCAGAAACTGGAGGAGGAGAAGGTGAGGACGTCGGGAAAAACCCTTCTCTGGAGTTGAATTTATTCAGCTGTTTGTATATATTCACACCCTATACGTTTAGTTTTCATTATTTATCTTCATATTTCTCATCAGTCATTATTAAAGCAAAATTACATCAGTGGTTCTCAACAGTTTTGACTGCAAGACTCCAAGCCCCTGTTTGACCACGACTATATTTGAAGGCCGTCTTACAGTATCTCTAAGCCCCTCTGGTACTTCTTTTGTAATAAAAATAAACTTAACTTCTTTTTTTTTAATAACATTTTTATCTTTATTATGCTTTTCCACTTTTTCAACTTTAGTTAGTGTGTAATATTGCTGTTTGAGCATAAAAAAGATCTGCAAGGTTACAAAGCTCATAGTCCACTCCAAAGGGAGATATTTTATTTAACAGAATCCACTTTTCAAGAACTACAACGTGTTTTTTCCGGGCTTTAAGTCACAATGTTACTCATTTAAATAACTCACAGTTATGGAAGGGCGGGACATTTGCGTTTATCCAATAAAATGCTCTCTGGAAAGATAATGTCCTTGTGTGTTTCAGGCACGGTATGAGGCTGTTATCAGGAGGACCATGGAGAGGGGTCAGAAAGCCAGGCCGAAGTCGAACCGCTGGAGCTGGGGTGGAACGATCTCTGCTAGCACGTCACACAACAGCGGTAAACACACATGTGCACAGAATTATTCAGGGTGTGTAGAAAACCTACTACGATTAATTGTGGTTCCCTGATACAAGCTCACTTTAGCCTGGTTTTCAGGATTTGAAGTTCTAATATTAGTGCCTTTTATAGTGTTTAAATATAAATTGAATAGGTTTATGTATGCAGAACAACACTTCTATTTTATTCTCTGCTCACATTTGCTGACTCAGAGCCATGAGCTCACTGCACACCCCCTTTGTTTGCTTTATTTTCTGCTCCATCAATATCTCTCTCACTCTCTCTGTGTATGGTTCTGCATTTCTCTTCTTCCCTCTTCCTTTCACTGCTTCTCTCTCTCTCTCTCTCTCTCTCTCTCTCTCTCTCTCTCTCTCTCTCTCTCTCTCTCTCTCTCTCTCTCTCTCAGGTTTTGATGATTCTGCTCTCTTTCCATTGGATCTAGCTGGGCTGGAGCACTATCATGGTGTTTTCAGCTTAACACATCAGCAGCAGTTTCGCTCTCAATGTGAATATAACCGGCAGTGTAGAGCAGCCGACTAGCACCATTAGCTAGAACTTGTAGCATCACCTATAAATGATTAGTTTCCTTTCCCGTAAGCAGTTAGCATGGAGCCAGAAACATAAACAAACTGGTTAACAGTTAGATGACTCATAGCCATTTTGTAGTTTCTGTTTTAAAGGGGACATGTATCTCTTTGTCACATTTTTTGCTTATAGTCCACTTTTTTGCACCAACAGCTTTTTTTGCTTTTACACCTTTAAGATTTTGTGTACAAAACAAACTTCAAGTATTAAAGCTTAAGCCTTTAGATCACTTTTTTTTTAATATATATATTGTGAGGAACATTTCAGGTGTGTCCAAAGTTTTGACTAGTTCAGTACATCAAAAGTAGTTTTAAGTCTTTGAGCAAAAAACATCCTATTTTCCATGATATGACCCCTTTAAAATCAGGTAATATCTATATAGGTGATATTAGATCACAGATGTCCTGTTAGTTTTAAAGTTGTCAATGTGTCTGTCCATTTTGGAAGGCAGGTTGAGATAGTGCCGTCATCCTCAGTAGTCTTTAATACATGTAGCTAAGCACTTTTCCTCAGATCTAGCCTAACTTTTACAAATTAGCATCCATTAGCTGCTTCAAGCATACACACAGTAGAAAAGGTCTCACTAAAGCCTCTTATGCCCTCTTCCCCATTTTCTGTCTTTCTTTAGTCTTTTCTTCAGTGCATTTTCTGTATTACGCCTTTAAGTTGTATGAAGTTTTGCATCTCATGTTGTATTTGTGTGTGTGTGTGTTTGTAGATGCTGACAGAAGGTCAGTCTCCACTATGAATCTGTCCAAACACACAGATCCAGTCATTTCCAAACGCCTGTCATCTTCCTCGGCCACCTTGCTGAATTCCCCAGATAGAGGTAAAAAATCTTTACACAATCTCATAGCCAAACAAGTCCCTTTTTAGATGAATAATTTACCAAGGATCCCCTTTTTGAATTTACCCATAATTGATATTTTTTGTGTGTGTGTTTTTGTGTGACTTTGCTGTACCGTCCAAGCCTTACAGAAGCGGACATCTCTCTCGTCATCTTGCTTGATTAAAAAAACGCTATCTAAATCCCATATATCCAGAGAGAAGATCCCTCAGGACAAACCAGCAGGTGGATTTTAGAAATCCAGAAGTCTTTTTTGCTCTTTTACTTGGTTCAAACCAGTGCTACCCAGGGCTTCAGACTAAATGAAGTAACAAGCATGAATGAACAGTTAAAAATAGAAGATCATTAACGACAAATTACAGAACCTTTGTTTTGATATGTGACTTCAATTAAACATATGTTAATTCTGTTTCAATCTAGGCACTACCATAGAGTGCTATAGTGCCCATTTTTCAGTGGCATTGGTTCTGGAGTATTTTTTTATTTTATAGATTTTTTTGGTATTGGTATTTAAAGTGTTATAAGCTATGAATCAAACCAACCAGCTATGAGGCGAATCATAACATTACAAACTTTAATTTGTAGCAAAAAAGTATTTGATATTCGGACAAAACGGCAAAGAGAACACTGTGTACTTAACGGCTTTAATGAGGGAAATAACTTTAATCCCATAGAGCATTGCAAATAACATAATCAAATTGAAAGTAATGATGAGATCTAGATAATATTCAAAGTTGTTGATTATACCTACAGAAACAATATAATTTAAGTGTACTGAAAAATATGAATGTGTATGCTATTAACAAAAGCATATAACATTGATTAATAACCTCTGAACTCACAATAAGTCTGTCTTTAAATGTTTAAGTTATCGTTCAAATAAAAATCTATTTCCATATGGAGAAAATGTTCGAGTTTATACTCAACATGTTGCACTTTATTGCATGCACCAAGTGCTTCTAAACTAAATAATAGCAAATCTATAATCATGCAGTTCTGTAATTTGTCGTGTTTAGTCTTGAGCCCTGAGTCATGCAGTCTCTTCCAGCATTATTGCATGTTAAATTTTGTGTAAGTTCTGAAGGGTTTATACATTAGCGAATAATCGTTAAGCTATAAAAATAGTGGGGAAAAGTTGTACTGTGTGTGCATTGTTGCATGCTTTATTTGAGGGCTTCACTGGCATTTGACTATATTGTTTTTTATATTTGGTTTTTGCATGTTTTTTTCCCTACAGCAGTTGGCCACCTTTTTTTAAAGACGACATGAAAACAAAACATTTATTTACTTTTTTTTAAATGTTATTGTGTACAATTAATCAGTGCATGTTATTTTAAAGAACCCATTTGTTTTCAGGAATTTAATGTAGTAACTGATTTTAGTGTTTTGCTGCGCGAATGGCCATGTGCGTTGGTCAAAATTTTCATAATCCAGTCAAATCATGATGGATAAAATGAAGTCCCACCCTGAAATATTATTTCATTTAGACATTAAATGGGCAGTTTCATGTTGTCTTTCTACTGGTGGTTATGTTTAGGGTTACTAACTCTGTTTTTTTAACTCTTAACTCAATTCTTAACTCAAAACATTTTAAATCATGCATGATTCACTGTCACCAGCAGATGATGCAAATGGGTAACCTATTCTGGGCATATGAAGTTATGAATGCATGTGATGGGATTTATGTGTGTCAAGTGCTTTACTTTTGGATGTTTAACCTGCTTATTTAGGACTTTTGTTGAGAATGTGCATGCGTGTGTTGTCCAGGTACGCGTCGCATGCCTCTTACCCCATGGGAGAATACAATGATCACTCGACTACAGACACCAACACACTCCTACCTGGCCAGGAGTCGCAGCGCCATGTCTTTGTCTGGAGAAGCAGGTAGAACACAAACACATGCACAGCATGAAACAATCTAATACACTTTTTTAAAGGTCCCGTTCTTCGTGATCCCATGTTTCAAACTTTAGTTAGTATGTAATGTTGCTGTTAGAGCATAAATAATATCTGTAAAATTATAAAACTCAAAGTTCAATGCCAAGCGAGATATTTTATTTAACAGAAGTCGCCTACATCGAACGGTCCGTTTGGACTACATCCCTCTACTTCCTTCTTTAATGACGTCACTAGAACCGTTTTTTGACTAACCTCCGCCCACAGGAATGCTCCCTCAACTCTACCGAAATTCGTTTATGTACTTGCGCACTTCTTATAACTTACTGTGTTTACTCAGCTCTTACGGTGATTTTCTGAAGTAAAACTGATGCTTCATCTTTTGTGTGATGTACAATAAACTTTATTAAACTCATCAGTATATGTTTGATCATCATTCAGACAGCAGACTTGTAGGCTATTAATAAATAATGGATACATACAAGCAGATGACAAATACGTTATAATAACCGTAATTAAACTACTAAACTATACCTGTTTCATCTCTATACAGCACTCTGACTCTGTAGGCATCCGTTACTGAGAGTTTCTGATATTATCATCATTCCGTGAGATGAAATTGTCCTGAGAGACTGAGCACGAGCTCATGAAGCTCCGCCCCCTGGGTCGTCCAGCAGCAGCTTATTTGCATTTAAAGGGCACACACTAAAACAGCGCGTTTTTCTGAGCCCCAAAAAAATGACAATTTAAACATGCTGTAAAAAATGATCTGTTGGATATTTTGAGCTGAAACTTCACATACACACTCTGGGGACATCAGAGACTTATTTTACATCTTGTGAAAAGGGGCATAATACAGGACCTTTAATGTTAATTTTGGTCACAGATAGGGTGGGAAATTAACTTTTTTGCCTATCAGCTGGTGAATGGCCAATTTAACCAGCAACCTTTTCAATTTTTTATTCAATTCAAATGTATAAAATAACATGCTACAAACCTGAAATTGAATTGTGCATGTGTTGCTTTAAATTCTTGTTAAATGTTAAGCTAAGAGACATCTTACCGGTTTCCTGCCACATTGGTCGGTACATAAGCAAAATGACCTGACATTGCACAACAAGTGCCTGCATTTGTCTGGTGGCAAGTGTTAATTTTACACTCTAGCCTGTGAAGCGTTCTGTCAGACCTGACCAGTGTTGCGGTACAACTGTTTCTTATTTAACCATGTTTTTCAGAAGTATAACAGTAACTCAGATGTTTTAAAAATACTATAGCTTTTCAAGCCATCTTCTGAGAAGTTTCAATGAGGTGTGACTAGAAGAGAGAAAAAAATATTATAAAATACATTGTTTTTTTGTCATATAAAAGCTATACTATTTTTTTTTTTAAACATCTGAGTTACTGTTATGCTTCTAAAAAAAACGTATATAACTACGTACTTCAGTCGTATTAACTAAACTTTTTGATAGTAACTTGTAGAATAGCTAGAAAGTATGAGAAGCTCATAGCTTGACAAGATGCATTTTCAAAGTAGCTTTTACTTGTACAATAGCTGAACTTCAAGATGTTCAGTGTGAAAACACTTTTACAAAGAAAGAGAGCAGAGAAAGAGTATTGGAGAACTGTAAGCAAGTTTCTGGCAAGGCCCCTGTCTTAAAACAAAACACCTCTTTTAGACAGACAGCTTTGCCCATTTACTGCCCTCTGCATCTAAAACGGATGTGTGTGTGTGTGCGTGCACAAATAGAGCTGATGCTAATCTCTTGTGTGTATTTATATGTTCTGTCTTTTTCTTGCTAATTGTTTGCGGTTTTTTTTCTTCTGTTTGGGGATTCTGTTATCAACTGATTAAATTAAAGGCTTCTAAAATGGGCAAATGCATCATTATTTGACTATGAGGAATTGAATTGTCTGCATTCAGAATGAAATACTACCCTACTGCATGCTGTGCCATACTTTTCACTGCCTGCTGTTTTTATAATAGTGTGTGAAACACTTCACACAGTGCAAAAAGAAAAAGTATGCTACGTTGTTGTCAACCTAATAATTTGTGAGACGTCCAGTTTTTGTTTAGGAATTAAAAATGTTATTTTGCAGTTTTATTCCAATTTAAGTTCACATTTAGACAAATGCAATGCTTTGCATACAGTAAATGTACAAATTAAACAGTATACATAATACATACTGCAAAAACTGTATGGTAGTATGCCATTACGAACATGCTCTCAGATTGTCCTCCATCAGTGATGATCAGCATTGCCTAATTTCTGTCTAGACTCTAGAGCTTTGTAGATACTAATACACACTTTCTTCTTCTTCCCTTTCCACTTTTCCACCACTCATTCATCCCTTTTTTAACCTTTTTCTTTTGCACACCCTACTTGCTGTCACTCCTCTTGTCCATAATGGATCAATTTAATTTTTTCATAATATACCCTGGTTGGTTAAACTTGATCGTGGTACAGTGACCCCCGTTTGTCCTCGCTCAGCCTCCTGTCACCCAATGAGCACCATGTCCTTCAAGTCCATCCAGTCACGCAGCGCCGAGCGACCAATCAAAGCAGGCCTTCATTTTGAGAGACCAATCAGAGCAGGGCTCATCCCTTCGGACGGCAGCTCTCGCAGAAAGACCACCCAGAATATCTTGGTATGGTATTGGTGTAAATATGTACTTAAGAGTCTGTGTAGGGCAATTGCAACGTGTTGATCTTTGTATAATGTAGTATGGAAGTACTGTGTATAGATTTGTCCCTCTGTGTATAGATTGACAGGAAGGATAAGGACTATGTGAGGAAGTCATGGAGTAACCTGTCATATCCCACTCCCAGTCTGAGCCTGTTCACACCCAAGAGATCTCCCTCTCCTGTCAGTGATCGCAGCAGGGTGACCAATCCATCCCCCAACAGGTATAAGCACCTTTTATAAGATGAGGAATAAGAGTATATTCAGTATGTCATTCTGTCTGAAGGTGTATCTAATTTTCACAACCAAGAGGGGGTTTTATACTGATAATTCGTGGAAATATTTGCACAATTTGTCTTTATTTTTTTGTTTTGTTGGGTAAACGGTTAACCAGGGTTAGTAAATTAAAAACAAAAATAATTACAAAACTTCATAATCATCCTATGTTAGAACCAATCTCTGATTGCTATCATTACAAACATATATATCAGTTGTATATACAAAGTTTTATTGGATAAAATTGAAAAAATGGATAAAACACTTTTCATTTACCAATTCAGTATTTAGCAATCTTGATGTTAGAGATCCTCTTGCTGGCTCAGAGATCATGCTTATTTTATTTATAAGCAAGTAAATAATTCTGGAAATTTCTCAACTCATTTAAAGTATAATTACTAAAGCTTATGCTATAATATTCTTCAAATATATATCAATAAAATATAAAAAAAAAAAAAAATATATATATATATATATATATATATATATATATATATATATTATTATATTTATTTATATATATTTATATATATTTATATTCACACACACACAGTGAGGAAAATAAGTATTTGAACACCCTGCTATTTTGCAAGTTCTCCCACTTAGAAATCATGGAGGGGTCTGAAATTGTCATCGTAGGTGCATGTCCACTGTGAGAGACATAATCAAAAAAAAAAATCCAGAAATCACAATGTATGATTTTTTAACTATTTATTTATATGATACAGCTGCAAATAAGTATTTGAACACCTGAGAAAATCAATGTTAATATTTGGTACAGTAGCCTTTGTTTGCAATTACAGAGGTCAAACGTTTCCTGTAGTTTTTCACCAGGTTTGCACACACTGCAGGAGGGATTTTGGCCCACTCCTCCACACAGATCTTCTCTAGATCAGTCAGGTTTCTGGGCTGTCGCTGAGAAACACGGAGTTTGAGCTCCCTCCAAAGATTCTCTATTGGGTTTAGGTCTGGAGACTGGCTAGGCCACGCCAGAACCTTGATATGCTTCTTACAGAGCCACTCCTTGGTTATCCTGGCTGTGTGCTTCGGGTCATTGTCATGTTGGAAGACCCAGCCTCGACCCATCTTCAATGCTCTAACTGAGGGAAGGAGGTTGTTCCCCAAAATCTCGCAATACATGGCCCCGGTCATCCTCTCCTTAATACAGTGCAGTTGCCCTGTCCCATGTGCAGAAAAACACCCCCAAAGCATGATGCTACCACCCCCATGCTTCACAGTAGGGATGGTGTTCTTGGGATGGTACTCATCATTCTTCTTCCTCCAAACACGTTTAGTGGAATTATGACCAAAAAGTTCTATTTTGGTCTCATCTGACCACATGACTTTCTCCCATGACTCCTCTGGATCATCCAAATGGTCATTGGCAAACTTAAGACGGGCCTTGACATGTGCTGGTTTAAGCAGGGGAACCTTCCGTGCCATGCATGATTTCAAACCATGACGTCTTAGTGTATTACCAACAGTAACCTTGGAAACGGTGGTCCCAGCTCTTTTCAGGTCATTGACCAGCTCCTCCCGTGTAGTTCTGCACTGATTTCTCACCTTTCTTAGGATCATTGAGACCCCACGAGGTGAGATCTTGCATGGAGCCCCAGTCCGAGGGAGATTGACAGTCATGTTTAGCTTCTTCCATTTTCTAATGATTGCTCCAACAGTGGACCTTTTTTCACCAAGCTGCTTGGCAATTTCCCCGTAGCCCTTTCCAGCCTTGTGGAGGTGTACAATTTTGTCTCTAGTGTCTTTGGACAGCTCTTTGGTCTTGGCCATGTTAGTAGTTGGATTCTTACTGATTGTATGGGGTGGACAGGTGTCTTTATGCAGATAACGACCTCAAACAGGTGCATCTAATTTAGGATAATACATGGAGTGGAGGTGGACATTTTAAAGGCAGACTAACAGGTCTTTGAGGGTCAGAATTCTAGCTGATAGACAGGTGTTCAAATACTTATTTGCAGCTGTATCATACAAATAAATAGTTAAAAAATCATACATTGTGATTCTGGATTTTTTTTTTTAGATTATGTCTCTCACAGTGGACATGCAGCTACGATGACAATTCAGACCCCTCCATGATTTCCAAGTGGGAGAACTTGCAAAATAGCAGGGTGTTCAAATACTTATTTTCCTCACTGTATATATATATGTATGTATGTATATATATATATATATATATATATATATATATATATATATATATATATATATATAGTAGTATAAATATACATTTGTGACGTCAACTTTGCTGTGAGTTTTGCTGGACAGAATGAAAAGGACTAAAACTTTTCCTTCACTGATTAATTATTATTATTATTTTTTTGTCTGTTCCTCAGGGGCTCCACTCCTAAACCCTCTCAGAAGACGTTTAACCCCAAAAAGTCCAGGTCTCCTCCTCCCCCAGCATCAATTCCACTGTCTCCTAGTAACCCCTCCTTACTGCCAGGCAATCTCAGGCCCAACAGAGTGACATCAGAGAGCCCGAGAGTTACCCCAGAACGAGAGGGGGGCAAAAAAGAGGACGTTGAACCTCCTAAAATTGAACCAGAGGCTCCTGCAACTAAACCAGAGCCTTCTGCTGGTCTGTAATACTGCGCAACCATACATGAACCATCAAGTTTGATTGAACTAGCATTATATATTATATTCCTGTGGCTCTTTCTCTTTGTAGAAGGTTCTGGAGGTTCTCCAACAGCACGGCCCTCTGCAGGCACAACAGATCCCGAGGAGGCATCTCGTCTGCTGGCTGAGAAACGACGGCAGGCCAGAGAACAGAGAGAAAGAGAAGAGGAGGAGAAGAGACAGCAGGAAGAGGCTGAAAGGTGCGTGTGACAGATTTTCATGAGCACTGTTATTATATCCACTGTTGGGGAAGCTACTCTAAAACTAGTTGCAATAACAGCCCTGCATTTTGACAAATATTTCTGCTGATTTGCACCAACAAAAAAGCCTGATCGTATTACCTAATTTTATGATGCTGAGTTCAAAAATAAAAAAACATCAATAAAAACTTACCATCACAAACACACACACACACACACACACACAATATGATATGATACATATGTATCAGTTTTAATTCACCCACAGATATAGCAGGAAACATCTGGGTCAGGAAATCAGGATTAGGCATAAAATAATGTCATACATGAGAAAATCAGATAGTTGTAACCTGGCTCAGAGGAAGAGAAGAATCATGTATCTGTGGCAGTTTTTCTTCTTCACCTTACAAATGGATGTTGAAATCAAAAATGCTATGAAATGCATCATATTTTGGGGGAAACTGTGATGTGCTACAGCAAAACTTTAGTAATAATTCGTTCAGCAAATATGTTGCAGGGTTGTGAAATCTACAGTGTTGTCTAAATGTACACTGAACGTTACCAAAGCACTATACATTCGTTTACTTTGAAAGAATCTTTTAAATTAACAGGCGCAGCAGGGAGGAGATGGCCCGGAGGAAGGCAGAGGAGCGAGCCAAGAGAGAGGAGGAGGCGCAGCGGCAGGCAGAAGAGAAGAAGAGACGAGAGGAGGAGGAGGAGAAGCGATTAGAGGAGGAGAAGGCTCAGAGGGAGAGAGAGGAAGCTGAACGCCTGCAGAGACAGGTACACAAACATATACACACAACAATCTCATTCATTAATCACACCAAACCGATAAATAAATGCACAACACTCAATATGTGCTTTATTTAGATAACGTATCAACATTAGGGCTGTAAATAGATAATTCAACATTGATTGATTTTGGTGGAATTTATTTATTTATGTACACTACTGTTCAAAAGTTGCTGGCCAATAAGATTTCTTTCTTTTTTTTAAATGCATTAAATTGACCAGAAGTAACAGTGAATGCATTTGTTTCAAATTAATGTTTTTTTTTTTTTTTTTTGCTTTAAATATAAAAAACACATTAATTCTCAATTTTCTTTTGAACTTTCTGTTAATCAAAGAATCTTAAAATAAAAATGTACAACAAAAAAATGGCCAGAAATATTTCTTGAGCGTCAAATCATCATCATATAATGATTTCTGAAGGATTGTGTGACACTGAAGACTGGAGTAATGATCCTGAATCATCACAGGATTAAATTACATTTTACAATATATTCACATAGAAAAGAGTTATTTTAATTTGTAATAATATTTCATAATATTACTGTTGTTTTTGATTGTGGAACTTACCGACCACAAACATTTGAAAAGTAGTGTATATATGTATATAATTTGCCTCTAATATTTTTTTATATAAAATAAAATAAATATATAATGCATAATATGTATTATTTGAATGCATATGAATATGAATATAGTCAAATTAAATTTGTACAAACAATATATTGGCACTTTCTAAAGCCACTTTTTTGTAATATGTGAACTAACCAACATTTTTCACTTAATTAATCTCAAAAACATGTTAAGTTTGACAGCCCTAAAGTTAATGCATGCTGAATAATGCATATACTGTACGTACAGTTTCAAATGCCAGTGTGTTTTGTGTGGCTCTGTATGTTCAGAAAGAAGAAGAAGAGGCTCGCCAGAGAGAAGAGGCAGAGCGTTTGCGCCTGGAGAGAGAGAAACACTTCCAGAAAGAGGAGGCTGAGAGAATGGAGAGGAAGAAGGTAAACAAGTTCGTTTTATTGAGTGATTTTAAAGGTAATTACAGGATTTTACAGTTACCTGATTGTGTTCTTGTCTGTCACAGCGCCTTGAGGAAATTATGAAACGCACACGCCGATCTGATCAGGTAAAGATGTAAAGCAATTGCTGCTGCTTTTTCGGCATTGTTGTCTTTCATTCGAAGTGCTGGCTTTTTCTCTAACACACTTTCTGTTTTACACATCTTGTGTTTTGAAGAAAGCCACCCCACAGAGAAATGGCGATGTCAGCCAGCAGAGCGGACAGGATTCAGGTGAGCTGTGATTTTTACATGTACATGTGCACCATAGTGTTTCCTCCCTGACCTTAATACCTTTTCCTCTTAATCTAACATCATTAATGTCCCTCTCTCTTGTCTGTTAGTGATTTCAATATCCAGCAGTCCCTCAGTGAGTGTGTCGACCCCTCAGGCTCCAGAGACCTCGGAGACCGGACGCAGTGACAGTAACGGACACTCGGACCCCAGCTTCATCACACCCATACTGCCCACATCAGGTCACAGGTGAGATTTCTTTCACAATTATTCATAATAACAAATGTGAAAAGCCGAGGCCTGGTAGTTAACGTGATTTGAAACACACATTCAGTTTGATTCCAACTTGCATAATTTCCCATTCTGTCCAAAAATTTAATAAACAAAACATAATTTAAAAAATAAATTATATGTCTTTATTAAAGCTGCCGTCGGCAACATTTTTTTGATCATATTCAGTGAAATTAACACTATAATCCGACAGAACAACATAAATAAGGTGGTTTTAGAAAAAAACCCGAGCTTCTAACTCCACCTGGAGCGTGTTATTTGTTTTGCAAAAATCCACTGCTCCCGGATCATCGGGTCCAATCAGCGCAGGGGGGGTGTGAGATCTGACTGTCAATCACAGGTCGTGCACACGCCACAGATCCCACCTCCCTCGCGCACGTTACAATATCATATGCCTTAAGTTCGCCTGAAGATTGCATGAAGCGTGATGGCGGAGAGAAAATCTACTAACAAGCTTCCAATTCCTCGGTTATTGCTATCTATGGGTAGATTAGCCAGGGCAGCCTCCCTCCGAGTCCATTGATCGATGCTGAAGAGACGGACGCGTTCACAGAAAATCTGGTGCACACGCACTGACGAGCACGACCTCGATGGGAGGGTGCTCGCTGGTAGTGGGGGAGGGGCATGAGAGTTGTAAACATTAAAATTTTTGGCTAAGTCGACCCAATCTGCCAGACTTGCCGACTGCAGCTTTAATAATAATAATAATAATAATAGATAGTTAGTTAATTAATAACAATAATAATAATAATGAATATTTTTTTTTTTTTATTAATTATTAATACAATAGTTTATTAAAATAATATCTATCTATCTATCTATCTATCTATCTATCTATCTTAAATAAACACCTTCATTTGTCTTTATATTAAGAAAGCAATAGAAAAATCCCACATTGCGATGCTTACTGTACATTAGGTATGTGCTATTCTAGTTTACTATTGAAATTGCTTTGAATTGTCCTCATTTCAAAGTCACTTTGGAAAATTTTCTTCTAAATGAATGTTTAATGTAGAAAATGGCCTGACACTAATTTTGATCTGCAACTCTCCTGTCCTCTACTGGTGACAGGAGGAAGTACAACTTTATTTTTTATAAGCTTTTGATAATTCATTAACAGACAGTATGAAAACGGTTTGCATTTATTGATTAAGTAAACACTTTTATCCAAAGCTACTTACAAATGAGAATACAAGCAGAAGCAGTTAATTCAACAATATGCTTAATCAGAGAAACTTGAACTTGATCTATAAAAAAAAACAAAAAACAGTTTGTAATCTGTGACTTTTTCTTCACTGCAAGCGTGACTGCCCAACTCAGAGAAAACGGTGGTGTCACAGAAGCCTTCGAGGAGGTCATAGAGCTTCCTATGGTGAACAAACTATCCCGTCAAGATGGAGATGGAGAGGAAGTGGAAAATGAGGAAGAGGAGGAGAAGAGGAAGGTTCCCATTTTGGCTTTCAGAGAGAATGGCAGCACGCATAACGTGAGTGGACTGGAGGAGGACCCGGCACAGTAAACGCTTCTCTCAGGTCAGTCAGTCTGGACACAACACTGATTTTATTTTTTATTTTTTTGGGCGACATACCATGTCCCCTTTACCTTATTTTGATTTTTCCCCCCCATTATAGATATATGAACATTTATAATTGTGGAAGTGCAACCTGCAACACAGGAAATAGAGTCCGAGGGAGACCCCTCACTGTACTTCCCTTCATCTGACACTTAGACACCTAAAATGGCAAAAACGAAACGTGTCCTCGCAGCTGAGACCGATCTCTTGGCTTCTCCTTCCTGTAATCAGCTCCTGTCTCCCCAAACTGAAGTGGTACGCTCCAGGAACCACATCTTCCGTCATTTGGGGAGTCGTGGTGACTGTGAAGGCACATTTAGTACTTGAAGAAAAGTGTCGTCGCTGTCGTGGAAGCTCCTGTGAAGTGCTAAGCATAAGGAATGTGTGACGAGAGAATGATGTTTGTTGTGTTTGGGTAGATTTATGGCGAAACCTCGTAGTTTTGCTCTCGTTATGCCAGCAATTGAGTGGCTGAACTCTCCGCTTAGTTTTATAATTAATGTTCAAATGAAGAGAACTTATTTTCTGCCCTCTTTGTAAAGCTTGAACAGATTTTTGCCTCTTGAATTACGTCTCATTCCACTCCAACGTACGGCCCTCTGCGCAGTCCGAGCGAAGCAGAGCTTTCATACTTGATCTTTATTTTCTTCCTAATGTGGTTGGGTGATTTTGAATCTCATGCAACTTATCAGGAACATATCCATGATATATTTAACTTAAAATTAAATGGAAAAAAAAGTCTTTTTTTTTCACATTTCGTTAAAATTAAGCACATCCTCACAATTTCTCATTATAGTAATAATGCAAAACATTTGTAAATTGTTAAGTATTTATATACCATTGCAACTGTTTTACTGCCTTTAATCAATACTGATTTAAATAAAACAAATTGTATTACTTTCCCTCCCCATTAGATTTTAGGTTGAAATGTGACCTGGGTGTGTTTTTGTGAGATTCACCCAGCTGATGGTTTGCTCGCCATGTTGTTTTGTTTAGCATTAATCACAGACACCCGAAAGCAACTTGTAATATAGAGACTTACGCGTATATGAGAGGTTACGTCTATTTAATCGGTAGAACCCATACAAGCTAATCTTTAAAATCAAGAGATCTTTCGAATGTAATCATAACGTAATAAATAAATCTGAAATGCTGCTACCTATGTCTTTCCTCTGCCTTATCAGATGAAGTGAAGTTTTGAGGATTTGTTTGTAGAGCTGTTGTTAAAGGGCTGATTTGTTTTAGTTTTATTTTGAAAAATCCTCTGTTCATCAATAGGCTCGTAACACATGCTGTCGGTACAGCCCTGTAAGTGCTGCTGCATCATGTAGCTGTTTCCATCCCAGCCCTATGAGATGCAAATAATCAATATGTCATAGGGCTCATGGAAAACTAAGTATCCTATGTAGGACATATTATGAAGCGATTTCTCTTGTAAACAACAAAAGACTATCTCTGTTTTTGTTGTGATCAGTATCAGTGGATGGTCAGTGGACACCATGCAAAAAAAAAAAAAAGAAGCAGCAGGGATCAATTAAATATCTTGAAATGAAGAAACTGTAAATCTTGATATGCAAACACTAAAAAAGTATACATGAATGTTGCACAAAATCTGTTAGCAGAATGGTGGGTGAAGGTTTAAAACAAGCACAACTTGTTTCTCAGTGAAGACTTATTATTTATAGAGCACTTCTCATAAAGCACCCATGTGCCCTAGACCTAATCAACAGCACTGAGTACCACTTTAAAGAACTGAAGCGTTTTCTCCCTACCAAGTCGATCTATATGCATGTACAAATTATGAAAATCAATAAAACTTTTTATCTGGAAATGACTTAAGACTGCTTTGTGTTCCTAGTGTTACAAATTAAGTTGTCACAGTAAATTAGGGCTGTGGTTGTATGATTCTGACATTTTGCTGGCCTAGATTAAACTTTTGCATGTGGAACAATGTGATGTTTAGATCCACCAGTGTTTAATATGGTGCTAGTGTGAAGCTGATGATCTCTGAGGTTTAGATAAACATGTAAACATGCCCCCAAATTTTCAGTGGCTATCAAATAACATACAACAGATGATGTCAATGTGGAATATTTCATTTTTTGCTATGAAGTGAAACGAGCAGTGAAACCGTTCCGCTCAGGATCCAAACGATAAAGGGAGCGACTGAAAAGCCTCAGCATTTCTCCCAGTTAGACAGAGGATGAACCACTGCCATGTAACGCTGAATGGTCATGAGTGTTAAAAACAACAAGGCCGTTACGGATGCATCTTAAAGCTGCAGTAGGTAACTTGAAAATGTATTTTTTATATATTTGTTAAAACTGTCATTATGTCCTCACAGTAGAATATGAGACAGATAATCTGTGAAAAAATCAAGCTCCTCTGGCTCCTCCCAGTGGTCCTATTGCCATTTGCAGAAATACACCGCTCCCGGTCAGAAACAACCAATCAGAGAAAGAGTGCAACGTTATGAAGTTACATTACATGTATTGCAAAATACGTAATGATTTGAGGACCAAGTTTGTAGTCAAAGTATGGGCAGGCCATAGTCAATGTAAAGCATATTGTTGATGTTTCCTCCCTACCAGTGAATGTGCGATAACTGTTTATCCGCCGTCATCAGTGACCCTGCATGTTTACTAGCCTGCGCGTTCACGGCAGGCTCTGTTGTGGTGGGGGAGGAGCTGTGGAGGGAGGGCTGTAGTGCAGCAGAGAGCAAGGGGGAGTGACCTGTAAGCTGTGCTTGTTCAAATTTTCAGGCTAAGTCAACGTTTTCTAAAAGTCGGCAAGTCTGGCAGATTGGGTCGACTTAGCCAAAATTTTTAATGTTTACAACTCCCATGCCCCTCCCCCACTAACAGCGAGCACCCTCCCATCGAGGTCGTGCTCGTCAGTGCGTGTGCACCAGATTTTCTGTGAACGCGTCCGTCTCTTCAGCATCGATCAACACCATGGACTCGGAGGTAGGCTGCCCTGGCTAATCTACCCATAGATAGCAATAACCGAGGAATTGGAAGCTTGTTAGTAGATTTTCTCTCCGCCATCACGCTTCGTACAATCTTCAGGCGAACTTCAGGCGTGTCGTGTGCATGTGATATAGAGAGCCTAAGTCCCGCCCCTCCGCTTCCGGCTCATGGGACCTTATTTCGAAAAAAATATGTATGGAAGTCAATGGCGAGAGACAACTTATCTTTTTATTCCGTCTGAACTGTGCCCTGAACTACACATATGATGTTTGTCAATTTAAAAGATAATTATGAAAGTCAAGAAAATCGCAGTTTGTCATAAAACAGAAGAGTAACGTTTAGTTTTATGTGAAAATCGCTCAATGAACTACATCTCTCGTCTCGCACTATGTACGTCACAAGATCCGTTGCTCGTATGTGTGTATTCTGGCTCAAAACACTCAGGCATGACGGCGTTACGTTACGATTATAATGTAAGACTATAGAAAAAATGACAGACGTTAGCTTCAGTAAAGTTAGCTTCATTCATTGAGAGAAAAGGTATGACGTCCCATGTGCCCCTTCTGGGTTTGTAGTCTTTGTAATTACGTATTTTCACAGTCTTATACCTCAGCAGTTTTACATCAAGCTGCGACTTACTTGACTTTAAAATGTATATTTTAAATTGACAAACATCATATGTGTAAATCAGGGCACAATTCAAACGAGATCAAAATATTTGTTGTCTCTCGCCATTGACTACCATACAATATTTTTCCGAAATAAGGTCCCATGGTGGTCGACCGGAAGGGGAGGGACTTAGGCTCTCTATTGTAACATGCGCAAGGGAGGGGGGGATCTGTGGCGTGTGCACGACCTGTGATTGACAGTCAGATCTCACACCCCCCTGCGCTGATTGGACCCGATGATCCGGGAGCAGTGGATTTTTGCAAAACAAATAACACGCTCCAGGTGGAGTTAGAAGCTCGGGTTTTTTTCTAAAACCACCTTATTTATGTTGTTCTGTCTGATTATAGTGTCGATTTCACTGAATATGATCAAAAAAATGTTGCCGACGGCAGCTTTAACACAACCACTAATGAGAAAAAGAGCGGACTGAGAATGGATCCAACTTTCACCACTTCATCTTTGCGACACAACAACTCGTTGTATTCTGAGTCATAGTTGTCAGAGTTTTCATTGTAGACCGGATTCAGTGTTTCCTCATCAGTCATGTTGGTCTGCAACATCACAAACTTCAGTTAGAGATCAGATTTGTCCAGTTTCAGTTCTTTACTATTTGTAGATGTTTTCTGTGGAGAACCAACTGAAACATTAAAGGTGCTCTAAGCGATGTCATGCGTTTTTTAGGCCAAAACATTTTTTGTCACATACAGCAAACATCTCCTCACTATCCGCTATCTGCTTGTCCCCTGAACACACTGTAAAGACACGCGATCTCTGTAGACAGCGCAGGCTCCACAAATGGCAACAAAAACAAACTGGCCCAGCCTGGACCACGAAACATAACAAACAGTGTTCCAGCCAATAACCAACAAGAATGATTTGGGGGTGGGGGTTTGGGAGTTAGTGCACATGCACATGAAAGGGGTGTGTGTGTGGAGTGTAGGAGAGAGAAGAATGAAGAGGGAAGTTAGCTAGAGAAGAGATGTCCTAGAGTCTAGACAACAACGACGAACATTAAAAATATATATTCTTGAGAATTTTGATATGGCCGACACACGACCAAAGAGATGACGTTCCGATGGACAAATAACAAAGAAGAGGGAAAAGGAGAGGGAATGCGCAAAGTCCCGAATTTATATCGGAAAAGCAAAAGGTGGCGAGAACTCCGCCGGCAGAAGGGCTTCCAATCCGAAATTCAGGTGGCTCTGTTTTCACTGGACAGGCGGGTAAATCCAGTTTGGTTTCTCTAAATAGTTCATGACTTTCAGGAAGCACAAAAGGGAGGGGGAGGGGACAGGATGAGGAGGAGGGAGGGTCGAGCTAGCCTCCGTTTTGTTTGACAATACTTTGAACGTCAACCTATTTTTTTACAGTCTATGACGTCAACAAGAAGTGACTTCACCCAACATCGCTTAGAGCACCTTTAAAAAAATCATTCTTTCTCTATATTTGAATACTATATTTGAAAATATATAAATATATTTAGTCCTTAATATAATTAAAGTATTAACGCTGCAACAAGATCCAACTCTTCCAATTTTTATCTGCCTGCTACGTGACATGTAGAACTTTGCTAAAACAGTACACAACTTGCCTAAATTATTGATGATATTTTCCTTGAACAGCACAATTGTGATCAGAACAGACTTGGATCACTTCGATCAACTAGCTAGAATAACTAAGTTTAAAATCAAGCATAGCGTTAGTTCTGGCAGGTCACGTTAGTCAAGCTCGCATCAGCTGACCCTCAGCTGATCCACATCTACCTATCGGAATACGACACCTATCACCGTGTACATATATAAGCTCCTTCAGTATTATCAGCAGCTATCGCGTTTCTCAGGAGCAAATTACCCTCCTCCATCCCCAGCTCCTCCTCTCGCCCAGTCAGGATTTGACATTCTGATTCCCCTTGAAGCAGAATAATTATCGAATAATGTTGTATTTTAATCTTGAATTAAATATATTTGCAAATTTTCATGTTGGTTCTGTTCTGTTTACCCCAAGGGGGATTATTGCTGCTCTCCCTGCTCTTATCCATGCTAGGCTGCATGGATGCGCAGGGAGTTCTCGCCCAGAACGGAACCATTCCGCCAATCCAAACTGTATGCTAATTGTCAATCATATTTGACGGTAGTGGTCCTGACAGAACATTGAATATTATCAATGTGTTAAAAGAGCAGTATGATTGTGAGTGATGTTTGTATGATGGGTATTTGACATGTATCCTCCCTCAAACCTCAGTCCTTTCATCTCACATGCAAAGAGGACGCTGAAGTGGCTTTGAGATCTTTACAAATGAAGTAACTGTTCCACTTAAACCCATTTGTAATTACAGGCATGCAACAAATATAATACACTCAGAAGAAAAGCAGGCTTCTGTCAGGTGCTTCATATATAAAACCTTTTAGGAGTTCCCATCATGGAATAATTTTATGACTGTAGTTTGAATTCATTCATTTGTTTTAATTTATTTTATGTTTTGAATAAGTTTTATTTATTGCACAGCTCATAAACAAACTTTAAAATATTATGAGATTGTTTAAGATATTTATGCTTATGTGCACTAGGGTCATTGTGATTCTATATATATTTTTATTTTATGCCAAAAAGGTTATATATAAGGACAAATGTCTTAAATTATTGCATAATACTTTCATGTTTAATGGTATAATGCACAAGCTGGTTAATTCAGAAAATTTAATTAAAATTAAATGAATAATAATAATAATTATAATGATAAAAAACTATATTAATTAAGTAATTAAAACTATTTCCATAAAATGATCCCATGATGGGAACCACTAAATGGTTCTATATGAAGCGTCTGACAGAACCCTTTAAGGTTCTATATAGAACCTTTTCTTCTAAGAGTGTAGGACCTTTTTTGCATAAATTGAGCGTCAGTTCTGGCAGGCCAGGTAGTCAAGACGCTGCTAATGCTGTTTGCTAACAACACTGTCCCCTCAGCTAATCTGCTTCAGCTGAGCTGCATTAGCTGGTTAACTCCCCTCGCTGCTCAATGGCCAAGCTCAAACAAGGCGCCCTATTTAAAGCACATTCAGTGTGCTCATACATGCTTGCTGCTCGCTTCTGCTGCCCGCCACCTCCCCAGCTCCTCCTTATGCATAACGTGGCATTTGCTTTATGTCATGTTGCCTGCTCTGTTCACAGGGGGGATATTTTTTAGCTCTCACAGTCCTAAACTGTGTGAGCGTTCCCTAATGCTGCTGCTGCTGCTGTCCTCTGACTCTCTGCTATGTCATGGTGCTCATGAAAGGTCAGAGGACTCCCTGAACAGAGCCATACCGCCAAATTTCAATTCAGGAACATCAACTTGTTTGCAATCTATTCAATAAAAATTCTTTAATTATTTTTATTGTCTGTGTTCTTGACTTAATGGACCTGACAGAACTTGCAAAAAAAATGTCTAACTTCAATAGAACTCCACTGAAACAGTTTTCTAAGAGTGAAAGGTAAATTACTGTTTTAGTGATGTACACTAAAATATTTCCACCTAATTCAACTAAAACACTTCCACCATTGTCCTCACTCCCACTGGCTTCGCCCTAGTCTGCCCTCTTCTCCACCTTGGTCCCACGTTGGTCTTCCTCCCATTGCCCCATGGACTCTTTCTCCCATTCCCTTGTGTACACTTCCTCCCATTGCCCCAAGGACTCTTCCTCCTATTCCCCTCATGGACTCTTCCTCCCATTCCCCCGTGTACTCTTCCGTCCATTGCCCCATGGAATCTTTCTCCCATTCCCTCGTGTACTCTTCCTCCCAATGCCCCATGGACTATTCCTCCCATTCCCCTGTGTACTCTTCCTTCCATTCCCTCATGGACTCTTTCTGCCATTCCCCCATGGACGATTTCTCCCATTCCCTTGTGTACTCTTCCTCCCATTCCCTCATGGAATCTTTCTCCTATTCCCCTCATGGACTCTTCCTCCCATTCCCTCATGGACTCTTTCTCCCATTCCCTTGTGTACTCTTCCTCCCATTGCCCCATGGAATCTTTCTCCCATTCCCTCATGTACTCTTCCTCCCAATGCCCCATGGACTCTTCCTCCCATTGCCCCAAGGACTCTTCCTCCCATTCCCCTCATGGACTATTCCTTCCCCTGTGTACTCTTCCTTCCATTCCCTCATGGACTATTCCTTCCCCTGTGTACTCTTCCTTCCATTCCCTCATGGACTCTTTCTGTCATTCCCCCATGGACGCTTTCTCCCATTCCCTTGTGTACTCTTCCTCCCATTGCCCCATGGACTCTTCCTCACATTCCCTTGTGTACTCTTCCTCCCATTGCCCCATGGACTCTTCCTCCCATTCCCCTCATGGACTATTCCTCCAATTCCCCTGTGTAATCTTCCTCCCATTTCCCCATGGACTCTTTCTCCCATTCCCTCGTGTACTCTTCCTTCCATTCCCCCATGGACTCTTCCTCACATTCCCCTCATGGACTATTCCTCCCATTCCCCTGTGTACTCTTCCTCACATTCCCCCCCATGGACTCTTCCTCCCATTTCCCCATGGACTCTTCCTCACATTTTCCCATGGACTCTTCCTCACATTCCCCCATGGACTCTTTCTCCCATTCTCTCGTGTACTCTTCCTCCCATTGCCCCAAGGACTCTTCCTCACATTCCCCCATGTACTCTTCCTCCCATTGCCCCATGGATGACCAGAACCAGCAGGTTACCAATGCAACTAAACACAAACAGAAGAGTGGAAAAAACTGGAATAGCAATGGATCTGACTTTCACTACTTCCTCTTTGCGACATAGCTGGTCTTCTGGTGTATCATACTCAGTATGTGTATAGTCTTGGTAACACATTTTAGGGTAGTTGCCAGTTAATGGGCATTTCGAAACTCTTGGTTTATAATGGTGTTCGTATTATTCACTTTATTTCCATGTTAAGTAAAATGGCATAATTCAAAGGCCGCATGGTTCTAGCTCTTGCTTTTGAATCAACAGCAGGATTGAATTTGCATGAATAATGTCAGTAAATAGTTGATAAAAATGCTTGACAGCTGCTTTTTGGTAATTTTTTTCAAATCATGCATTTATGTCATGATTATGTTAATTTAAAAAGTTAAAGATGTTGTTTTTATGAAGATGATTATAGTTGCAGGGATATCATGTACAGGTTATAGGCTGCAATATTGTTTTGTTATGAACAAATAAGTAAATGCATACAATTTTTTAAAAAGTTTATGATCTCAAATCTTCCTTTTCCTGTTTATGTAGGTCAATGATGATGCTGTGCTTCCTTCCACAGACCACATTGATTTAATCTTTGTCATGTGAAAGAAGAAAATGTAATTTTCCTTTTGTGTATTCAAGCTGGCATGAACTCAAAACATGCTTTTACACAAAAAAATAGCAAGGTTTTGTTTAATGTTTCATAACGATAATGATGATTTGATCCAATCTGCAGCCAGATTCTTCAATCTTCTTCAATGCTTGTTTTCTGACGACTCTCAAGTATTATCTTGCCAAGTAAAACAAAGCACATTATTCATAGACTTAAATCTTTACATAAGACCCTCCTTGGAATTGCTCGCAAGTTATTACGGAACCTTAAGCATTTAAGCATTTACAAAAACTAAAAAGGCTGGGTTTAAGCAACAGTGTGTAAAAGCTAACATTCGGCAAGCATAATAGGCATTCAATAAATTCAATGCATCTTCAATGTTAAGGTTGGTATGTGTTGCTTTTGTATAGTTCTTCTGTGCCAGAGTGTTTTGTTTTGTTTTATTTTTATTTAGATGAAAGTAAGACTGCTGCTAACAGATCCACTACTTGCCTCATTGTAGAACCAACCCGTGACACTGACTGCATGCTTTATTTTAGATTTTAGACACATTTTTCCTATTATTTCTTTGCTGGACAAAAGAAACAACATGTTCAGTAAACAGAATTTGAGGTAATGAACCTGAGTGTGGATGTGAAACCTGTTGCATATTATTTGCTGTGCATAATATGATAGTAATTCAGTGAACAGTTCTTGGACCATTTTTTCACAGTGTTAAGAACATTTTAAAAGTCTAAAAAAAGTGTTTCCACTATAAAGAACCTTTTGTGTAATGGAAAGGTTTCATGTCACTATAGATGCCAATAAAGGACCTTTATTTTTAAGAGTGAGGGGCAGATGCTTCACAAACTGGACTCATGCTTTATGCTCATTCTGTACTTTTACTGTACATTATTCATTTAATTTATACCAATCAAGCAGTGACAAAAACATGAAAGAAATTATGTAATGTAAGCACAAATACAGTAAAAATATGATAATAATTTCTGCTTTAATGACGACACTTAAAGGAAAATGTAACATTTGTCATTGGTTCATTCATTACGTACTTCCAGTTATATTTTTATATGACCTTGAATGAAATGAAAACTTCAACCACAAAAAGGAAGAACATAGAATTTAAAACATGATTTTCTCAAAACTGAAGGCTTTTGCTGCTTGATAGAGAGAGGAATTTTCCTGCCAAGTGGCAACATTTAATTCATTTTTTTAATTTTAATTGTGCATATTAAACAATTGTAATGATGTTGGCAGTAGCTGTGCAATGAATCTTTACACTCTTAAAAAAATAGTTTTTTTTATTGGTTCCATGAAGAACCTTTAACATCAATGGAACCTTTCCTTTATAATGGAAAAAGGTTCTTTAGGTTACTAAAACATTCTTCACACTAAGAGAAAAAGGTTCTTGTAAGTACTGACTGATCACAGAAAGGTATTTTGGGGAACCAAACATGGTTCTTCTATGGCATCTGTGCAAAAACCTACTGTTGGAACCTTTATTTTTAAGAGTGCATGTACATCATTCACACATTCACATCATCTTAGAATTGATTGTTGGTTCAGAACATTCATTAAAAGTACTTGAGTTTTCTCTTAGTACATTGAACCCTGCGATATATTTTTTTGCCAATCTGGTTTGACTGAAATCGAGTTTTTTGTTTGTTTTTGTTTTTAAAGAACTTCTGCAGAATCAGTTTTAGATCAGTGATTCCCAACCTTTTTTCAGTCAATTTAAAAAAAATGTGTGGCACCCTACGTGTTGTCACAATACTACTTTGATACTACCGATGTGTTTATGTGAATACGCGGCAAGACGGGCGTTGTAAAAAATGTTTTCGTGTGTATTTGACCGTAAGCGCAACAATGAAAAATAGGCAGCTTTATGTGGAAAAAACATTCCCAGCTTTACGCACTGGGAACCCAGCAAACACATTTACGTTGTGGCAACGTCTCTGGCACGTTGCATTTCTGCTATGGCAACGTCGCTGTCTACGTGCTTGCAACATTGTAACAACGTAGAATTGTAAGACGCGACAGGGCTGTAGCAACGTTGTTGCGCGACATTCAGCAACTGAGAGACGACGTTCTGACAATATTTTTATATGCTGCTATATCCCCCCATTTAGCATTTTGTAAGATAATTATATACTTTTTATCGTTTATTGTTTATCTATATTATTATTTAATGGGGCTATCAACACCTGCAAGTGTACACTTTGAAGAGTAAAAATGACAGAAGGTTTCGTTAATTCAACTTTATTAAAACTCCATCAAATTGCACTTCCAAAAGTAGGCTAATACATTTGTGGAAAAAAACCCCGAAATAAACTAATATACAAAATTTATTTTAAGTATAATAAATAAAACATAAAAAGCAAAGGTAGATCAGAACATTTAATGAACAAAACCGGGTCTGTATGGCAGACAGTAGCCGAAAGCCGGACGATACAGAGGAGCAAACGAATGAGACTAAATAGCGGAAAAATCGAATGAAAAACTAAACAGTGCAAGCTAGGCTACATTAATCACATTAAAAATTAAAGTTGTAGGTTGAGTTTGATAGCTGAGGTAGGCTAAATTAAACGCAGTACTCACGTATCCTTGCTGCTCGATGAAGAACAAGACAACACAATGAGCCCAACAGGTGGTTGGGATTCAAAAGTCTGATTTTCCCGCTTCAG
Source organism: Abramis brama (assembly GCF_963993115.1). Lineage (NCBI taxonomy): Eukaryota > Metazoa > Chordata > Actinopteri > Cypriniformes > Leuciscidae > Abramis > Abramis brama. Next base: position 28,064,196 of record NC_139984.1, read on the forward strand.
GGCAGTGACGAGTACATTATGTAGTCCAGTGGTTGTCCAGACACCCTATAGTCCATGGGCCAGACCAGATATTGGTACCATCTGGGTGGGCAAAACCTTACCTGTACTAAATTGTTTATGGGGTTAATATAAGTTCATTTTAATGTGATAACCTTTCCACAGTCCCAGCTTTTTATACTTTTTTTTTAGAACTGGTAATTTTCCTACTTTTATGTATTAGAATTATTTTTGAAAAATACACAAACGTCCAAAACCACAATAACAGTGATCTAATATTAATACCAAGCAAACTAAAGTATTTGTAAATATTAACAGGCATAATAAAGTCGATATCTTTGAATTCACACTGATATTTTGTTGTTTTGAGTTGTAAAAAATATAAAAGAAAAGAAAAATAACACATGTATTGTCGACTTTATTGTCTACCATTGGAAAGTCATAAAATGTACATACGATTTGTTCTTAATTTTTGTATAATATATTTCAATTTTGTTTTCAGGTTCATGTGGAATGTATTAGGTAACAGCTTTGTAACACAAGAAAATAAGAAACGTTGAATTTCAGGTATATATTAACACATACAGTGGGTACGGAAAGTATTCATACCCCCGGTAAATATGATCAAAAATGGCTGTAAAAAATAAATCTTTCATTCAAAAAATTGATCTTTCATTCAAAAAATTGGCAAAATTCTAACCTTTCATTAAAGTAAAATAATTCAAATTGGGGGGGAAATCACATTATGAAATAAATGTTTTTCTCCAAAACACGTTGGCCACAATTATTTAGTAAATACCTTTTTGCAACCTCCTTTTGCCAAAATAACAGCTCTGAGTCTTCTCCTATAATGCCTGATGAGTTTGGAGAACACCTGACAAGAGATCAGCGATCATTCCTCCATACAGAATCTCTCCAGATCCTTCAGATTCCCAGATCCATGTTGGTGCTTCTTCTCTTCAGTTCAGTCCACTCATCAGGTCAGGGAACTGGGACGCTCATGGCAGATGCTTTTTGTGCTCCGAAACACATTTTTGTGTTGATTTTGATGTTTGTTTTGGATCGTTGTCCTGATGGAAGATCCAACCACGGCCCATTATAAGATTTCTAGCAGAAGGCGTCAGGTTTGGATTTTTTATCTGTTGATATTTGATAGAATCCACGATGCCATGTATCTGAATAAGATGTCCAGGACCTCCAGCAGAAAAATATGCCCACAAAATTAAAGATCCAGTAAATTGTACACATGGAGTACTTTTTATCCTTGTGTGCACCAAACCCATCTAGCGTGTTTGCTGCCAAAAAGCTCTTTTTTTAGTTTCATCTGACCACAGAACCCTGTGCCGTTTGAAGATCCAGTCGTGTCTGACCACTGAATATGCTGGAGTTTGTTTTTAAATGAGCGAGGAGCATTTTTCTTGAAACCCTTCCAAACAACATGTGGGGATGTAGGGGTTGATTTTTTTTTTCTTCAGATTCTTTCTGACCCCAAGACTCAACTAATCTCTGCAATTCTCCATCTTTGATCCTTGAAGAGTCTTTGGCCACTCAAACCATCCTCCTCACTGTGCATTAAGATAATATAGACACACGTCCTCTTCCTGGCAGATTTGTAACATTTTTACTTGATTATAACTTCTTAATTATTGCCCTGATGGTCAAAATGGGGATTTTCAATTATTTAGCTATTTTCTTACAGCCACTTTCTATTTTGTGACGCTCAACAATCTTTTGCTGCAAATCAGAACTATATTATTTGGTTTTACTCATTATGATAGATGATTAAGGGAATTTGGCCTTTGTGTTTCCTCATATTTAAAATCCTGTGAAACAAGAAGTCATAGCTGGACAATTTCAGTTCCTAGTCCCCCTGGTGTGCTAAAAAAGGTAAATATTAATGGGAATATACTTCAGAGATATTTTATTCATAAAACATTCTAGGGGTATGAATAATTGTGGCCAACGTGTTTTGGAGAAAAACATTTATTTCATAATGTGATTTCCCCCCAATTTGAATTCTTTTACTTCAATGAAAGTTTTTTTAGATTTTTGCCAATTTTTTGAATGAAAGATCAAAATTTTTGAATGAAAGATTTATTTTTTTACAGTCATTTTTGATCACCGGGGGTATGAATACTTTCCATACCCACTGTATGCCCAGAAACCCCATTTTATTCCAAAATCGGTGTTTATCTTGGTCACAACCTTCATTGCTATTATATTATGCCGTTTTCTAAACACAAAATAAACAGCTCCGATGTCAATCTAAAAGATTAACTACGGACAGCTCGCGGTCATTCGGCAAACAGTCGCGGACATTGGATCCATTGTGATATTTCAGCTTTGTGCACAAACTTGCACACCGACAGGCCTTCACCTACACTTGCATATTTTGTGATGCTACGTTAAGTTGTTTCTTCCAGTGGATGCAGTCAACCAGACCATTGAGGAGACCATCAACAAGGACAAACAGACAGCAGGAGGAACAAAGGGCTTCCCGAAGTACTACCTGACAGCAGAGTACCGCAACGCATACCTAAGAAAGCTGAGAGAGATGGTCGGTTGGGGTGATTCTCAGCTGAATCATCCAGAACTACAGCCGCCCAGGTTCAGAAGAGATGAGGCAGATTGTCCAGTCCATCTTTGATCTCCTGGAAAATTGCTGGGAGAATCCGTTCAGTCCAAAACAAGAAGAGTTTGTCAGTCTGTCAATTGTAACTGTAGCCCCACCTGATGTGGCAAATTAACTACTTGAGGCCAAGAAGATTGGAGAAGAGGTTTACCAAAATTTCAAGACAGAATATCTGGAAACAAGAGTGATACTTTTCTACAACAAGAAAAAAATTAAAAACATTCTCAGAGATCAAGAAGAAGCAACACAGCCAGGAGCAAGCCAAGCAGGTAGTATTGTAGGCCGAAAGAAACCTCTTTGGTCACATGATCTTGGTGGCACAGAGCCGACAACTACACATGAGTGACGTCTTGGCTCATCCTCTGGGACCTCTGCCTTGGGCCCTAGCTAACAAGGATGGGTCTCTACGCAAGACCAAGAAGGCAGCTTTGGCCAGAGAGTTGGAGAAGAGCATGTCCCCAGCTGAGGAAATCCCAGAGCCATCAACAACCGCCATTGATGGAATGAGCCTGTTACAGAAACTGAAGGACCAAGACAATTCCTTTGCGCAGTTGGCTGTCTCAGCTCTGGACAAAGAGCTGCACGAAGGGGGGAAGAGCCAGCGAATAGATGTTGTCTTTGATGTGTACAATTTTCACGGAACGTGAAAATAGAGACACCAGCCACCATAGTCACATGTTTGCCTGGAGCCAGAGCACCTGACATCAATGCAAATTTAAAAGTGCTGCTTATGCTAATCGTACATTTTCTAAAATTATTATTCACGTCGGCACTAATGATGTTCGACTCCGCCAGTCGGAGATCACCAAAATTAACGTTAAAGAGGTGTGTGAACTCGCAAGTACGATGTCAGGTACTGTAATTTGCTCTGGCCCCCTTCCTGTTCGCAGGAGTGATGAGATAGTTAGCAGATTGTCATCACTCAAAGGCTGGCTGTCTAAATGGTGTCCGCAAAATAATATAGAGTTCATAGACAATTGGAAAAGTTTTTGGGGCAAGTCTGACTTGTTGAAAAGAGATGGTATATTCATCCCTCCTGGGATGGTGCTGCTCTTCTCTCTAGTAATATGGCACATAGTCTTAGAGCTCAAACATTACAATCTGGGGCTTAAATCAGGAAGCAGACAGACTGGCTAAACCGACCGTCTGCTAGCTGTCTCACGTCACCAAGATCAGATAAATCCCATCACATAGAGACTATTTCACCTAGAAATCATCATATAGAGACTGTGTCTGTTCCCCGAATTAGGAAATACAAAAAACTCCCAAACCCATCTAAGAGTAAAATTTTTATTGATGTTCAACAAATAAAAAAAACACAGATATAATACAATTGAGCAAATGATAAAGCTCAGTTTGCTGAATATTCGAATATTGCTGAATATTCGATCCCTTACTTCAAAAGCACTTATTGTTAATGATATGATTACAGACTATAACCTAGATGTGCTGTGTTTGACAGAAACCTGGCTAAAACCAAACAATTACATTACTTTAAATGAGTCCACCCCCCAAGATTACTGTTATAAACATGAGCCTCATCTGAAAGGCAAAGAGGGAGGTAATTTATAGTAATACTTTCAAAATTACTAAGAAGTCTAGTTTCAAATATAATTATTTTGAAGTGTTGGTGCTTAATGTAACAACATCGAGTGTAAATGATAAATCACGTTTGAATTTGTGCTGGCTACTGTATACAGGCCACCAGGGCACCATACAGACTTTATCAAAGAATTTGCAGACTTTCTATCAGAGTTAGTACTGGCTGCAGATAAAATCCTAATTGTTGGTGATTTTAATAAACATGTAGATAACAAAAAAGATGCATTGGGATTGGCATTTAAAGATATTCTTAACTCTATTGGAGTTAGACAACACATGTCAGGACCTACTCATTGTCGTAATCATACTAATACTACTACTAATAATAATACATCTAATACTATCACATGGAATCAATGTTGATGGCGTTGAAATTCTGCAGCAGAGCGATGACATCTCAGATCATTATCTAGTCTCGTGTAAACTTCATTTAGCCAAGGCTGCAAAGTCGACTCCGTGTTACAAATATGTTAGACCTATCACTTCTGCCACTAAAGATTGCTTTATTAATAATCTTCCTGATCAATTTCATCATTTCAGCATCCCAGATAGCTTAGAAGAACTTGATATTGCGACAGAAACTTTTAACTCACTTTAATTAATAATATATATAAAAAAATCTAAATTCAAAACCTTTTATCAAATTATTTATTTATTTAAAATTAAAATTTTGGTAAAATGCAGCCTTGCTTAGTAAAAATCTACCCTGACCTCAAACATTTGAACCAAAAAAAACAACATCAACATAATAACTATTATAGACCTGTTCCTGCAAAGGCAATGATGGTATATGCTGCAACATACTTACACAACACCAAGAACACAAAGAGAGGGATGAAGGGTCTGGAGAAGATGATGACAGAACAGACGAACAGTGAATATGATGAGGCTGCCGTTTGTTCATTTTATTGTGAGGCATAGCAGTTTGCCTGAAGGTGGTAGCCAGTGTGTGCTTTTTGTGGTGTGGAGGTGAGGCCCTCTTGGTTAGCCTTGCGTCTGGTGGGCTGACCCGGGTTGCCCAGACTCAGTTTTAACTCTTGTGTCCTACAGAGTTTTAACTGGGTCCTCGTTGGATCTTGCGACTTGCGGACCAACCTGGGCAGCCCTTTTGCCATTCGGGCGTTGCCCTAGCGACTTGCGGGGCCTGTCTTGTATGGCATAGTGTATATTTGTACATAGTTCGTTGATCACACATGGTGATGGGTTTAGGTGATGTTATCTCAATGGGTGTCTTAAAGACCTACCCCATTAATATGTATCGTACAGTGGCAGGATCCAAGTTATGTTAAATACCCGCATTGATTTTTCCTCCAGAAATGCATAACATTCAGCCTAACAAAGATTCATCGTTTATCCAAAAAGCAATTTAGAATTTTTAAAAGTGTCAGGATGTGATTCAGCCTCACTACACCCTGAAAACAATGCATCAACATTCACAAGAGCACTCATGATTGTGAAATGTAAAATTATTTTGTTTACCATAAAAATAACCTAAAATTATGCCTGAATCATAATTTACCTAAATAAATCAAAATATGTCATAAAATTAGCTCTTTGAAATCTGAAAATGCCAGAAATGAAATCAGCATCCTCTAAAACCACTCACATATTGCAGAAATTGACCATACAGTGCAAAATATCTGGTGAAAATGAATGATTAAGCTAATAATGCTAATTATGCTAATCATGCAAATTGCTCAACATAATTATGCAAATTAGCATCCGGCAGTTTCTGTATGCTGGGGACCCATACTTCACATTTCTGCAATAAAACTTTGGTGTAGTCAACATTTCCGGGTTCACCTAGTTGGCTACTAGACTATTTCATGACATTGGGGTATTATGGTTTGACATGCTAAAACTCCCAAATTTACCAATTTTTAGCAATTTATTTTGGAATTATTGCCTTTATCTCATTATTTCACTAATTTGGAACCTACTTTATTTGTGATGAATGAACCACTTGATGAATTATCAACTGCATGAACCAGATTATTTCCATGGAAGGTACTTTTGCCATTTTTTCCACTTACAGGGGTCAGTCACTTCAAGCGGTCATAACCACTACTAAGCTGCCAGTTGGCAAGGGTTATCATGTCAAAACATTATCTAGGGATGCATATGATGTAAAAAATCGCAACTAGAATTTGCCCACCCAGATGGTACCAATACGTGAAATTTTGGGTCTTGGCCCAAGGACTACTAGGCACAACCTTAAGCAATGGCCCTGAACGGTGGTTTAATGTCAACATTGTGACAACGCTGTAACAACCTTCACCACACAACGTAGTTATAGCAACCTTTTGGCCATGTTGTTAAAACGTTGTTAGAAGGTCGGGTACGTTGCGCCAACGTTCTGTGTTTGCTGGGAATGAGGCACGGGAATAAAATCACGCGCAAGCGCAAACCGAGATTGATTGGTAAAAAAAAAAAAAAAATTAACACATTTTAGCAATTTTTAAATGTTTGATGGAGTTTTTACACGGCACCCCTGCTCTCGCCAGAAGGCACCCCGGTTGGGAAACGCTGTTTTAGATGATTCCTGAACTTTACGCCAATAAAAACGTAAAACACAGGGTTCAAGCAACAGTGTGTAAAAGCTAACATTCTGCTAGCATAATATGCATAGTCGAGTCTAATCCTTACTGCACAGACTGTGAATGGATGGATTTTATGATCAGTCAAAGATTTTAAGAACATAACAATGTTATATGGAGCCCAACTAATAAAAAACACCAGTGCAATGCAGAATATTAGTCTAACGGTCTTGTGTCTCTTATTGGTCCGAGATTTTGTAATTGTTTGAAGCATTCTGCCATAGCAAAAACCCATGATAAGAAATGCAAAGAAGAAAAAAGCATTTTGAAAATAAGCAAATCTAGATTTCATTTCAACACTGTCATATTCACAGTATGTACTATTTAAATGTGTTATAACCTTGCTATTACATGATCCGAGCAGTGAAACCGTTCCGCTCAGGATCCAAACGATAAAGGGAGCGACTGAAAAGCCTCTGCATTTCCAGTCAGACAGAGGATGAATCACTGCCATGTAACGCTGAATGGTCATGAGAGTTAAGAACAACACGCTGCTGTAAAAGCCAACATAGAACAGAAACTCCATCGCTTTACAGCCAATATCTCCAAATGTCCAACCCCAGATGAAGTACGAGGCCCAGAATGGAAGTCCAAAAGTGAACAGCAGATCTGACAGAGCCAAATTGAGGATGAACACGTTGGTCAGGGATTTGAGACTCTCATAAAGTGCCAGAATGACCAGAACAAGGATGTTACCAATGCAGCTTAACACAACCACTAATGAAAAAAAGACTGGAATGAGAATGGATCCAACTTTCACCACTTCATCTTTGTGACACATCTCGTCTTCATAGTCATCATCATAGTAGTCAGGAGGCAATGTTTCCTCTTCAGTCATGTTGTTCTGCAACATCACAAACTACTTCAGTCAGATTAGATTTGTCCAGGTTCAGTTCTTTACTGTTTTCTGTGGAAAATACACTCAAACATTAGTGTCTTTTCATTAGGACAAAAGAACAGAAGAAAATCATATGAATCAATTTAGCTAAATTTATTCCAGTGAGAAAATACTAAATACAGCCTGACATTTAGTCCTTACCTGCTCTTTCCACTGTCTCTTCTCTAACTAAATGGAATCAAACTTATTTGATAGGAAATAAAAGCATTGCCCCCTTTATTTTTTTCGTTGAGTATATTGTCAAGACAGCTGAGCAGATCAAATGTGGAAGAGGTGTTTACTTTTCTGAATTTATAGGTAACCGGATGGGGAGACTCTTCCTCTTTCTAATACTCAAATAGTACAGAATTTTTTTTCACTCAAATTGTCACTCAAGAGAGAGAGAGAGAGAGAGTGAGAGAGAGAGAGAGAGAGAGAGAGAGAGAGAGAGAGAGAGAGAGAGAGAGAGTAAGAGCTGTTCGTCGTGGAAATGTGCTTGTTTAAAATCAAAAACAGATTAATTATAACATATATTATAATTAAAGGAGCTGTATGTAAGAAATGTATTTCAATTAATCATAAAATGGCCCTGATATGTCACTAGACATTAAGAAATCATGTTCATTTCAAATACTTATATCACTGACAATAGTAGTACGGCCAGGATATTGTCATTTAAAAAGTGAAGTTGCAGCCCTCAACTGATGTTGTTGTTGTCATCTTGTGTTTTGGCCTGAAGCGCCACCCTCCACCTATCTACCAATCACGAAGTCAGTAGGGTTTCGGCATCCGGGTTGCCAGCTCTGCTCTAGTTAGCACAGCTGCAGCTCCTTGTAGCAGCCTACATTCCTGCTGGATCCTGCAGCATATCTGGCAACCTCGAGTCAGGGGGTAGGGGGAGGGGATACACCGCTCTACAAGTAATTTGAAAGTAATTGCAGTACCAGTTTTGGCCACAATCTTACATACAGCTCCTTTAATTGTTTTTAGTTTTAGTTTTAAAAAGCATATTTCTACGACGAACAGCTCTTTTTCGCGTAACCAAACCTGTGGGCGGGGCTATAGTCGGTGGTCCAATAAAAAATGATCTTGGTTCTGAATCCCGTCCTCAGTGGCGGAAAGTTCTGTCAATCAAAATACTAGCAAGGTTGTATTATAATAACAACAAGTGGAAATGATCTTCCCGGATGCGATATTTTTTTTCCCAGGATGGTAGGGGAAGACTCATGGATATTAATTAGGGAAGTCATCCCTGATTGGTCTTAACCCCAGTGGTTTAGGGTGGGGTTAGGGGTAGGTCATCAGACCCCCAGTGGCGGGTAGGTTTAGGGGTGGGGTTAGGGGTAGGTCATCAGACCAATCAGGGATGACTTCCCTAATTAATATTCATGAGTCTTCCCCTACCATCCTGGGGAAAAAAATATCGCTTCCCGGATACCAGAGAATGTCTAATAAGGCGAGAAGTTTCACTCTCAGTACACTTCCGGCTTCTGAACTGGTTGCAGTTCCACTCTGATTCCATATGAGGGCGCTCACAGGACGAGTGCAGAATGAGTGGAGGTCTATGGCGCTATACACATCAAAATCCACTTTTCTCAGGATATAATTTTTTGTCTAGTAATTTGAATGTTGTATTCGAAAGGAGATGCAAAGAAATTACACATCGCTGGGTGTTAGATTTTTTAGAGTCACTTATTTGCTTTAAAAAGTCTTTTAAAGTATCAATGACGTCATACACACACTCAAAAAAATGATTTTAGCTCTTTGTTCAATTTCATTAATTATAATGAGCATATACGACACAACCCTTCATAGAAATGATTCCAGCTTAATTTCATTAAATGTAATCAATTTAATTTAAAAAAAAAATTGGTTTACCACATTTTTTTTTATTGAGTCAACATGAATATTTTTCGTTCGTCTTAACCGGATGTCACTCAAAAAATTAATTTTGGCCTCTTGTTAAAATAATTAATTAAAATAAGCAAAAGTAACACGATTGTTTAATATTGTCACAACTTAATTTAATTGTGTTCAATCAACCTAATTAATTTGTGTGAAAACTACATGAATCATTGTTGTTGACATCTAATTGGGCAGTGGATCTGTAGTTCCCAGCATGCTTTGCAAGGGACTGCATTAAGAGGGTCAATTTAGGGAAAAAGTGTTATTTTATGTGTTTTTCAGTAAATGGAAAGATGTTGTTAGTTAATGTTAGTGTTTAATGTTCAGTTATGTTAGAAACTTAGAGGACTTTCTGTAATGTTTTTGAATTTTGTGCTTACCATTATGCAGAAGAGTGGCGACTGTGTTTAGGCTGTGGGCTCAGTATTACGCTATATGTGCATTAAACCTTGTGTTCAGGCTGTGGGCACTCAGTATACGTATGTGTAAACCACACTCGCAGACCTGCACAAGTAATAAATTACTATATAAAAAATGGTTTTAATTCAATTGAACACTAGTAGTGTCTATCATTAGAGGTGACCGTAGAGTCATATCAACTAAATTTATAATGTTGGTGATTCAAGGCAGGACAAAAACTAAATGTAGTTAACCTGACAAAACTTTATCTAGCAGGAATAACTAAATTAATTTAAATTCATTCAACAAGATTACAACAAATTATTTCAAACTAATTCGATTTTGTTGGAAAAATGTAATTCAATTTCGTGGAAAACCTTTCCTTAATTTAATTAAGTTCATTGAACAGATTATTTTTTTGAGTGCATCGTACGACCAGAGATACTGCTTTACGGCAATCCTTCAGTCACTCTGGTGCTTTCGCGCTCTGCACTTTCTTTTCTCTCTCGAGGCATCGGCAACACAGCTGACACAGGTAAATACACGTGCTAGAAGAGTTTTTGTTTTGTTTGTTTCTGGTCCCGCTTCGGATGCCACGATGCCATCAAGAGGTATCTCTGGTCGTAATCAGTCCTTCACTGACCAATCAGCGTTCATTAGCAGAATGCTAGCGTGTTATGGGCAACAACAACTCAACCTGTAAGAAATCGAAAGGACATAAGTACTCGTTCATTCAACTTTCGACCTATAACCCATGTTGAACTTGCAAAACCTAGAATCAAATCTGAGAATTCTCAACGGAAATCGGGTGAAAGAGACAAATTTAGCCATCTAGCCCCATAGACTCCCATTCGTTTTGCACTCGTGGACGATCGCCCCCAGTGGAACTCTGGTGGAACTACAACCAAAATTCGGTACAATAGGACTTAATAGGGCTATTAAGAGCCCGTAGACGGGCTCTGCGGATACTCACAAAAGTCCAAGTATGTCAGCTTCTTTTATCACTTTCAAGACTTTCATCACAGATTTACCAAACTTCCAGCTGTAACACATACAGGTGGACTTCAGTCTGAAGCAGCCTTTATTCGGAATAAATGTTCTGACATATTATACTGCGCGTGACTGGCTGTTGACGCCTTGGAATTGTTGACTGAATTTTTGAAACTTCTGTTCGTTCTTTTTTTATGTCTCTAGTTTCTATGGCAACAAAAGACGCTGTCCCTTAGAACTCTTTGATTTGAATTAAAACAATACAGTTTAAGTTTTGAGCGTACTGCGCAGACTCAAACTGAGCTTGACGACGTAGATGTGACGTGAGCAACCTGTCTGACAGTTGTAAGTCGTCTAGTAGCTGTGCCAAGAGAAATATGAATCATTCCCTTCCGAACCTTGCAGAGATGGAGAGCGTGAGTAGGAGCTGTCCATGAGCTAGAATCTATGCCTGGGCTTCTCCCTTGACTTCATCAGACTTTATGCCTCCACGTCCCCCCGATTGACTGCGAACTTCTCTTCCTGTCTATACGGTAATTTCCAGAGAGTCACGTGGTTATGACGCAATCGTTAGCCTATTTTTACAAAAACTGCTTCTATGGGGCCATAACGTAAGATACAAGGTAATGGAGCCTTTTATACATTGTCGTGTTTCTTTAGAAATAAACAATGGACAAATAGAGTTTTTAAACGCCTCAGATGTAAAGTTATTCACTGTCAAAGTGACGCCAAAATGAATGGGAGTCAATGGATGCTAACAGCAGGTGATGGCTTGTTAGCCAATGGTGGCCCTCGGGGGTGGTACGCTTTTCGGGCGATGGATTACCCCCTTGGTTATTCCAGGCACGTCTCTGTTCATAGTTGCATAGCAACGACAGACGCCATGGGAGAGCAAGCGCTTGTGGAAAGGAGAAAGCAGTTCGAACTGCGAAACTGGTACCGAGAACTGTGGATTTTCACTGGTATTGGTACCGAATACTGAAATTTTACAGTGAAAAAAAAAAAAAAAATAAACTGAAAAAAAAAAAATTCAGTGAAAAAAATTCTCCTTTATTTCTAGGTGAATAAATAAAGGTTTCTGTTTGTGACCAGTTCAAGGTACGTACTGCAATAATCATGCCTTGAATCTGTTGATGGTATGTTATATTTTTATGTCTCAAAATGTCCATTTCTATCCACAAAACTGGACAGAAGTCATGGGGTTATTTTAAAAGAAAATCTTCCAGAGGTGCATGCCCCAACAACCCCCTGTATTTAGTACTGGAAATGAATGTTTAATGTAGAAAATGGCCTGACACTAATTTTGATCTGCAACTCTCCTGTCCTCTACTGGTGACAGGAGGAAGTGCAACTTTACTTTTTATAAGCTTTTGATAATTCATTAACAGACAGTATGAAAACGGTTTGCATTTATTCATTAAGTAAACACTTATCCAAAGCTACTTACAAATAATAATACAAGCAGAAGCAGTTAATTCAACAATATGCTTAATCAGAGAAACTTGAACTTGATCTATAAAAAAAAACCCTTTGTAATCTGTGACTTTTTCTTCACTGCAAGCGTGACTGCCCAATTCAGAGAAAACGGTGGTGTCACAGAAGCCTTCGAGGAGGTCATATAGAGCTTCCCATGGCGAACAAACTATCCCGTCAGGATGGAGATGAGAGGACGTGGAAAATGAGGAAGAGGAGGAGAAGAGGAAGGTTCCCATTTTGGCTTTTGGAGAGAATGGCAGCACGCATAACGTGAGTGGACTGGAGGAGGACCCGGCACAGTAAACACTTCTCTCAGGTCAGTCAGTCTGGACACAACACTGATTTTTGTTTTGTTTTGGATGACATACCATGTCCCCTTTACCTTATTTAGATTTTTTCCTCCCATTTATACATATGAACATTTATAATGTTATGTGCAACCTGCAACACAGGAAATAGAGTCCGAGGGAGACCCCTCACTGTACTTCCCTTCATCTGACACTTAGACACCTAAAATGGCAAAAACGAAACGTGTCCTCGCAGCTGAGACCGATCTCTTGGCTTCTCCTTCCTGTAATCAGCTCCTCCACTTCCCCAAACTGAAGTGGTACGCTCCAGGAACCACATCTTCTGTCATTTGGGGAGTCGTGGTGACTGTGAAGGCACATTTAGTACTTGAAGAGAAGTGTCGTCGCTGTCGTGGAAGCTCCTGTGAAGTGCTAAGCATAAGGAATGTGTGACGAGAGAATGATGTTTGTTGTGTTTGGGTAGATTTATGGCGAAACCTCGTAGTTTTGCTCTCGTTATGCCAGCAATTGAGTGGCTGAACTCTCCGCTTAGTTTTATAATTAATGTTCAAATGAAGAGAACTTATTTTCTGCCCTCTTTGTAAAGCTTGAACAGATTTTTGCCTCTTGAATTACGTCTCATTCCACTCCAACGTACGGCCCTCTGCGCAGTCCGAGCGAAGCAGAGCTTTCATACTTGATCTTTATTTTCTTCCTAATGTGGTTGGGTGATTTTGAATCTCATGCAACTTATCAGGAACATATCCATGATATATTTAACTTAAAATTAAATGGAAAAAAAAGTCTTTTTTTCCACATTTCGTTAAAATTAAGCACATCCTCACAATTTCTCATTATAGTAATAATGCAAAACATTTGTAAATTGTGAAGTATTTATATACCATTGCAACTGTTTTACTGCCTTTAATCAATACTGATTTAAATGAAACAAATTGTATTACTTTCCCTCCCCATTAGATTTTAGGTTGAAATGTGACCTGGGTGTGTTTTTGTGAGATTCACCCAGCTGATGGTTTGCTCGCCATGTTGTTTTGTTTAGCATTAATCACAGACACCCGAAAGCAACTTGTAATATAGAGACTTACGCGTATATGAGAGGTTACGTCTATTTAATCGGTAGAACCCATACAAGCTAATCTTTAAAATCAAGAGATCTTTCGAATGTAATCATAACGTAATAAATAAATCTGAAATGCTGCTACCTATGTCTTTCCTCTGCCTTATCAGATGAAGTGAAGTTTTGAGGATTTGTTTGTAGAGCTGTTGTTAAAGGGCTGATTTGTTTTAGTTTTATTTTGAAAAATCCTCTGTTCATCAATAGGCTCGTAACACATGCTGTCGGTACAGCCCTGTAAGTGCTGCTGCATCATGTAGCTGTTTCCATCCCAGCCCTATGAGATGCAAATAATCAATATGTCATAGGGCTCATGGAAAACCAAGTATCCTATGTAGGACATATTATGAAGCGATTTCTCTTGTAAGCAACAAAAGACTATCTCTGTTTTTGTTGTGATCAGTATCAGTGGATGGTCAGTGGACACCATGCAAAAAAAAAAAAAAAAAGAAGCAGCAGGGATCAATTAAATATTTTGAAATGAAGAAACTGTAAATCTTGATATGCAAACACTAAAAAAGTATACATGAATGTTGCACAAAATCTGTTAGCAGAATGGTGGGTGAAGGTTTAAAACAAGCACAACTTGTTTCTCAGTGAAGACTTATTATTTATAGAGCACTTCTCATAAAGCACCCATGTGCCCTAGACCTAATCAACAGCACTGAGTACCACTTTAAAGAACTGAAGCGTTTTCTCCCTACCAAGTCGATCTATATGCATGTACAAATTATGAAAATCAATAAAACTTTTTATCTGGAAATGACTTAAGACTGCTTTGTGTTCCTAGTGTTACAAATTAAGTTGTCACAGTAAATTAGGGCTGTGGTTGTATGATTCTGACATTTTGCTGGCCTAGATTAAACTTTTGCATGTGGAACAATGTGATGTTTAGATCCACCAGTGTTTTATATGTTGCCAGTGTGAAGCTGATGATCTCTGAGGTTAAGATAAACATGTAAAAATGCCCCCAAACGGGTATCTGGAAATTTTCAGTGGCTATCAAATAACATACTACAGATCAATGATGTGGAATATTTCATTTTTTGCTATGAAGTGAAACGAGCAGTGAAACCGTTCCGCTCAGGATCCAAACGATAAAGGGAGCGACTGAAAAGCCTCAGCATTTCTCCCAGTCAGACAGAGGATGAACCACTGCCATGTAACGCTGAATGGTCATGAGAGTTAAGAACAACAAGGCCGTTACGGATGCAGCTTAAAGCAACCACTAATGAGAAAAAGAGCGGACTGAGAATGGATCCAACTTTCACCACTTCATCTTTGTGACACAACAACTCGTCGTATTCTGAGTCATAGTTGTCAGAGTTTTCATTCTAGACCGGATTCAATGTTTCCTCATCAGTCATGTTCAACATCACAAACTTCAGTTAGAGATCAGATTTGTCCAGTTTCAGTTCTTTACTGTTTGTAGATGTTTTCTGTGAGAATCAACTGAAACATTAAAGATGCTCTAAGCGATGTCACACGTTTTTTAGACCACATTTTTTTTGTCGCATACAGCAAACATCTCCTCACTATCCGCTAGCTGCCTGTCCCCTGAACACACTGTAAAGAAACACGGTCTCTGTAGACAGCGCAGGCTCCACAAACGGCAACAAAAACAAACTGGCCCAGCCTGGACCACGAAACATAACAAACAGTGTTCCAGCCAATAACCGACAAGAATGATTTGGGGGTGGGGGTTGGGGATCACATCACCCAGTGGACACTTCCTCCCATTTCCCCATGGACTCTTCCTCACATTTCCCCATGGACTCTTTCTCCCATTCTCTTGTGGACTCTTCCTCCCATTTCCCCATGCACTCTTCCTTCCATTCAGACAGCAAAAACCTAAAAATGTGGTGACATATGTTGGTATAAAAATAACAAATAAAGCAATAATATCAATAGCCACTAGATGGATGTAGTACTCAATGGCTGCAAATAGGCTAAACTATATAAACCATTGTTATAACGAATTTAACCTATTAAGATCCAGGGTCTCTGCTGCACTAAACCTCTTTGCCATCGTGCTGCTTCAGAATGAACTGATGAAATGCCACTGAGGTTCAGGTAGCATATGCTGCAAACATGTTTTGTTTGGAAGCATCAGCAAACCTTGCAGTAGCACTTTGATTTAACTTTAAAGTGGCGCGTGTGTGCAGTTGCTGATTGGAACATAAAAAAAAAAGTCAGTCATTGGATCATTAAATTCTTTGTTTTTGTATATGTGAGTGACTGTCTTTATTTGACAAAAAAATATATAATTTTTGTATGAGTGTGTGTGTGTGTGTTCGATAGAAGATAGATAAATAGTAGGTGCGGGGAGAGAGTATAGGGACGGGGAGTTAGGAGTGCCGTCGCTACTCTGCTGAATGCTGATGCTATTGAATTGCAAGAGCCCGGCTCATATAACATGATATTTCATGACTCTTGCCACTAGATGGCCTTATAGCTCTAGTCTGTTTGGAGCAAATGAGCGTTTCCGCTGGGTCCTAAAGTCAGTTTTTCTTCAGTATGCATTCAGATAGACATGTAGACATTCTAAAATAATTTTTGGTTAAGTTTTAGCTTTTTTTTTTTAGAATTTTGAGCATTTTTAGTTTTTTCTGTGTACTGAAGCATTCCTCGCATTCGATTAATTCCTATGGGGGTCAAATTGACCCGTGAGAGAAGGATTTGTTACTTTATTAAATTTCAACCAGTTCAAGTGCGACAAAAGTCCTAGGGTCTTGGCCCCCTCTGATGAACATTAAATAAATAAGAAATTAAAAGATGAGTTGGGGAAGGGTGAGGGTTAAAGGAGAATTTGCATTGTTGGCCCATTTGGAGGCGCTATATCTCAGCTGCCTTTGAGGGTGCGTTAAAAGTTGCACTGGATTCTTATCATAGAAAGTAAAAGAAATGGACACAGCGACCCAATAGACTTCAACGGAGAAAAAGTGAAGTCAATTAGAAGCATTCACTTCCTGATGGCTGAGCGTACTGCGCAGACTCAAACTGAGCTTGACGACGTAGATGTGACGTGAGCAACCCGTCTGTCTTCTAGTAGCTGTGCCAAGAGAAATCTGAATCATTCCCTTCCGAAACTTGCAGAGACGGAGAGTGTGAGTAGGAGCTGTCCATGAGCTAGGAGCAGGAGAAACTTTTGCTAAGTATTCTGATTAATAATTTTGTCATTTTGCCTCCACGTCCCCCCGACTGCCCGCAAACTTCTCCTCCTGTCTATACGGTAATTTCTCTACTGTGCGACAGAGAGTCGCGTGGTTATGACGCAATCGTTAGCCTATTTTTACAAAAACTGCTTCTACAGGGCCTTTAGAATAGCATTTCTAAACCTTTTATACATTTTCGTGTTTCTTTAGAAATAAATGATGGACGAATGGAGTCTTTAAACGCCTCAGATGTAAAGTTGTTTGCTATCAAAGTGACACCAAAATGAATGGGAGTCAATGGATGCTAACAGCAGGTGGGGGTCCGCTAATCAATGGCGGCCCCCGGGGAAGCTTCGGTTTCCGACGTAGCTAGCGAAAGCGTAGCTAGCGAAAGCGGTCATATAGGGATTGTCAAAGGTTTTTTTTTTTTTTTTTTTCGTCATCTACTGAATTTTTCGTCAACGATACCAGGGACACCGAAACACCGGGGAACATGAAATTTGGTGGGCATGTAGCCCCACTAGACTTTTACGGAAAAATTTCGTTTGGTCCCCGGGGGCCACTCCCCCCCCGCGCTGGGCCCCCCCAAACCCAAAAAATGCAGTTTTTCCTAAATAACTACCTGAACCGTGGCACCGAGGATGAAAAATTTTTTATGGTATGTTGGTCTTAAGGGCCCACATCAACCTAGCCCATAATCACTCATTTGTGATTTGCGCCCCTCCCATAAAAAATGAAAATGCAATATTATTCTGCTTTAATCGCCCCTATCTTCAGTTGAGATGTTCAGAACTGCACCATATTTCATGTGTATGATTAACTTGACATCCTCTGGGGGTATGCTAAGTTTCGTAGAATTTCATCCATGGGGGGGTATAAAATAAATTCATTTATGTGCACATTTAGTGACTGTACACTCATCGGCCTGTAGATGGTGGTGTTGAGCGAAGGGTTGCTGGTTTAGGATGATACTGTCACACACACATGCAGGAATACAAACAAACGCAAGCATGCACACACACTGACATCCACACGCACAGACACACACCCATACACAAACACACACGCGCACACACATGTACGCACGCATACATACACGCACAGACACACACACATACACAAACACATACACACACACACAGACAGACATGCACATACTACTACTTTTTTTAGGTATATACATAAACACGCAATACAGCCAAATTGCTCCACGTCATTTATTTTTGTGGAAAGCCAGTGCAGGCCTGAGCGGCGGTCATATTTTGTACCGCCATGCGGTAGGCTACATCTAGTTTTGATCGTCGCTGAAAAGACATTCTACTGACTCAAGTAATTTTGCAACTGCGTGTCAACATATTTTACTAACCTGAATCCTAACACCTAGAGTTAGTTGACATGTAGTTGCAAAGTTACTTATAGTCAATAAAATGTCTAAAGTGGACCATTGAAATAAAGTGTAACCTCATTCTAATATCCTTCAGAAATGTTGAAAACAGCTGCTTGATGTTTTTGTGGACATTTGTTCAGGATTCTTTGAGTAAAAAAAAAAAAAAAAAAAAAAACAGTCCTTATTTGAAGCCGAAGTATTTTGTAACTTTATAAATGTCTTTCTTTACTGTCACTTTTGATATGTTTAATGTGTCCTTGATGAATAAAATAATTAATTGCCTTGATCTTTTGGAACTTTTGAACTGTAGTGTAAGATGTAATGTACATTGTTAGAATTCTTGCTTTTAACAAACACAATAAACAGAAAATAAATAAGAAATTATTGCCAGGGTAGAGCAGAATTGCTTTATTTTGGACACATTTTCTTCAGTATCATCCGTAAATGTTTTTGGAATTTTTCTCCAATTAAAGCATAAAGCACTGGGTTTAAGCAGCAGTGTGAAAAAGCCAACAGTCGGCAAGCGTAAAATGCATAATCAAGATGAATGGATACCCTACAGACTGTAAATGGAGTTAAACCATAATCCTGGAAAATTCTCAAGAGCATCACAATGTTGTACGGAGCCCATCCGATGAAGAACATCAGGCTGATGCAGAATATTAGTTTGATAGACTTGTTTCGTAGCCTTGTTCGGGACTGTGCAATTGTCATAAACATTCTGAAATGGCAAAATCCCATGATGCAAAATGCAATCAAGAAAAAAATGCTTTGTAAATAAACAGCGACATGTTTTACTCTAATACTGTCAAATTCACAGTAAATATTATTATCGTGTTCCAAGATTTTGCTTCGGAGTGAGACTAACAGTGCAGCCGTTCCGCTGAGGATCCAAATGATGAAGGGAGCGACTGAAAAGCCTCTGCATTTCTCCCAGTCAGACAGAGGATGAACCACTGCCATGTAACGCTGAATGGTCATGAGAGTTAAGAACAACACGCTGCTGTAAAAGCCAACATAAAACAGAAACTTCACCGCTTTACAGCCAATCTCTCCAAACGTCCAACCCCAGATGAAGTACGAGGCCCAGAATGGAAGTCCAAAAGTGAACAGCAGATCTGACAGAGCCAAATTGAGGATCAGGATGTTTATCATGGATCTAAACTTCTCGTACAGCACCAGGATGACCAGAACCAGCAGGTTACCAATGCAACTAAACACAACCAGAAGAGTGAAAAAAACTGGAATAACAATGGATCCGACTTTCACTACCTCCTCTTTGTGACATAGTTGGTCTTCTGGATCATACTCAGTATGTGTATAGTCTTCAGTCATGATGTTCTCTGTTTGATAATTTTAATTTTGTTGTTAGAATTCATTGTAGTTGTTTACTTAATAAAAAACGATACAAGATATAATAAAGAATAATCTTATCTTATTATAATAATATTTCTTACCTTAATTTCAGTCCTGTTAGTACTAAAGACTCCTGGCTAACTGAACGGGGATATTTGAGCATTATTATGATGAATGGGAGGGTTAAATGTGTTTCTACCGAAAAACTCAGCCATTCCCTTTTACCTCAAACATGAAACGAAAGTATCACTTACACAATGAAAGTTAATTGTTGCTTTTTTCAGTGTTGCAGCAATTCCTTAGTAACACATTTTAGGGTAGTTGCCAGTTAATGGGCGTTTCGAAACTGTTGGTTTATAATGGTGTTCGTTTTATTCACTTTATTTCCATGTTA
This sequence comes from Abramis brama, assembly GCF_963993115.1. Taxonomy (NCBI): domain Eukaryota; kingdom Metazoa; phylum Chordata; class Actinopteri; order Cypriniformes; family Leuciscidae; genus Abramis; species Abramis brama. The sequence continues at coordinate 28,084,385 of NC_139984.1, forward strand.
AGAAGTAAAACGGCATAATTCAAAGGCCACACTAGCTCTTGCTTTTCAATCAACAACAGGACTGAATTTGCATGATTAAAGGGTTAGTTCACCCAAAAATGAAAATTCCGTCAGTAATTACTCACCCTCATGTTGTTCCAACCGCGTAAGACCTTCGTTCATCTTCGGAACATAAATTAAGATATTTTTGATGAAATCTGAGTGCTGATCACTTCTCCATAGGCTGCTAGGTGACCGAAACTTGCTGGCCCAGAAAAGTTATTAAAGAGATCGTTAATATAGTCCAAGTGACTACAGTGGCTCAATCTTAAGTATATCAAGCGACGAGAATACTTTTTGTGCGCAAAAACAAACAAAAATAACGACTTTATTCCACTATTCATTTCCTTCTCTCTGGGCCTCTAGTTGGTTCACGTAGTGTTTTTGCGCTGCGCGTCTGTGTTGACACCCTAATGTCAGTAAATAGTTGATAAAATGCTTGACAGCTGCTTTTTTGTAATTGTTTTTCAAATCATGCATTTATGTCATGATTATGTTAAATTAAAAAGTTGTAGAAGTATGTTGTTTTTATGAAGATGATTATGGTTGCAGGGATCTCATGTACAGTGTATAGGCTGCAATATTGTTTTGTTATGAACATAAAAAAGTAAATGCATAAAAAATGAGTTTATGACCTCAAATCTTCCATTTTCCTGTTTATGTAGGTCAGTGATGATGCTGTGCTTCCTTCCACAGACCACACTGATTTGATCTTTGTCACGTGAAAGAAGAAAATGTCATTTTCCAGTCATAACTACATTTTGGTCATTTCATTGCACAAAAACAAAACTGCGTAATCTGCATTTTCACATACAGTTCTCATGAGTTTTCTTTTACAGTAATTTCACGTGGGAATGTTTGAGAAATTCACAAACACTTTATTCAGAACATATTTTTCTTTTGTGTATTCAAGCTGGCATGAACTCAAAACATGCTTTTACACAAAAAAAAATAGCAAGGTTTTGTTTAATGTTTCATAACGATAATGATGATTTGATCCAATCTGCAGCCAGATTCTTCAATCTTCTTCAATGCTTGTTTTCTGACAACTCTCAATTATTATCTTGCCAAGTAAAACAAAGCACATTATTCATAGACTTAAATCTTTACATAAGACCCTCCTTGGAATTGCTCGCAAGTTATTACGGAACCTTGCATTTACAAAAACTAAAAAGGCTGGGTTTAAGCAACAGTGTGTAAAAGCTAACATTCTGCTAGCATAATATGCATAGTCGAGTCTAATGCTTACTGTACAGTCTGTGAACGGATGTATATTCTGATCAGTCAAAGATTTCAAGAACATAACAATGTTATATGGAGCCCAACCAATAAAAAACACGAGCACAATAACAAATGTTAGTCTAACAGTCTTGCATCTCTTATTGTTCTGTTTTTTTGTTATTGTCTGAAGCATTCTGCCATAGCAAAAACCCATGATTAGAAATGCAATGCAGAAGAAAGCATTTTGAAAATAAGCAATGCCAGATTTCATTTCAACACTGCCATATTCACAGTATGCATTATTAAAATGTGGTATAACTTTGCTATGAAGTGAACCAAGAAGTGAAACCGCTCCACTCAGGATCCAAATGATAACAGCAGCGACTGAAAAGCCTCTGCATTTCTCCCAGTCAGACGGAGGATGAACCACTGCCATGTAACGCTGAATGGTCATGAGAGTTAAGAACAACACGCTGCTGTAAAAGCCAACATAAAACAGAAACTTCACCGCTTTACAGCCAATATCTCCAAATGTCCAACCCCAGATGAAGTACGAGGCCCAGAATGGAAGTCCAAAAGTGAACAGCAGATTTGATAGAGCCAAATTGAGGATGAACACGTTGGTCAGGGATTTGAGATTCTCATAAAGTGCCAGAATGACCAGAACAAGGATGTTACCAATGCAGCTTAACACAACTACTAATGCGAAGAAGAGCGGAATGAGAATGGATCCAACTTTCACCACTTCATCTTTTTTACACATCTGGTCTTCATAGTACAAGTCATAGTAGTCACTGTCCGTTGTATTCTCATCAGTCATGTTCGTCCTGCAATCACAAACTGACAAGATCCAATTTGTCAAGGTTCATTTTTTTGCTCGTTGTATGCTAAAAAATAAATAAAATTACTTGGAAACTATTTTTACTAAGAAACTGCATGTACATTTTTGAAATAATTACAAAGAAATGGTGTTACACTGAATTTCTTTTCTTTTTTTACAGTAGAGGATGTGTATGAAGAGTCATTAATGCAATCTCTGCGTTTTCATAAGAGGAAAAAGAGAAGTTATACAAGTGAGTTTAACTCGAGTAACCTAGTCAAATGCTAAACAACGCATGACTTACCTGAATTCTTGATGATATGGATCTTGTAATGCACAATGATGATCAGAACAGCACATTACCACAACAATATCTAGTATAAAATTAACTGAAATTTCATGAACTTTGTACATCCATGGTCACATGAAGCAGTAAGTCTCAAGACGTACATATCATCATGTGATGATTGTGATGTAAAATATTTCTTAGATCACCTAAAATAACCAAGTTAGAAGAATGTATCTTATCAGTGTATTAAAAAGAGCAAACATGATTGTTCTGTTGACATGCATCCTCCCTCAAACCTCAGCCTCTAGATCCTTTCATCTCATATATACAGAGGAAGCTGAAGTGGCTTTGAGATCTTTACGACTGAAGTAACCGTTCATCTTTAACCCATACGTAATTACAGGCATACAACAAATATAATACACTCAGAAGAAAAGCAGGCTTCTGTCAGGTGCTTCATAAAGTATATTACAGTTTTTTTCAATTGTTTACACACAATTTTGAAAACCGGGTTCTTTTTTTCAAAACAGAATCACAATTATCCAAACACCACACTCAATTTGCATAATTCCTAGATTGTTTGCAAAATGACACACTTCAGTCAAAACATATACACATATTTGTGAAAATGCTATTAGTTTTCATTTAACCAACACAGTCCTCAATGATCAGACACTATTGCAGCCAGTTACACACAGCTGTGATAAATATAAAACACATTTGTAAAAAAACTAATTTTAGGAAATAGCATGTGCTAGATTTTTGGCCAGACATTGTTATGTAAGGGATAATTTAGATGACAAAAAAAAAAATAGTGACATACCCACAACATTCTTCATGATTAGTTTGAGATATAGGGAGAATGTACACAAATAGGCCTACTATAAACTTACAAAGCACTGCACAACACGGATGCTGTAGACTGAATATTTCAAGTATTTATTTCAATACTTACACAGTATTTCTTACCATAATCAGTTACAGTAATCAACCAACAATGAAATCAGTGAAACAAATAAAATCTGTAGACAAATAAAAATTACTGCATGAAGTACATACACTTTGACTCTGAAGAAAAACTACTGTAAAAGCAACAAGAATACTGTAACTATTCATCATCTCTCCGTCTGGCTGGATCAGGCCATAAGATTTCATCCACATCACAGGCTATGTCTTCAATGGCATAAGTCCTTCCCTACCTCTTCCTCTACCTCCTTCTCCTCTTCCTCTACCTAGGCCTCTTCCTCTATCTCCTTCTCCTCTTCCTCTATCTCCTTCTCCTCTTCCTCTACCTGGGCCTCTTCCTCTACCTCCTTCTCCTCTTCCTCTATCTCCTCCTTCTCCTCTTCCTCTACCTCCTTCATCTCCTCTTTGAGCTCCCCCTCTCATTCTCACTCTTCTTCTTTTTCTTCTAGCTCCTTCCATTTTTGTTGAAGACAGGTGAACTCACCTGCTGCCTTTTATAGCACACCTGAGTGCTGCGTTTTCAAATTAGCACATGTGTGCTTCCACACCTGGTGGTTGTGTTTATCCAATTCGTTCATTAGTGTTGTCATTGGCAATCCGGGGCTTTGTAATGACAAGGAAGTAACCTCACAATCCTTAACTGTGGGTGTGTGACTCTAAGGTGTGAAAATGTGTGTAGAGTTTTACAAATCACTGTGTGTAATGTTTTGCAAAAAGGGTGAAGCAGACATTGTGTGTAATGTTGTGCAAATCTGTGGAGGTGTTTTGCTCCTTGGAGTAGAATTTTGCAAATTGTGTGGAAATTTTTATTTTAGTGTGTAAACAATCGTAAAAAACTGTAAACCTTTTAGGAGTTCCCATCATGGGATCATTTTATGGATGTATTAATTAATTCATTTGTTTAAATTATTTTATGTTTTGATTAAGTTTTTTTTATTACACAGCTCATAAACAAACTTTAAAATAATATGAGATTATTTAAGATATTTATACTTATTGTCACAGGTTGTTTTGGTTTTTGATTCACGTTTCATGTCAGTCATGTTTCAGGTCTTGTCATGTGATTCCCTGGCCCTCATGTGATCCTGCCATGTGTTCTGTGCTGTCATGTTGTCATTGGTTCATTGTGCACAGGTGTGTCTTCTTCAGGCATTAGTCTTGTGTGTATTTAAGTCCTCATGTTTGCCATGTGTCTTTGTCAAGGATTGTTTCCTGTTGCCACTGTTGGCAGCCGCCACGCCAGAGCACTCTGATGTCCGCTGCCACTCCCTGGGCGGGGCAGCGGAGGCCGATCCACCATGGCCCCCTGCACTGCTAGTGCCACCCACACTCCACGGCCCAGGCCCAACATGTCATTCATTCATTCATTCATTCATTCATTCATTCATTCACGGGCCTGGCGCTCCATCCCTCCCCAAGACCGCCTCCACTCCACCACCCTCCTGAACTTTTGGTGTTTTGGTTTTATGTTGGGCGTTGGGCCTGTGGACTCTTCCTCCCATTGCCCCATGGACTCATTCTCCCATTCACCAATGGACTCTTCCTCCCATTCTCCTGTGGACTCTTCTTGTCATTCCCTCATGGACTCATTCTCCCATTCACCAATGGACTCTTCCTCCCATTCACCAATGGACTCTTCCTCCCATTCCCCCGTGGACTCTTCCTCCCATTCACCAATGGACTCTTCCTCCCATTCACCAATGGACTCTTCCTCCCATTCCCCCGTGGACTCTTCCTCCCATTGCCCCATGGACTCATTCTCCCATTCACCAATGGACTCTTCCTCCCATTCACCAATGGACTCTTCCTCCCATTCCCCCGTGGACTCTTCTTGCCATTCCCCCATGGACTCTTCCTCCCATCCCCCATGGACTCTTCCTCCCATTCTCCTGTGGACTCTTCCTCCCATTCACCAATGGACTCTTCCTCCCATTCCCCCGTGGACTCTTCTTGCCATTCCCCCATGGACTCTTCCTCCCATTCACCAATGGACTCTTCCTCCCATTCCCCCGTGGACTCTTCCTCCCATTCTCCTGTGGACTCTTCCTCCCATTCACCAATGGACTCTTCCTCCCATTCCCCCGTGGACTCTTCTTGCCATTCCCCCATGGACTCTTCCTCCCATTCCCCCGTGGACTCTTCCACCCATCCCCCATGGACTCTTCCTCCCATTCCCCTGTGGACTCTTCCTCCCATTCCCCTGTGGACTCTTCCTCCCATTCCCCCGTGGACTCTTCCTCCCATTCCCCCGTGGACTCTTCCTCCCATTCTCCTGTGGACTCTTCCTCCCATTCACCAATGGACTCTTCCTCCCATTCCCCCGTGGACTCTTCTTGCCATTCCCCCATGGACTCTTCCTCCCATTCCCCCGTGGACTCTTCCACCCATCCCCCATGGACTCTTCCTCCCATCCCCCATGGACTCTTCCTCCCATTCCCCTGTGGACTCTTCCTCCCATTCCCCTGTGGACTCTTCCTCCCATTCCCCCGTGGACTCTTCCACCCATCCCCCATGGACTCTTCCTCCCATTCCCCCGTGGACTCTTCCTCCCATTCCCCCGTGGACTCTTCCTCCCATTCTCCCGTGGACTCTTCCTCCCATTCCCCCGTGGACTCTTCTTGCCATTCCCCCATGGACTCTTCCTCCCATTCCCCCGTGGACTCTTCCACCCATCCCCCATGGACTCTTCCTCCCATTCCCCTGTGGACTCTTCCTCCCATTCCCCTGTGGACTCTTCCTCCCATTCCCCTGTGGACTCTTCCTCCCAGTCTCATTGTGGAACCAACCCGTGACACTGACTGCATGCTTTATTTTAGATTTTAGAGACATTTTTCCTATTATTTCTTTGCTAGAGAAAAGAAACAACATGTTCAGTAAACAGAATTTGAGGTAATGAACCTGAGAGTGGATGTGAAACCTGTTGCATATTATTTGCTGTGCATAATATGATAGTAATTCAGTGAACAGTTCTTGGACCATTTTTTCACAGTGTTAAGAACATTTTAAAAGTCTAAAAAAGTGTTTCCACTATAAAGAACCTTTTGTGTAATGGAAAGGTTTCATGTCACTATAGATGCCAATAAAGGACCTTTATTTTTAAGAGTGAGGGGCAGATGCTTCACAAACTGGACTCATGCTTTATGCTCATTCTGTACTTTTACTGTACATTATTCATTTAATTTATACCAAACAAGCAGTGACAAAAACATGAAAGAAATAATGTAAACACAAATACAGTAAAAAAATATGTAAACACTTATAGTAAATAAAAGGTATATAGATATAATTTAATTTCATATGAAAATAATTTCTGTTTTAATGACGACACTTAAAGGAAAATGTAACATTTGTCATTGGTTCTTCCATTACGTACTTCCAGTTATATTTTTATATGACCTTGAATGAAATGAAAACTTCAACCACAAAAAGGAAGAACATAGAATTTAAAACATGATTTTCTCAAAACTGAAGGCTTTTGCTGCTTGATAGAGAGAGGAATTTTCCAGCCAAGTGGCAACATTTAATTCATTTTTTGAATTTTAATCGTGCATATTAAACAATTGTAATGATGTTGGCAGTAGCTGTGCAACGAATCTTTACACTCTTAAAAATTTTTGTTTTTTTTATCGGTTCCATGAAGAACCTTTAACATCAATGGAACCTTTCCTTTATAATGGAAAAGGGTTCTTTAGGTTACTAAAACATTCTTCACACTAAGAGAAAAAGGTTCTTGTAAGTACTGACTGATCACAGAAAGGTATTTTGGGGAACCAAAAATGGTTCTTCTATGGCATCTGTGTTGGAACCTTTATTTTTAAGAGTGCATGTACATCATTCACACATTCACATCATCTTAGAACTCATTGTTGGTTCAGAGCATTCGCTAAAAGTACTTGAGTTTTCTCTTAGTACATTGAACCCTGCGATATATTTTTTGCCAATCTGGTTTGACTGAAATCGAGTTTTTTTTTTTTTTAAAGATTTTCTGCAGAATCTGTTTTAGATGATTCCTGAACTTTACGCCAAGAAAAACGTAAAACACAGGGTTCAAGCAACAGTGTGTAAAAGCTAACATTCTGCTAGCATAATATACATAGTCGAGTCTAATGCTTACTGCACAGACTGTAAATGGATGGATTTTATGATCGGTCAAAGATTTTAAGAACATAACAATGTTATATGGAGCCCAACCAATAAAAAACACCAGTGCAATGCAGAATATTAGTCTAACGGTCTTGTGTCTCTTATTGGTCCGAGATTTTGTAATTGTTTGAAGCATTCTGCCATAGCAAAAACCCATGATAAGAAATGCGAAGAAGAAAAAAGCATTTTGAAAATAAGTAATTCCAGATTTCATTTCAACACTGTCATATTCACAGTATGTACTATTTAAATGTGGTATAACCTTGCTATTACATGATCCGAGCAGTGAAACCCCTCCACTCAGGATCCAAACGATAAAGGGAGCGACTGAAAAGCCTCTGCATTTCTCCCAGTCAGACAGAGGATGAACCACTGCCATGTAACGCTGAATGGTCATGAGAGTTAAGAACAACACGCTGCTGTAAAAGCCAACATAAAACAGAAACTTCACCGCTTTACAGCCAATATCTCCAAATGTCCAACCCCAGATGAAGTACGAGGCCCAGAATGGAAGTCCAAAAGTGAACAGCAGATCTGACAGAGCCAAATTGAGGATGAACACGTTGGTCAGGGATTTGAGATTCTCATAAAGTGCCAGAATGACCAGAACAAGGATGTTACCAATGCAGCTTAACACAACCACTAATGAGAAGAAGAGCGGAATGAGAATGGATCCAACTTTCACCACTTCATCTTTGCGACACATCTCGTCTTCATAGTCATCATCATAGTAGTCAGGAGGAGGCAATGTTTCCTCTTCAGTCATGTTGTTCTGCAACATCACAAACTACTTCAGTCAGATTAGATTTGTCCAGGTTCAGTTCTTTACTGTTTTCTGTGGAAATACACTCAAACATTAATAAAATATGTCTTTTCATTAGGACAAAAGAACAGAAGAAAATCATATGAATCAATTTAGCTATATTTATTCCAGTGAGAAAATACTAAATACAGCCTGACATTTAGTCCTTACCTGCTCTTTCCACTGTCTCTTCTCTAACTAAATGGAATCAAACTTATTTGATAGGAAATAAAAGCATTGCCCCCTTTATTTTTTTCGTTGAGTAGCCTATATTGTCAAGACAGCTGAGCAGATCAAATGTGGAAGAGGTGTTTACTTTTCTGAATTTATAGGTAACTGGATGGGGAGACTCTTCCTCTTTCTAATAGTAGGCCTATACTCATATAGTACTGAAACAGTACAGATTTTTTTTTTTTTTTACTCAAATTGTCACTCAACAGAGAGAGATAGCTGTTTGTCGTGGAAATGTGCTTGTTTAAAATCAAAAACAGATTCATTATAACATATATAATAATTGATCTGTTTATATATATTATAATTAATCTGTTTTTAGTTTTAGTTTTAAAAAGCACATTTCTACGACGAACAGCTCTTTTTCGCTTAACCAAACTTGTGGGCGGGTCTAGTCAGTGGTCCAAAACCAAAAAAAAAATTAAATTATATATAGGACCACTGACTATAGACTAGAGAGAGAGAGAGAGAGAGAGAGAGAAAGAGAGAGAGCACATCTTTTTCAGAGAGAGAAAACAGCTCTTTTTCGCGTAACCAAACCTGTGGGCGGGGCTATAGTCAGTGGTCCAATAAAAAATTATCTTGGCTCTGAATCCCGTCCTCAGTGGCAGAAAGATCTGTCAATCAAAATACTAGCAAGGTTGTATTATACCGTAAAACTTCAAATAATAGCCCGGGCTTTTATTTTCCCAAATCGCCGAACTGAACCGGTTTGTATTTGAGACAGGCTCCTATATGAGACAGGCCTTTAATTTAGTGTTGAGATATATTAATACCTAAAAAGATTTAGTGTTAAGATATATTAATACCTAAAAAGATTTAGTGTTGAGATGTTGTTCATTGAGTGTAGGCCTAGAGATAAAGATCCAAATAGCATAGGCTGATAGACGGAAAGCATGACAGTAGGAGGTTACCAAATCTGTGTTTGTTTTTAACAGATCAGTTAATGTCAGAATTACCCTACTATATTTCCGTATGTCTAAAGGGATTCGCACCAGGCACGGCGCCAGGATTCCAGTTTTGGATGGGCCAGACCAATTGTGGGTGGGCCTTAAATTAAAAACGTTAAATAAAAAAATAAAATAAAAAAAAACGTTATCCAATCAATGCTTATAACCTAATAAAAAATATTGACTAATATAGCCTACTGTTATATTATCTGTGCGTATACATAATATAGATTTTAATAACTTGATGCTCTTTAAATATTTTGTTGCATTGTTAAAAGTTTCGGTGCATAGGACAGACCTATCCGCGATCGCTCTCCATGGTTCTGACCAAAGAAGGAATTAGAATCTCCATTACGCATCATACCTGGGCTGCATTTTCCGATAACATTGTCTCTATAGCGCGCTACGAATACTCTTAAGGTATAACTTAACTAAAGGTATACTACCACTAAAGGTATATCAAGCGTCTTCAGGGCTATCATCCACTCACGATGCAGAGGCGCTGAGAGGCAGAGCCGCTGAGAGGCAGAGGCGCTGGCGCCCTCCTAGCAACGGCGCTGTTTTTGGTAAAACATGATTTTGACGACTTCAATAAGTTTTGTTTTATAGAAAACTCTTTTTAAAAGATTTTCGTTTTGTATAAATTGTATCTTAATTTTGATCAATGTTTTATCAATCAATTGCCCGTATTTAATAAATAAGACAATGTAATAAGGCGCCGACACGATCACTTGCATTGCATGTGAACTGGAAGGCGCCGAAACTCAGCTTGTGCCTCACAGATTTGAGAAATATAGGCTATATATTACAGAAAGCTTGAAATGTCTACTTTTAAACGAAAATATTAAAACCAAAATAAATAGGCTATAGGCTACTCTCTGATTATAATGCATATGAAATGTGCATTTCTCTCTGGCGTTCATGGCGAGTCCGCATCGTCAACTTCATCTTTGCAGCGACACAGAAAACACCAGTTTATTACTAAACAATTAAATGTCTCCTTGCTAATTTAGATGCATTCATAATCATTACTTTAACCGGTTCTTTGTGGCAAGCTTTATGCGTGCGGTCATAACGCTTATTATCCTGTACCAGCCTATTTAAGTAATTAAATTAATATAAAGCGGCGATTTGTCCACGAATGGCTTAAATGAACAATTACTAGTCGACTAGAATTTTTTTTTTGTCGGAGGCAGCCCTTATTCCACATATTTTCGAAACAGCAGGCCATTCTGGGTTGAGAGAGCGACCCTGCGGAATGAACGAGCGGAGCGGAATATTCAGAAATGCGCTCTCCGCTCACGAGCTGTGATCGGAACAAACCCGAACTGTCTGCTGAACTTGCGCAGAAACATCAAAATAGACATAGCCAGCTTTATAATTCTTGACAAAATTAGAATATATTAATTATTATTTTTTAGTTATTTTTTGGGTGGGCCTGTTGAAAAGTGGGTGGGCCTAGGCCCGTCAGGCCCACCCATGACGCCGTGCCTGATTCGCACACCAGACGAGAAGCGCAGCGGCACGTCTTTAAAATCCGAACACATTATTCTCTATGAGTGTACATTGTCTCAAATCGTCGTTAATGTATATACTGACTTCACCCTGTGCTGCAATATACATTAAGTTTTACATTCATTTACAGAAATCAGCTGCTTGAATGCAAACTGCTGATGTTATCGGACTTTCAGGTGATATTCTCAATTCATTCAGTTAACGGACGCTCTGAGGTAAAGTGAATTCAGAGACTGCAGACTAAGCAACGATTGTATTTAATTGTACAGTACAATCATAACATAGTACAGACATGATCTTAATTCCATAATATCCTTAAACATAACTATATTGCTGGCCATAAACTGACAAAGTGCGCGTCCGGTGTGCGATACCTCGAGTTGTCATAGACGCGACACGTACGGCGCTGCGCTTCTCGTCCGGTGTGCGAGCGACCCCCTTTAGATTATTGGCAGCATAAAAAAACCGAAACGATGTGACAGCCATGGGCTGAACAATACAAGTTACCGGTAATATCCATCGAGCCTATGAATAGTTGCCAGAAACAGAACTCTGCCTGCCTTGCTTGCGCTATAACAGCTCCCGCCCAGATGTGCAGGGCTCTCTTGCGTGCGCAAACTGCTCCGTAAGAACTAGCTTAAACAGACGATCTGACGGCTTTTAGAAGATTAAATACAACCCGAAACTAAAAAACAGACCGGGCTTCTATTTGAGACGGGCATTTATTTATCCAAACCTGTAGCCACACCAGGCGTGTAAAAGAGACAGGTGTCTGGGACTCGGCTATTATTTGAGGTTATACGGTAATAACAACAAGTGGAAATGATCTTCCCGGATTCTCACAAAAGCCCAAGCATGTCAGCTTCTTTTAGCACTTTCAAGACTTTCATCACAGATTTACTAAACTTCCAGCTGTAACACATACAGGTTGACTTCAGTCTGAAGCAGCCTTTATTCGGAATAAATGTTCTGACATTATAGGCTACTGCGCGTGACTGGCTGTTGACGCCTTGGAATTGTTGACTGAACTATTGAAACTTCTGTTAGTTCTTTTTTTTTTAATGTCTAGGGCAACAACAGACGCTGTTCCTAAGAACTCTTTGATTTGAATTAAAACAATACAGTTTAAAAGTTAAAGGAACGTGTGAAAGAACGCGAACACTGATGCTTGTTTACATTTCAAAAGCAGTTGTTTCTAGTGTTGTTGTTATTGTATAATCGCACAATGCTGTATAGTAAATATACATGTTATTGTTCCTCTCAAAGGTCTTTTATCTAATTCACTCTGAGGGGTTAATGTTGGGAGTAACGCGTTACATAAGTAATGCATTACCAGAGCCGGACAGTAACGGAGTACATTTACTTGAGTACAGTACTTAAGTACAATTTTGAGGGATCTGTACTTTACTCGAGTATCATTTTTGGGGAGTACTCATGACTTTACTCAAGTACATTTGAGAGGCAAATATTGTACTCTTTACTCCACTACATTTCTATCCATAACCGTGAGTACCCGTTACTTCTTCTAAAAAAAAAAATTAAAAAAAGGAAAAAAGAAACATCTTGGAAACCCTCAATTTGTTGTTTCCCTCTCAAATGTGATTGGATTATGCAGGCGCCACTGATTGGGACAGCCTATCAGCAATCACCTTCAGCTTTCCGCCAAAGTCAACTCCATGGTCAGATTTAGATAAGAGACGAAACCATGGACTAAACAATGGATGAAGACGCAGCAGGTCCATCCCGGGAGCGATATATTTTTTTCCAGGATGGTACGGGAAGACTGATGAATATTCATTAGGGAAGTCATCCCTGATTGGTCTTAACCCCAGTGACGGGTAGGTTTAGGGGCGGGGTTAGGGGTAGGTCATCAGACCAATCAGGGATGACTTCCCTAATGAATATTCATGAGTCTTCCCCTACCATCCTGGGGAAAAAAAAAATCACATCCCGGGAATGTGCCCATGGCCCCACCTCGCCAGACTATTTCAATTTTCTGAACAAGTTAATGATAGTTTTCGCTTTGCTGTGTTTACCAATGTAAGCACTGTGGCAGTAGTAATGCAATATTTAGAAAATGTACTCTTGTACTCTTGATACTCAAGTACTTTTAAAAACATGTAGGCTACTTTAGTACTTTTACTTAAGTAGACATCTGACTAGTAGCCTACTTTTACTTGTACTTGAGTAAAATTTAGCAAGGGGTATCTGTACTTTTACTCAAGTAATGAAGCTGCCCAGCCAGCAATGACACGTGGGGCCCAGATGGGTTAACTACGGGTTCCATGGGTACTGTGTGGGCATGGGCTTTGGCTGGGTGAAATCAGCGGGTCCCATGTAGGTTTTGTAGTACGAGTCCCACATAGGAAGCCCATATGAGCTGATTACATGGGCCCCATAAGGGACAGGCATGGGCCCCATAAGGGACAGGCATGGGCCAAGTGGGCATGGGTTTGAACTGGGAACACATATATGGGTCTTGCATGACATATTTATGGGCCAAGTGGGCATGGGTTTGAACTGGGAATGCACATATGGGTCCTGCATAGAATTTTTATGGGCCAAGTGGGCATGGGTTTGAACTGGGAACACATATATGGGTCTTGCATGACATATTTATGGGCCAAGTGGGCATGGGTTTGAACTGGGAATGCACATATGGGTCCTGCATAGAATTTCTATGGGCCAAGTGGGCATGGGTTTGAACTGGGAACACATATATGGGTCTTGCATGACATATTTATGGGCCAAGTGGGCATGGTTTTGATCTGGGAACACATATATGGGTCTTGAATGGCATATTTATGGGCCAAGTGGGCATGGGTTTGAACTGGGAATGCACATATGGGTCCTGCATAGAATTTTTATGGGCCAAGTGGGCATGGGTTTGAACTGGGAACACATATATGGGTCTTGCATGACATATTTATGGGCCAAGTGGGCATGGGTTTGATCTGGGAACACATATATGGGCCTTGAATGGCATATTTATGGGCCAAGTGGGCATGGGTTTGAACTGGGAATGCACATATGGGTCCTGCATAGAATTTTTATGGGCCAAGTGGGCATGGGTTTGAACTGGGAACACATATATGGGTCTTGCATGACATATTTATGGGCCAAGTGGGCATGGGTTTGATCTGGGAACACATATATGGGTCTTGAATGGCATATTTATGGGCCAAGTGGGCATGGGTTTGATCTGGGAACACATATATGGGTCTTGAATGGCATATTTATGGGCCGAGTGGGCATGGGTTTGAACTGGGAATGCATATATGGGTCCTGCATATAATTTTTATGAGCCAAGTGGGCATGGGTTTGAACTGGGAACACATATATGGGTCCTGCATGGTTTATTTATGGGCCAAGTGGGCATGGATTTGATCTGGGAACACATATATGGGTCCTGCATAGAATTTTTATGGGCCAAGTGGCCATGGGTTTGAACTGGGAACACATATATGGGTCCTGCATGGTACATTTATGGGCAAAGTGGCCATGGGTTTGAACTGGGAACACATATATGGGTCCTGCATGGTACATTTATGGGCAAAGTGGGCATGGGTTTGAACTGGGATAATATATATAAAAATATATTTTTGATTTATTTACCAGTATGTTGTGACATTTAAATTGTTTTTTAAAGATTATGTTTGTTGTTCGATGTAATAATTTTGTATTAATGTATTTTTTGGAGAGATGTTTTTTTTCAGAGATTTTTTTTAAATTAAAATATATTTTTGATTTGTTTACCGGTATGTTGTTGTGACGACCACAAAAGTGTTGTATTTGTGTTTTAAGAATATTCACAATTATTGTCTTTTATTTGAAACAAGTGATTGTTTTTTTGTTTTTTTTTAAACAAGTAACTTATCCCAATTGTTTTATTTTTAATGTGAATTTTCCTGACTTAAAGTGAATTGTGTAGTGTTTGCTCCAGGCCAGTAGGGGCAGTGTAGAGTGACGAGTTACTGTAGCTGCGTGAGTTGCGCGGGTTTTTCATTACTGCAGAGAGCTCGAAACTGATAACACTTTCTCCTCGTTTCTCTCCTGTTTTACAGGTGGGTAATTGTATAAAAACACCTCAGAAGTAGCATTTGTCTATGCTGAAATGTATGTGAGATATGAGTGAACTGTTTTTAGTGAAATGAGTTTCGTTAGGGTCTGTTTTTGATTTAGTTTGAAATGAGTTGAAACGAGAGGGCAAAGTCCAACAGAGTAACGGTCGAGAGACATTACTAGAGAGCAAGTCAGCTCAACACACACTTTCCTCGTGTATATGTATGTACATGAAGATATTTTTTTGAGCTTGTAATGTTAACAGATATGTTTAGCTCACTGTATTAGCTCATGTTTATTCCCACCATCTGTTGGAAATGTTTTTTTGCTCAATGAGTTTATACAAAAATGTTTACAGTTTAAAACGAGGTTAAAAGTTACACTTTAATCACTTTATGAGTTCTGAGCATGATTTTGCAGTACTGTATTAACATGATACTGATAAAATACTGTGAATGGAAGATTCTAAGTATCTAAAAAAAAGCTGGTGAATATTACCATTGTCTTTACATTTCATTTTGATAAATAGTATAAAATACATGCATGAAGAGTAAGTGAACATGCATTTGGTGGAAAGAGGTTTATTTTAATATGGATTTTGCATTGACATGGACACTGAAAATTCATTGTAATGTTAAAAAGACACTGAACATATAATATGTGAAACATACAATGATACTTAACAATAGAGATGTGATTGCTGAAGAAAATTCAGAAAATAAATTACTGCAGAGAGCTCGAAACTGATAACACTGTCTCCTCGTTTCTCTCCTGTTTTACAGGAATTAATCTGTTATCCACGGTGCCGTTGCTACGGTACCTGTTACATTGTGACATTTAAATTGTTTTTTAAAGATCATTTTTGTTGTTCAATTTAACAATATATTTCTTGCAGTTCAAAGCGTCAAGTGTCTTGTATTTATCTTGGACTTATATTCATTCCTCATTTTTAGTTTTTCTTAGATTGTTTCCTTAAACCACTTGGCATGGTTGGGCTTAGATAGGCCTTGCATGAATTGCCCAGTTAGGACCCACATAAGATCCTTACAGAGCCCACTTTAAGCACATAGGGGCATTCACGGTTGAATCTTGGTGCAAGCCCACTTTAAACCCATTTAGGCAGGTGGGGCCCAAATGGGTCTGACATGAATTACCCAGTTAAGACCCACATAAGACCATTACAGGTCCCACTTAAAACCCATCTGGGCATCCACGGCTGGCCCCCGTGTGGATCCCGGGTGCAAGCCCATTTTAAACGTCCTTTAAGCAGGTGGGGCCCAAATGGGTCTGTCATGAATTGCCCGGTTAAGATCCCACATAACACCCTTATAGATCCCTTTTAAAGCCCATCTGGGCATCCACGGCTGGATCCTGGGTGCAAACCCACTTTAAACCCCTTTGGGTAGGTGGGGCCCCAATGGGTCTGGCATGAATTGCCCAGTTAGGACCCACATAAGACTCTTACAGAGCCCATTTAAAGCCCATCTGGGTAGCCATGGTTGGATCCCGGGTGCAAGCCCACTTTAGACCCATTTGGGCAGGTGGGGCCCAAATGGGTCTGACATGAATTGCCCAATTAAGACCCATGCAGTACCCTTACAGGTCCCACTTTTAGTATGTCTGGGCTTCCACGGCTTGCCCCAATGTGGATCCCGGGTGCAAGCCCATAATGGGGCCCACATTTGCCGCCCATGAAGCCCTCATCTGGGCCCCACATGTCATTGCTGGCTGGGTGTGTAGGCTACTCTGTCCGCCTCTGTGCATTACAGTAACATGTTACTTTTTGCTGTAACGCAGTAGTGTAAGACATTACTAATCAATTTTCAGTAATATTTTACTCGGTACATGTTCAGTAACGCTTGCGTTACAACACAGTTTTAGCCCAAAATTTAATTGTTCAAAAAAAAAAAAAAAAACGGGGGGAAAAACAGCAAGACCGCGAGACATTAATGAATGAAAAATGCAAGTAAGTTATTACCTGTTCGTCAGTCAATAGCCGCGTGTGGTGTCCAAGTTTGTAAATAAAGACAGGGGCAGACTGGGACCAAAAAGTGGCCCTGGACTTTCTGGCCCGCAGCAGCCCACCACATCCCACATCATAACACATTGGCATAATAATGTGCAGAATAATTTTTAACACCACTTATGGCATAACAATATAACACAATACAAAAATAAATGCTATTTAAACATTAATTTTAAGTAACAACATATATTAGGTCACATTTGTAAAACAAAGGGAAACAAACAGAAGAACATTAAGACACACAACAATATAAAACTATCAAGACAGAATATCAGCTAGTCAGGGGGAGCTAGAGCTGTCAGAGCCTGCTGAACTACTCTTCGCGCCAAATGTAGGCCTATAATATGTTAATTTGAAGCATTTCACAGCATCTACCTCTAATGCTTTTTTTAACACGTAACCTTTCAGCTCCACCTTTTCTTTACTTCCTCTTGTCATCCATGGACAATTATAATAATTATATAAATTATTATAAAATAATTATCTGGTTAGTGAACAAGTCAGTGCACGATAATAATAGCAAAACAGCGAGCAAAGAAGTCAAAACGACACAGATAGAAGGCTGTTCTAATGTTACGTCATGTTACCTGAGTGTTCCTTGGCGAATATTTCAATATTAACATGAGCGGAGTGGAATAAAGAAAGTGTTTAGCAGGATTGATATTCAAAACGGTAAGCACGCACTGCTTTGTTTACAGTTTGTGTAACTTAACTGTTATCTGCAGCCGGCAGCGTCGGTTTCTCTTTTTGAATGATGAATATGAATATACAGTGGCGGAGCCAGGATTTTTTCATAGGGGTGGCCATGCAAGGGCCAGCAACAGCAACCAGTCTGGGGTGGCACAGAAATCTTAATTATTTTATCATAAAAAATAATTTGACTATAATGTATTGGACTGTTTTAGTGCCTACACAACTGAATAAAGTTAATTTGTACTTAATTGTAATTGAGATAGTAGTGAATTAGGAATCATGGAATACTGAGTGAATTTTATATATTTTTTATTATTACCCACCACCTCATATTAAAATTAATTAAATAGTAATAAAAGGGCACACACTATAGCTAAAGTTCAACTTGCTCAGCTTGGTTCTGGTTCTCAAAATCTCTAATAGCTTGTTCTACATTGTTGCATCTTCATGGATGAGATAACATGCAGATAAATACTGTAGTCCAAAGATTATTGAACCTTCAATGCGTTTTATATAATCAATGAACTCTTCAACCAATTCTGAGTTTGTCAAAAAAAAAGTGTAACTTTCTATATTAGTTGTCAAAATAAATTATTGCAACAGTTCTATCATACCTAAATTAAAAAGGAAAACAAAAGTTCTCTTTTGAATCCCCATGTGCAAGAATGTGAACAAGGCGGAAGTCAACAGCACATAATGTAAAATGTTATGTTTTTCATAATGTAATGTTGCCAGAATGTAAAATTAAGTTATTTTATGGATTTAAAAATTATCCATTTTTGTTTGTCCTTTAGGCTACAAATTAACGCAAAATGAATGCCTATCTTCTAGTACAAATGCACAGTGCTCACATTTATTTGGACATTAAAACATTACATATCCATTTGTGCCTTATATTGTGATCTCACATAGCAGAATATTTTAATCCAGACACATGTGACACATGTATAACAAATACATGCATGCAGTTTTGACAGCTTTAATCGCCTTTTTGATTCATGAGTTAATTGACGACAACTACGGCTACAGCACGCCGCATTTGCGCGTGATGTGCGTACCGCAAGCACAGTACAACGGCTGTCAGCCGTATGACAGGAAAGTTAGTTAGTTTTACTGACATTTGGCCTGACAACATCTCATCTTACCGAAGATAGCCAACTGAATAAGGACAACGCGCTTTTCTCAGCATCTGACAGAAGTGTCACAAGCTTTCACACACATTTTCTAAAATAAAAGTAGCATCAGAAAAAAAGAGAAGACTGCACACTATTCGACTTCCTCAAAACGGTCTTGCAACCCACCAGTTGAGATTGACTCTATATTTACTATGTGCATATCACTGTCTGATGTTCTGCTGAAGCTCATTCAGCACTTGCACATTTCCGCACTCGTTTGACTTGCGCCTGGCGCTGAGGTGAAGTTGGAGTGTGCGTCTGAAAAGTCACACGTTTTTTGTGGTCTTAAAGAGACGGTTCAGCGTTTTAAAAAACGCGATTTTTGTCAATAAAAAAAGAGACAGAAACAGCAGTTGTGAGAGGGGTGGCCAAGCTTAGACCAAGGGTGGCCATGGCCACCCCTGGCCACCCCCTAGCTCCGCCACTGCTTGCTGGTGTACCTTTGTATTGTGTGACGTGCTCATTCTGTACTTTTACTGTACATTATTCATTTAATTTATACCATAAAACAAAAACATGAAATAATGTAATGTAAACACAAATACAGTAAAAAAAAAATATGTAAACACTTACAGTAAATAAAAGGTATATAGATATAATTTAATTTCATATGAAAATAATTTCTGCTTTAATGACGACACTTGAAGGAAAATGTAACATTTGTCATTGGTTCTTCCATTACATACTTCAAGTTATATTTTTATATGAGCTTGAATGAAATGAAAACTTCAACCACAAAAAGGAAGAACATAGAATTTAAAACATGATTTTCTCAAAACTGAAGGCTTTTGCTGCTTGATAGAGAGAGGAATTTTCCTGCCAAGTGGCAACATTTAATTCATTTTTTGAATTTTAATCGTGCATATTAAACAATTGTAATGATGTTGGCCGTAGCTGTGCAATGAATCTTTACACTCTTAAAATTATTATTATTTTTTTATCGGTTCCATTAAGAACCTTTAACATCAATGGAACCTTTCCTTTATAATGGAAAAGGGTTCTTTAGGTTACTAAAACATTCTTCACACTAAGAGAAAAAGGTTCTTGTAAGTACTGACTGATCACAGAAAGGTATTTTGGGGAACCAAAAATGGTTCTTCTATGGCATCTGTGTTGGAACCTTTATTTTTAAGAGTGCATGTACATCATTCACACATTCACATCATCTTAGAATTCATTGTTGGTTCAGAGCATTCGCTAAAAGTACTTGTGTTTTCTCTTAGTACATTGAACCCTGCGATATATTTTTTGCCAATCTGGTTTGACTGAAATTGAGTTTTTTTTTTTTTTTAAAGATCTTCTGCAGAATCAGTTTTAGATGATTCCTGAACTTTACGCCAATAAAAACATAAAACACAGGGTTCAAGCAACAGTGTGTAAAAGCTAACATTCTGCTAGCATAATATGCATAGTCGAGTCCAATGCTTACTGCACAGACTGTAAATGGATGGATTTTATGATCGGTCAAAGATTTTAAGAACATAACAATGTTATATGGAGCCCAACCAATAAAAAACACCAGTGCAATGCAGAATATTAGTCTAACGGTCTTGTGTCTCTTATTGGTCCGTGATTTTGTAATTGTTTGAAGCATTCTGCCATAGCAAAAACCCATGATAAGAAATGCAAAGAAGAAAAAAGCATTTTGAAAATAAGCAATTCCAGATTTCATTTCAACACTGTCATATTCACAGTATGTACTATTTAAATGTGGTATAACTTTGCTATTACATGATCCGAGCAGTGAAACCGTTCCGCTCAGGATCCAAACGATAAAGGGAGCGACTGAAAAGCCTCTGCATTTCTCCCAGTCAGACAGAGGATGAACCACTGCCATGTAACGCTGAATGGTCATGAGAGTTAAGAACAACACGCTGCTGTAAAAGCCAACATAAAACAGAAACTTCACCGCTTTACAGCCAATATCTCCAAATGTCCAACCCCAGATGAAGTACGAGGCCCAGAATGGAAGTCCAAAAGTGAACAGCAGATCTGACAGAGCCAAATTGAGGATGAACACGTTGGTCAGGGATTTGAGACTCTCATAAAGTGCCAGAATGACCAGAACAAGGATGTTACCAATGCAGCTTAACACAACCACTAATGAGAAGAAGAGCGGAATGAGAATGGATCCAACTTTCACCACTTCATCTTTGTGACACATCTCGTCTTCATAGTCACTATCATAGTAGTCAGGATACAATGTTTCCTCTTCAGTCATGTTGTTCTGCAACATCACAAACTACTTCAGTCAGATTAGATTTGTCCAGGTTCAGTTCTTTACTGTTTTCTGTGGAAAATACACTCAAACATTAGTGTCTTTTCATTAGGACAAAAGAACAGAAGAAAATCATATGAATCAATTTAGCTATATTTATTCCAGTGAGAAAATACTAAATACAGCCTGACATTTAGTCCTTACCTGCTCTTTCCACTGTCTCTTCTCTAACTAAATGGAATCAAACTTATTTGATAGGAAATAAAAGCATTGCCCCCTTTATTTTTTGTGTTGAGTATATTGTCAAGACAGCTGAGCAGATCAAATGTTGAAAAGGTGTGAACTTTTCTGAATTTATAGGTAACCGGATGGGGAGACTCTTCCTCTTTCTAATAGTAGGCCTATACTAGTACTCAAATAGTAGCCTATAGAATTTGTTTTCACTTAAATAGTCACTCAAGAGAGAGAGAGCTGTTCGTCAGATCAAAAACAGATAAATTATATATAATAATTAATATGTTTATATATATTATAATTAACCTGTTTTTAGTTTTAAAAAGCACATTTCTAAGACGAACAGCTCTTTTTCGCTAACCAAACTTGGACCACTGACTAGACTATATATATATATATAGAGAGAGAGAGAGAGAGAGAGAGAGAGAGAGAGAGAGAGAGATGTTGAGAGAGAGTTGTTCGTTGTGGAAATGTGCTTGTTTAAACATATTATAATTAATCTGTTTTTAGTTTTAGTTTTAAAAAGCACATTTCTACGACGAACAGCTCTTTTTCGCGTAACCAAACCTGTGGGCGGGGCTATAGTCGGTGGTCCAATAAAAAATGACCTTGGCTCTGAATCCCGTCCTCAGTGGCGGAAAGTTCTGTCAATCAAAATACTAGCAAGGTTGTATTATAATAACAACAAGTGAAATGATCTTCCCGGATTCTCACAAAAGTCAAAGTATGTCAGCTTCTTTTATCACTTTCAAGACTTTCATCACAGATTTACCAAACTTCCAGCTGTAACACATACAGGTTGACTTCAGTCTGAAGCAGCCTTTATTCGGAATAAATGTTCTGACATTATAGGCTACTGCGCGTGACTGGCTGTTGACGCCTTGGAATTGTTGACTGAACTATTGAAACTTCTGTTAGTTCTTCTTTTATATGTCTAGTTTCTATGGCAACAACAGACGCTGTTCCAAAGAACTCTTTGATTTGAATTAAAACAATACAGTTTAAGTTAAAGGAACGTGTGAAAGAACGCGAACACTGATGCTTATTTACATTCCAAAAGCAGTTTCTAGTGTTGTTGTTATTGTATAATCGCACAATGCTGTAGTGTATAGTAAATATAGGCTTAACGTTAACTTACATGTTATTGTTCCTCTCGAAGGTCTTTTATCTAATCCACTCGGAGGGATTAAATGTCTTGTGTGATGATAACTTGATATTTATAATTCTGGGTTGTCATATACTGTAGTATACAACCACACACACACACACGCTGTCTAATTATAAATGCATGGAAAGTTTGGTAATTGCTGTTATTCTTATTATTTTGTTTCTCAGAATCTTCAACCAAATTACTGTTTAATCAGCTGTTAATATATAGATTAGAGAAGTTGGTTTAAGCTGTTCTTACTAGCTTGTAGTAGTTCCTTTATTGAAAAGCTTTGTATGACAAACTTGACCTTTTTTATATTTTATATCGTTAAAGTTTACCATATACAGTACTTTATATTCAGGAGAGCTGATAGATGCCTCTGTATTTAGCCTAAGCGTTTATAGTAAAGTTCTTGACTCTTCACGATATTGTACATTTAATAATTACTCATTTATAATTAGAATAAAATAATCTCAAATTAATGTAATCTCAAATGAATTGAGAGACTACATTAAATATTTGTACTTTTAATAAATAATTTGTCACACCATATTACTTTTTGTAGTCAACTGAAAGTGATTCAGTTGATTCAGTTCACACAAAAAAGGTGATTAACTTTATAACATCTAAAATACACACTTTTAGTTGCATATGCATAAAAATGTTTTTGTTTTAAGTGGTAAATGTCAATGTCATTGGTTAACTGTGCCTTTTTTATTATGTGTTGTAGAAGCATACCTGTAGACACACACCTTTTTATTGCTATCACTCTTCACGATATTGTACATTTCTTAATTTTAATAAGAGGAATTTTGGCATTAACAATAATTATGTGTATTCTACAGCTTTGGCCAGTATGAGCACTAGTAGTGATGCTTGACTTCGCAAACACCACTGATATGGCTGATATATCATGCTTAAATAAATATAACGTACATGTCAAATGCTAGTTATCCTTTGTCACTGTGACTCTTTTACTCAGCAGACTACAGATGACCTCTTGAACCCGTTGTCAGGAAGCTAGTCAGAGTCAGACCATGGCCGCTGGTGCTGCAGTCGGGGAGGGTCAGATCCAAAGGATTATCAGAGATCTGCACGGTACGGATGTGTGTTTGCCTTCATGAAAGAGGCAGAGCTATTGTTTAGAGAGTAAAGCGGTGGTCCATGGTGGAGCACGTGCAATTGCCATTTACAGGGCGCTGGCTTTCAACACGGGCAGAGAAATGCAAAACGAGAGAGACCTGCGTATCAGAGTTCATCCCTCATGTGTGCCGTTTCAGTTCCTGAGGTGGATGAAAGGCGCGTGGAGTAATTATAACCAAAAGGGACTTAAGAAGGAGAAAAAAACTCTTCTTCAACCTTTGTAAAATTACTATAAAATGGGGGTTTTGTTGTTTGTGATCATTGTTAACTACAGTGTATTGCTCTGTAATTGTTTTAAAATTTCTTTATGTAATTTTGGTGGTCATACTTGTTAAATGGTCTTTTCTTATAGATGCTGTGTCAGAACTGGCAAAGGAGTATAAAGAGAATGGCGAGCCCATTACAGATGACAGCTCCAACCTGCACAAGTTTTCCTACAAACTGGAGTACCTGCTTCAGGTCAGAGACATATAGACGCAGCAAACAAGTGTAAACGAGCTCCCTAACCGATCGCTCCAAGTAGTCCGTATAGGGCCACATTGCGTTTGGGGCCAGATTTACGAACAGCTTGCGCCAGCGCAAACACTCTTTTGTTGTTAAGAAACTGTCAGGATTTACTAAAGACACACAGTGAACAGTGAACACAGTGTGGACAGTTATTTTTGCTGACCATATTTTATATTCATTTGTAGGAGTTTCCCTTTCAGATGCAGAATTCATGGAAGGAGAGTATTTAAATGAATCCTGAAAGTTGATTTACTAAGGTTTGCGCTCGTCAGTTTACTGGTATCTACACCATTATTTACTGGCCAAAAAAAGCATGTCTTAAAACCATTTGCTTATTTGGCTTAAATCTGGCCTTTGTTGTCTAAATTCTCATGCATCCTCTTGATCAAGTCAAGTCTATATATATATATATATATATATATATATATATATATATATATATATATATATATATATATATATAAAATAAAATTTGGATTTCCAAAAATATTAAATAAATAAACCAGATTAACTACGTCACAGCTATATATATATACACAGACCCTTTCCAAAAAATTAGAATATCATGGAAAAGTTTATTTATTTCCATAATTCCATTCAAAACGTTAAACTTCCATAGATTATAGATTCAGGGCTCACAACTTAAACGATTTCAAGTATTTAGTTGTTTATTTGTACATAATTTGGGCTTCCAGCTCATAAAACCCACGAAAACAGGATTTCAAAAAATTAGAATATTACTTGAAATCACACAGTAATTACACAGTGATACCATGGTCATTGAACCAGGTTTTGGTTCTTTTGGCAGCATGGGCAGGTGCAAATCCTGCTGGAAAATGAAGGAAGCATGAAGTGTTTTGAAAATGTCCTGGTAGACGGCTGCGTTGACTCTGGATTTAATAAAGCACAGTGGACCAAAGTCCTCTTTTCTGATGAGAGCAAATTTTGCATCTCATTTGGAAACCAAGGTCCCAGAGTCTGGAGGAAGAATGGAGAGGCACACAATCCAAGATGCTTGAAGTCCAGTGTGAAGTTTCCACAGTGTGTGTTGGTTTGGGGAGCCATGTCATCGGCTGGTGTTGGTCCACTGTGCTGTCCACTCAACGCAGCCGTCTACCAGGACATTTTCAGAGCACTTCATGCTTCCTTCATTTTCCAGCGGGATTTGCACCTGCCCACACTGCCAAAAGAACCAAAACCTGGTTCAATGACCATGGTATCACTGTGTAATTACTGTGTGATTTCATATAATATTCAAATTTTTTGAAATCCTGTTTTTGTGGGTTTTATGAGCTGGAAGCCCAAATTATGTACAAATAAACAACTAAATACTTGAAATCGTTTAAGTTGTGAGCCCTGAATCTATAATCTATGGAAGTTTAACGTTTTGAATGGAATTATGGAAATAAATAAACTTTTCCATGATATTCAAATTTTTTGGAAAGGATCTGTATATAATAAAATTTGGATTTTATACATTAATTTCTTATACAAACAAAAAATCCTGTCATCCAGCCATCTCCTTCCGTTCCTCTTTCATCCTCATCCTTTTCATCAAAAATATATTTTAGGTCGACAGTTCAATACAGTACAAAAACATCAAAAAATGTTGGATGTTGGAAAATAACAATGCCAAACCACATGAACGTCATGCGTCAGGTCAGAGGTCACCCTTCCACTGGAACTCAACTCTCTCTTGAACGCGCGTGCATCCATTGCCGGAAGCCTGTGATTATAGTTTATAAAGTTTTAAATATGGATATTTATCTTATAGTAACGCATCGCTTCACTTCAGAAGGCCTTTATTAACCCACTGGAGTTGTATTGAAAACTTTCAAGAAGGATGGATGCGCTTGTTGGAGCTTCAAAAACTATCCAATGCCATTATAAAGCTGGGAAGAGCCAGGATATTATTTAATACTACTATGATTGTGATTTTTACCGGGAAAAAAAGAAGAAAGTCATATAGATTTAGGATGGCAATCTTCAAAGAGCAGCGCAAATTAGCGTCTTTTTTTGGGCTTTAAATAATGGCGCAAACACCAATAAATTATGGGATCATTTTAATTTTTGGATGAACTGTTCCTTTAAGTTCCATAAATGTGTGAAGGTCATCAGTTATGAAACAAGTACAATTCAGCTAAAAGCAGCCTTTACAGAAGACAAAAGTGCCGTTAGTCATGAGTCAGTTCAATGTTGATTCCATTCAGTAAGTGTCGATGTTGCAAAATTTGTCAAATTTGCTCTGCAAAAAACAGTGGTGTCATCATTCAGGTCAAATCAGGTCAAATTCAGGTCAAATCAGTTCAAGTTTTGTCTGATCAACAAAAAATGACCACATACTCACCTGTCAATCAATCATTGTGCTCAAATAAGGGTTTAGAACTTTACTGGTATGTGTGGATTTAAAAAAAATATATTTTTTTACAGTTTGCAGAATTGTGCACTGAAATTATGCTTTTGTAGTGAGATTGAAGTCAAGTTGGCACCAAAGGTCTGACTTTCGGGAGCAACATGCAGTGACAGACTGTATTAACTCTTACTTTGATTAAACCCAAACACAGTGATCACAGGTGATGCATGTTAATATCAGGTGGATATAGCAATTGTTTCTCCTGATCAATTGGGATCTGATCACCCACAACCGATGTTAAAGGATTAGTTCACTTTAAAATGAAAATTCTGTCATCATTTACTCACCCTCATGTTGTTTCAAACCTGTATGAATTTCTTTCTTCTGCTGAACACAAAGGAAAATATTTAGAAGAATGTCAGTATCCAGACAGTTTTTGGGTCCCATTGACTTCCATAGCATATTTTTTTCCTACTATGGAAGTCAATGGGACCCAAAAACTGTCTGGTTACTGACATTCTTCTAAATATTTTCCTTTGTGTTCAGCAGAAGAAAGAAATTCATACAGGTTTGAAACAACATGAGGGTGAGTATATGATGACAGAATTTTCATTTTAAAGTGAACTAATCCTTTAATCCCAGGTATGAAGCGGCCCATATGGATATACTCAAAGGCCCTACTCCAGCTAGATGAGATCTCAGATGACATTTTTCCATTTAAACTTCTTTGAGTCAGTTTTTAAGGTGTGTCTCTGTCATTTATCTGAAGTGCTTTGCTATTTTTATCTTGCTCAGTTTGACCAGAAGGAGAAAACAACATTTCTGGGGTCCAGAAAAGACTACTGGGACTATTTCAGCGACTGCCTGGCCAAAATCAAAGGAGCAAATGATGGAATCCGCTTTGTTAAATCAATTCCAGAGGTAAACAGTAAACATCTGTCTCATTCACTTCTGACAAGCATTTGAGCAGCATTAATCTGCGTGATATGCTATATTGCATCTACATTTTTTTTTATATAATTTCTGTTATTATTCTGTAATTATTGAATTAACATCACTATTGACAACAACAGCAATAATAATAATAATAATTACTATTAATTTTATTTATTTTTATTACTATTATTATATATATAAAAATGTGTTAATTATTAAATAATAATTACTCATTTATAATTAGAATAAAATAATCACAAATTAATGTAATCTCAAATTAATTGAGAGACTAAATAATTTGTCACACCATATGACTTTTTGTAGTCAGCTGAAAGTGATTCAGTTGATTCAGTTCACACAAAAAAGTGATTAACTTTATAACATCTAAAATATACACTTTTTATATGCGCCTTTATTATTATGTGTTGTAGAAGTATACCTGTAGAAACACACCTTTTGTTTAAACAAACCTTCCTATCGGCTTTGTACAGTTCCGTTTTCTCATCGAAATATAAAAGATTTTAGTGATGCTATTGATTAGGTTCTTCTTTGTTTGCCCGTATGTTATGCTGATCCAAATGCCATGTTCTTTATAATAGTACCACTTCCGTGTAACTGCTGACTGATATTGTCCTCAATCAGATTCACCTGTATTGTCTTAACACTGAACTCAGCCACAGAGTCGACCAGCTTCTTCCTCTTGTGTTGTAGCTAGTTTCGTTCGCAGAATAGCTAAATATTCAGACTCAGATTCGATGTAACAGTAAGTGGGTGAATTATTCAGCTTTGTCCAAGAAGTTACTGGTTATAGTCTGTGTGGTTGCATGTTATAATATTTAATAGTGCTACACAGAAAGACAAACATCCATCAGTTCAAGTGATGAAAATACTGTCATTCAAAAACAACAATTAATGCCTTAAATATTAGCAGCAATCACCTCGAAATCACCCAAAACATCGTAGCAAACTCTTGGCAACCACTCAGAACATCCTTGCATCATAATTGTGAGTTTGGTATGGGCAACATCACTGATGTTTTCTTCAGGAAATGTAAAAAAGTCCACTCTAATTATGTCAAATATGTTTTTGGGCCACTTGATACTTGAGTGATGGTGAATGCTTTGTTCTTTTGTTCTTTCTCTGTCTCAGTTGAAGACATCTCTGGGTAAAGGCAGAGCATTTATCCGTTACTCACTCGTGCATCAGCGGCTGGCTGACACACTCCAGCAGTGCCTCATGAACCTCAGGGTCACCAGGTAACACTTCACTGTCACCTCACCTGTCATCTTTCTTCACAAACATGCCCTGCGTCTCAATGTCCATACTATCCATCCTAAATAGTATGTGAGATTAAAATAAGTGTGTCCCAAAGTATAGTTTGTTGAACAGAGCATATGCCAGAAGTCCCCGGATGGCCTACTATTTCCGGTGGATTTTCGAAGTGTGTATCCGTGCTCACTATAACAGCTAATATTGCCCACAACCCATTGCGCTTCGGAGGAGGATCAAGCTCAGAACTACAAACACGAGTAAAAAGTGTTAAAAAACTACAAAACATGGTGGATATGTGTGACCGACGGTGAGAGGTGTTGTAAAGTTTTCTTTGTTCGAAGCAGAGACCAGTGAGACAGTTGGGATCGCGTTCAACAGAAGTTATTCTTTATTGAGAACTCCTCTGTACGCGGCTGTAGAAACGTCCAACATGATCTAATCTAATACAGTATGCATTGTAGTTATATACATTCCAAGGGGGGGGGATTACATAGAGGTGGAGACTCTGGACAAAGCATGTAAATGAAGTAGGAACACACCCTACTCTGAGTCCAATTGAATCAGCATAACTATTCACATGCTGATACTGGCAAGGAACTCCAATTCCAAGAGCCATCCCATAGCCATTAAAGACAAAAGGTGAAAGTCAATCAACCTAACGATTCAACGTCTGGGCTCCGAAAGGTGAGAATCAAGTGATCTGACTCATTTAAAACACAATAGAGAAAACCGGTCTGGCAGGAATGGAGACTCTTGCTGGAGACTCAATAATCACCTGAAATCAGTCTACTAAACTTAATCAGTTTATATACTATTGCAGTGGAAAAACTAAATTAAACATTTAATAAAAATGTAATCCAACACTTCCCCCTTTGAGAGTTCTAATAACTCTCACAAAAATACAAATTTATACACTTAAAAGTTAATTCTTGTAACTTGTGTAAGTTACAGGCACGTATAACTTATTCTGTGTTGTGTCCTTGATTTACATGAGTGTCATAGTTCTTCTCAAAACCATAACTGTTGACACCTGCGACGCAGGGTGTAAAATGTCATATAAACTACATGATTACACAGAAAACCATGTAGCATAAGAGTGGAAGTCTTGAAAGTCCATGGCGCCTGAATAGCTGTGAAGTCTGTTTCCTGTAGAGTCCATTTGTCACGTAGAGTCGCTCTGATGACTCGTCCCTCATGAGGTTTGTTCATGGAAATCTGAGGTGATGTTTTATACCAGGATGCTGCTTGTGAAGACATCATGGCATACACACATACCTGTAACACAATAAAACAAAGAAACGGCAGACCAGCAGTATTCATGCATGGACTTCATTCTTCCATAAGTCGCACATGTTCTGTGTTGATTTTCTGTAATTGCATGTTGACACAGAAACGAACATGCGATTAGGGTCCGTGAATTTTCTGCGTTGTGTATTTTTCATTTTCTCTTGTGATAGTTCGTTCAGCAGTGGGTCTGGTTGTCTTCTTGAGGTTGGGGCTTCATACGCAGATGAGACAGTCGTTGCATATGGATCTCGAAAAAGACATCAAGTTTTATCTGCACACTGTAAGACAGAAAACAGAAAAACAGAGAGCAGTATTTGTCCAAACACTAGGGTTGTAGCAGTATTCAGAGTCTGCTGTTGTTGTTTCATTCTTTCCCTATTTCTTAATTTATTTGACACCTATGGACCAGTGAGGTAAGGATGGACTAAATGGGGAAAGGCCTATGAGGTTGTCTTCACCCTGGATTGGCCCCCGACGCCTGTTGCGTCAGTTCTTTCCAGGGCACCTCACTTGTCCGTGTCCTATTCTGTCCCTGTGTTGTGTACACACTGTACAGTGTGTGAGAAAATTGGCACATTTCCATTCTCCAGTGAAACATCAGTCCTACTAGACATCATTAACAGAGGATGGTTGTCTGACTGCAATATTCTATGGCATAACATTTAAGGCTGTGAGTTTTCTGAATGTCCCCCAAACAAAGGCTGTGACAGTCACTTTCCTTTTGTTCTATTAAACAAAAATAAGTCTTTCATCTTTGTTGTGAGTTACTGGGGAAATTAAGCACTCACAGCCTAAATGGTTAACACCGTATCAAGTTGCCCCACGAGTTTAACGAGGAGGGGAGAGGCTGCTTCAGAATATCAAGCAGGCTAAGCAGAAGCTGAGTAACCTTATTTACATCTTTAAAGTTCTTTTTGCTTTTCCTACACTCATTTCCAAAATGTCCGTGCTTGCCACAGTAAGAACAACTGGCTTCTCTAGGACTTTTGCGTTTCTTTGGCTTCTCTGAGTTGACCTTAATGGATGCTGCTGCAATTCTTACTCTCTCTTTGACATCAGAATTTCTTTCCCAAATAGCTAAACTTTCTAGGTTACTTCTGAGAGTTCTTTTAGCCCACGTAATATCTAGGAATGGCAAGGCTGTTCTGTACTCAGCTACAAGACCATCTGCCCAAATTCGGATTAGAGCTCCTTTGTCAGCTAACACACTTTCGGAATCATCCACTATTCCACTGTACGTTACCGCTACCTGACAGAACCTCTCAGTATATTCACTCACAGTTTCTTCTTTCTCTTGTACACAGCTAGTAACTCTCGACCAATCGATTTTGGGTCCTAAGATATTCTTTAGGATTTTCAAAACACCTTCTCTCAAATCGCCTTTACTGACATGTTGCAGTTCGGAAGTAACAGCAGACTCAAAATTGTTGAATTCAGATTCAGTTAGAATTTGTGACATCAGCTGTGTGACTTCCGGCAACGACATGTCGTAAAGATGCATTTTGCTGAACAATGCTCTTCTAAATTCAGAAAAATTTGTACGTGCTGAGGGTAAACTCTGGGAGAGTCTATCTATATCCTTAGGACCTAAAGATGTTTTGGCAACCGTTTGTATTTGGACAACAGAAGAGTTCGGAGTAACACTTTCAGTTCCCTGAGATCTTCTCCTAGCCCCACAAACCTGCACTGAATCTACAGGCTGATCAGTTACTGATTGGATGGCTACATTTGTTTCAACGAAAGCTTTTAAGTCAGGATAATTGTTATCAGGCTGACTAACTTCTTCCACATCAGTTTTTTCTGCATCTTTGTTGCAGTTTACTTTCTTAGTCAACGAAGATATTCTAGCATGGAGCTCTTTGATCTGTTTCTCTAGCTCAGAGTTGCGCTTAGACTGTTCTGTAGCTAGGGTTAAACCGAATTCTCTGTGACAGAAGATAATGCCTTTGACACTGTTCTTGCGAATACTTTCTCCTAGTACCTTTTTACAATCTTCGATTGACCAAACTTTGCCTGGATCAATGCTAAATTTCTTTGTTAAATTCAATCTGACTTCCTCAGTCACGATTGAGTCCATGTGCTCTGATAACAAAGACTTAAATTCACTATCTGTCCAAAAAGGTGTAATCTGTCTAGTACTTTTCCTAAACATTTTGTGAATTTCTGTTACCACAAACAAAACACTAAAAAAAAAACTTCTCTCTACTGTCTTGCAAACAGAGGGTACAATCTTATTAGCACATGAGGCTAAATCTAATTCTAAAGCTAATTCTCTAGCTTACAGATAGGTCTTCTCTAGCAAGAGCATACACACAATATTAACATGTAACTGTTAATCTTCCCTGCCAACAACAGGGGGTAAATTTCATCTCTAAAAGAAAAACTTTTTTAGAGGCTCATCTTTAGTTAACCAAACTCTACAGCTGTTTGTTAACTACTTCTCTGAACGGCGCAGAGGAAAACATTTGTACTGGTCTGCATTGGTTCTTTGAATGGATTGAAACTCACCGAGTCTTTGGTTGTACAGAAAACATTCGTCTGGAACTCAGTCAGCTTTGTTGAGATCTTTGAGCTTGAAGTTTCAAGATTCAGTCTGGGACTCAGTCAGCTTTGATGAGATCTTTGAGCTTGAAGTTTTCAATCTGGAGGAAGCTGGAAAGCTTGAAGTTTCAAGATTCAGTTCTTTGAGTTTCCTTTTTCTCCATCCGGCTCACGGCACCATCTGTTGTAAAGTTTTCTTTGTTCGAAGCAGAGACCAGTGAGACAGTCGGGATCGCGTTCAACAGAAGTTATTCTTTATTGAGAACTCCTCTGTACGCGGCTGTAGAAACTTCCAACATGATCTAACTCTAATACAGTATGCATTGTAGTTATATACATTCCAAGGGGGAGGGATTACATAGAGGTGGAGACTCTGAACAAAGCATGTAAATGAGTATACAGGTTAAGGAACCCCCCCCCAGACCGGCAGTCTCAATCCAATCAGCATAACCACTCAAATGATCCAATCAGCCTGACGGTATCACCCATATCTTCACATGATCACAGAGACAAAAGCACAGCTGTACATTGAGCTTACTGGGCAGGAAATGCATAAGGGCAAAGGGTGAGGGTGAGAGTCTCAGGAATTGACTCATTTAGAGAACAAACGAAAACCAGGTCGGGCAGGAATATCTTGCTGTAAACTCAGTAATCACTTTCTCAGTTTATATACTAACTAAATTAAACATTTAATAAAAATGTAATCCAACAGAGGTTTAGATAACGGTTTGATTTAAAGCTTAACTTGATAAAAATATATATTTATTTAATGTTATTCGTGTTATATTCCATCTGCAATAACAATGTGGACTTTTATAAAGATCCGTTTGGCCATTAAAGGGATACTTTTACCGATTAGCATTAAGCTTTGTATCAGTAGAAACCCGGCAGTATTTTCGAATGACTGTGCTTCCCTCCCTCATGTTGGCTTGGGAGTGTCCTCGTAGGGCAGCGAAGCAAGTGCATTCTGGGACTTTTATCCACATGAGCCAAAAATAAATTTTCTGTCTTTTCTCAGTCTAGAGGGCACCAACTTCTGAAATAATTTCACATTTCTACTACATAAATGACCCAATTTAAATACACATTCATCTTTCCAGTGGTAAAATATCCCTTTAACTTTTAAATGCATCATTATGCATTAATATGAGGTGAGTCTCCGCGTGAAAGACCTGCGACTGCAGATCAACATGCTTCTGCGTTTCTCTCCGATACGGTAGGAAATGAAATGAAATGAAATGTGGAGGATTTTAACTGTGACAAGATGATTGACAGGCCAGTTTACGGTGACAGGATGCGACAGAGAGCAACTGTTAAAGACGCAGTTGTATGACGTGATAGTATGTCCCAAAGCTTGTCTACTCTTCTGCTACACACCCAAAAGTATCTGCTTTTTCTTTTTCTACTAACCCGACAATAATAACAGACCAGAGTAGACTCTCTCTGTAACAGACCAGCTTCGACAACCGTGTAAACACAATAACATGGAGCTTTGCTGACTTTGCTGTCCTTTATAGCAGCCATTGTGCAGTTAAACTCTGCATTTTATAATACTGCAGCTGCCTACATGCGCAAGAGGCAAGCTATTATTAGAGCAATCGTTACACTACACACATGCCCAGTGTGTATGAATGGTCATGTGACATGCGTTTTCGGTCGTGTAGTGTGGACGGAGATCTTTTCTGAAACGCAGTGGAAACGCCAGTATGGACGAGGATCGTTTTCAGTTTATAACGCCGTGTTAAAACGTAAACGCAATAGGGTAAACAGGGCCTTAATCAATCCTTTGAGCTGCAAATCTTACATTGAAATGTCCTTTTGATATTATCAAATTATTTTGGTTTTGTTTTGAAATGTTTCGTTTTTTCTTTCCTGAAGAAAATTAAACGCATTGTCTCCATGCAGTATTTCTACATGTAGGTGTATGAAAAAATATGAATATAGGCCTATAGTTTATAGTGGTCGACCAATATATTTTTAGAAGTCGTCTGCCTCAGAGATAAAGGGCCAGATTTACTCATTTAAATTTTATATAAATTTTTTATTTAAAAACTCTCCTCCCATAACTTTTGAGTCTGAAAGGGAAACTCCTACAAGTGCGTATGCAATAAGGTCAGCCGCAAAAATAACAATGTCCAAATCTTTCTCTGCGTGTCTTTAGTAAATCTTGACTGTAATTTTTTAATGCCAAAAGAGAGTTTGTGCTGGCACAAGCTGTTAATAAATCTGGCCCAAAATGTGCTATTTATTATGTATTTTGATGTGCTGAATTCAAATATGACAATTAAAACAACTGATTGGCTACTGTTTCCAATATATTTACATATTCTATGTATATTGTGTACCTTTCACCTGTCCTGCTTAGAAAGGGTTATATAAATACAATTTTATATGAAACAAAATGTAAAAAGCTATTATGTACATAGTTTAGTCCTATTCAGTGTCTACTCATTGCTTCTCGGCTTGTAAATGGAGCATCTCTTGTCACTGTCCAGCAATGATTTGCTCCATTTGAAGTTATCTGCACTGTTCACACAAGTACGAGGCATTTCTGTTCACTTTGGCAAAACAGAAATTTGTCCCTTTGCAAAATCGAACAAGTAAGAGAGCATGACACTGTATGACGGGGTGTCAAACTCAGTTCCTGGAGGGCCACAGCCCTGCAGAGTTTAGCTTCAACCCTAATTATACACACCTGATCCAGCTCATCAAGTCTTTCAGGTGTGTGTGTTGGAGCAGGGTTGGAAATAAACTCTACAGGGCTGTGGCCGTCCAGGAATTGAGTTTTGCACCCCTGCTGTATGATTTCTAGAGCTGACGTAGGGCAATTTTGTTATGATTGTATCATGCATGACTTCTAGAAATAATATGATGCAATTAATATCATGTATGACGCATTACCAGCATCAGATTGCAACATTCATTGTCTTGGTCCAAACCCATTCATTAATGTATTTAAGTCATTTCTGGTTTAAATTGAGATCCCCTCCCTTTATTACTCACTTATTCTCACGCCATTCCCATGTCAAAGGTCCTATACTGACCCAATAGCATAGCTTAAAAAATAGAGCCAATCAACAATTTTGAGTACTATTTTCATGCTCAGTGACCCAGAATTAGTAAAGTTTGCCTACACTTATTTCAGAAGCATTTTGGCTGCAGACCAGTGTTATCGGCCAATACGTTTTTCTGTTTGGCTTGATGTGTCAAAAGCAGGACTTTTATTTAAAAAAAACACTGAGAACGTCAGCGCTGGAGCATCTGAGCTCCCATTAGCTTACTGTCTCTGTTTAACAGTTGTCTAATGAATTATTATGCGAAAAACTATTGTTATACAACTTTATCTACCACCAGCATTCAGCGAGAATGCATTTATATAATTCAAACAAATATCTAATAAACATTTAGTTTCACAAACCTCACAAATTTTGGTGAATGTTGTTGTTAGATCTTATGAAGAGTGCATTTGTAGCCTGTTTAAAAATGTGTGTAAGCTGTGCTGAGCTGTCACTGGACACACACAATCAACAAACTTGAAATCCTTGATTTCAAACTATGGTGCACTTATATCAAGTTGGCCGCTATGTCGTATTCATGTCATGTTCGTAGTGTATTGTATGTAAAATTAGCACTACCTATTAGCACTACCACTTCCCTGGTGCACACAGATTGCACTGTTGCGGGATTTACTTCCTTTTTATTCATATTTTTAACAATTTCTTTATTTGTGTAAAATATTATATAATAGGATTACAGAATTAAGAAGTTGCAGTCTTCTTAAAAGAATAAATCTGTTTATTTTACAGATTATTTTATTTTATCAAGTTTATTTTTTTCATATTAATAATAATAATAATAATAAATAATAA
Organism: Abramis brama; assembly: GCF_963993115.1. Classification (NCBI taxonomy): domain Eukaryota; kingdom Metazoa; phylum Chordata; class Actinopteri; order Cypriniformes; family Leuciscidae; genus Abramis; species Abramis brama. Next base: position 28,120,827 of record NC_139984.1, read on the forward strand.
ATAATAAACTAATAATTAATAATAGCCTTTATTTTATACTGCGACATTAAAAGTACATCAGATTGCTTAAAATAGTAAAAGCAATCTTAATAATACAAACATTATAAACTAATGACATACATAAGCATGTAATAAATAAAAATACTTAAATGTTTATGCACATTGTTAATATATAGTAATTAATTCAATGTATAGTAAATTAAATCTGTTACTTTGTAATTCATTAAAATGGTCATTTGAAAATTTATATTTTGTATGGAAGTTTAAAAATATAACCAAATGGCCTTAATTGTCCAGAATTCAGCTGCCCATATCAAACATGTGTATGCTAAAATTGAGTTTTCATGCTGAATTTTAGTGATTATGGAAAAATTTGTTGTGGCTTCAGTGTAGAGGTATGAATAGTTAAATATGGCAGGTTCACAATCTAAACCAAAAAAGGCAAAAACTAATTTCCGCTTGTTCTAGTTACAAGTAACATTTACATCACACAGATTAATTCAGTAGAAACAATACTGAAAATGCTTCCCACATAGTTTTACTTCTTAAAATTAGCTTCCCTGTTTTAAGAAACAATATTACAGTTTCTCTGGGTTATTGGGTGTGTTCTGTACATGTGTATGCCTGCTTATGTGAGCTTCCTTATTTCTAGTACAGATTGATTCATTTTCAGACTATGCAGCATTTGTGATAAGCAAATGGCACGATAGCCCATGGCCTGACTGAATTAATATGGCCAGTACAATGTAATTTTTGCTAGCTTAAAAGTTTGCACTAAACCTGTAAGATATTGTGACAGACTTATTTCCAATGCATTCCTCCTTGAGGATCTATGATTAAGGCTGCATTCCTGTTCAAATGTGTCTACTTTGCACTTAAAAGTATGTACTATGCTGGTGATACATACTTTATTAGGCATACTTTATATGACAACGTTAATTTTTTAAACAAATTTTTTCATTTTTCAAACAGACACTTTGACGTTATTTGTACACTTATTTGTTTGCATTTGCACGTCAGGTACTAAGATTTAGCAAAAAGTAAACTGAGAACTGTCATAATCTATTATGCATCTGTTGTGCAAGAGGTTGTTGTGGGTAATAGCTATAAATACAGTGAGGAAAAAACATCCTCTCCTTAATACAGTGCAGTCGCCCTGTCCCATGTGCAGAAAAACACCCCCAAAGCATGATGCTACCACCCCCATGCTTCACAGTAGGGATGGTGTTCTTGGGATGGTACTCATCATTCTTCTTCCTCCAAACACGTTTAGTGGAATTATGACCAAAAAGTTCTATTTTGGTCTCATCTGACCACATGACTTTCTCCCATGACTCCTCTGGATCATCCAAATGGTCATTGGCAAACTTAAGACGGGCCTTGACATGTGCTGGTTTAAGCAGGGGAACCTTCCGTGCCATGCATGATTTCAAACCATGACGTCTTAGTGTATTACCAACAGTAACCTTGGAAACGGTGGTCCCAGCTCTTTTCAGGTCATTGACCAGCTCCTCCCGTGTAGTTCTGGGCTGATTTCTCACCTTTCTTAGGATCATTGAGACCCCACGAGGTGAGATCTTGCATGGAGCCCCAGTCCGAGGGAGATTGACAGTCATGTTTAGCTTCTTCCATTTTCTAATGATTGCTCCAACAGTGGACCTTTTTTCACCAAGCTGCTTGGCAATTTCCCCGTAGCCCTTTCCAGCCTTGTGGAGGTGTACAATTTTGTCTCTAGTGTCTTTGGACAGCTCTTTGGTCTTGGCCATGTTAGTAGTTGGATTCTTACTGATTGTATGGGGTGGACAGGTGTCTTTATGCAGCTAACGACCTCAAACAGGTGCATCTAATTTAGGATAATAAATGGAGTGGAGGTGGACATTTTAAAGGCAGACTAACAGGTCTTTGAGGGTCAGAATTCTAGCTGATAGACAGGTGTTCAAATACTTATTTGCAGCTGTATCATACAAATAAATAGTTAAAAAATCATATATTGTGATTTCCGGATTTTTTTTTCCGATTATGTCTCTCACAGTGGACATGCACCTACGATGACAATTTCAGACCCCTCCATGATTTCCAAGTGGGAGAACTTGCAAAATAGCAGGGTGTTCAAATACTTATTTTCCTCACTGTACATACAGGAATGTGCATTCTGAAATCTACTTTGAATAGTGAACCATCCAAGCATCTTTCTATTTCCAATGTAATATGATTTGGAATACCATAATTCTTATTGCTCATGCCATTTAGTATGTTAGACTTGAGTTGGACATGAAAGCCTTTTTTAAAATGGTGTTTTTCTGCAGTGACTGGTATAATTCCCGGAGTCCATTTCTCAAACCCCATCTCAGTGTGGACATAATTAATTACCTCTATGAGCTCAATGATGTTCAATTTGATGTGGCATCCAGGGGTCATGACCTTGATTCAGAATGGCCCACTTTTGCAAGGTAAGAGCACGCTGTAATTTTGCAATTTATTATATAAATATAATATCAACAGTAGACTAACACAAACACACTGGCAAACATATAATGCTACTGTTACTGTCCATTTGCCATGACTGGAAATAGTATGTGTGTGAATGTGTTTTAATAATCTGATTGATGTTCATTTTAGTTCATTTAAAGTTGACTAAAAAATGTGTCACAGGAGGACACTGGGAATGACTAGCTCTCCCAGTCACATGTGGAAACCACCGAGTCGTAGTTCCAGCATCAACAGTCTGGCCAGCACATACTCACAGGTACCAGCACATCAATAGTATGTCCCTGTAGCTTTAAGTAAAATAAAAGTTCAAATTCATGCATTAAACAAATATATTAATTGTATTAATTACAAGTATTATTTATATTAGTAATTAATTAATATTTATACTTATTATTACTATTATAATTTCAAAGATAACACTTTATTTTACAGTGTCATTGTTACATGTTACATGTATTTACCATAGTAAAACAGTAAATTATGCATAATTACATGCAACTAACCCTCAACCAAACCCTAATAGTAAGTACATGTTGTTAATTAATATTACTCAGTATTTAAATTTATAATTAAACTGTAACAATGATACCTTAAAATAAAGTGTAACCATTTACAAATATTTATTAAAATTAAGTATATTACATGTATTACATATTTATTATATTTCATGTATCATTCACACCACTGTTTTATATCCAGTAGATGGCATTGTTTGTCTAAAAATGTCTCAAATCTACTCAGTTTCAACTTTCTCAGATCTATTCAACTTGAAGCAATCTCTCTTTATCTTACTGATTATGTGTATCTCCTCTCTGAGTTTATTTTCTGTCTTTCTCACAAACCTTACAGCAGGCACACGAGTTCCCTGGGAGTCCAGACATGTCTGTGCTAAACTCCAGTGGACTGAATGATTCTTCCATCAGTGCTATAGACGATCTCCGCCTGGAGCTGGACCAGTCTGAATTAAAGCAAAGAGAGTTCCTCGACCAGGTGCAGCGGTTAGGCGCCGAGGCGGGTGAACTTCGTGGGGTTGTGGTAGAGCTTCAAAGGCAGCTGGATGTCTCTTTAGCTGCCCAAGGTAACCATCAGGAGCTCCAGCAGAACCTGGAGATGCTAGCTGAGAGCGAACGAGCCCTATCCCATGAGCTGGAGGTCTTGAGGAGACGTGAGATCAACCGAGAGGCCTCCCACAAGGACCTCCAGGACATGTTGGCAGCAGCAGAGCGTAAAAATGAGGATTTGATGGCAAGGCTAGATGGAGTATTGGATGAGAAAGGCCAGAAAGCGACCAGTGACTTCAACTCTGCCCAGAAGATTCACGAGTTGTTAAATGAATTGAAAGATGCTGAGAAGGGGAGAATAGATGCTCTTGCAGAAGGAGAAGAGAGGAGAAGGCAGGCTGAACAACTAGCTGAGAAAGTCCGAATGAAGGATGAGGCACTCAAAGAGGCTGAGGTGAAAATGGCTGCTTGGATGGAGAAGGGTAAACAACTACAAACCAGAGCAGAAGAGCACCGTAATATCATGGACAAACTCCAAGGGGCTCTTGCAGTGCGAGATAAAGAGACCAGCAACCTTCAGAGGCAACTGCTAGATCTCCAGAACTCTCTGGAAACTATGGAAAAACAGGCGAAGGTGGAGAGGAAGGGAATGCAAGAGGATAAAGAAGAGCTTGAGAAGAAGATGAGTGGTCTGGAAGGGCATCTGCGAGGATTGCGGACAAAGCTAAAGGCTAAAGAATCTGATCTTCTCTCCAGTACCAAGACAGTCCAGTTTCTGGAGAAGGAATCAGAAAAGCTTAACAGGGAGAAACAGAATCTGATGGTAACCGTATCTGAACTGGAGAACAGCACCAAAGTGCAGGCCAAGAAGATTGATGAATACAAAGATAGCTGTGCCATGCTTATGGAGCAAAACAGTGAGCTCCTCCAGATGATGAACAAGACTGAGGACACAAAGAAGGAGTTGCTTAAAAACAAATCCTCCCTGGAGAGTGAGCTGGCCGGATTGAGGGCCTCAGAGAAGCAGTTGCGAGCGCAAATTGATGACGGGAAAGTGACAGTGGATGAACGAGAGCAGCGAATGAGAGAGGAGAACAGGAGTCTGGATGAGAGGCTGCATAAGGCCAACATGCAGTTGGAGGAATCCAAGAGTTCAGTTCGCCAACGGGAGCTGGAGAACAAGGACCTCATGGAGGTTCAGGTCACTCTTAAAGCGGCCCTCACAGCTATGCAGGAGGAGATACGCAACATCAACAGCCAGATTGCTGAACTTGAGAAGAGTCTTGGAGCTGCGAAATGCAATGAGGCAAACCTGACCGCTCAGCTTAAAGATAAGGATTCCAAACTGGAGGACCGGGAGAAGCTCTGTGAGGAGCTCCAGGGAAGGGTGGAAGAACTTGAAGGTCGGGAGAGGGATTTGGAAATGGAGAAGACAAAGGCAGAAAGAGCTTTCGTTAAACAAACAGAGATGATTAATAGTCTTGAGGCCAAGAGAAAGGTTGCAGAGAAGGTCCAACTTGAGCAGAGCGCATGTCAGGCTAAAGAAACCCAAGAGATTGCTTTAAAAGTGACTCTCCTGGAAGATCAGATGGGATTAAGTGTGAAAGAAGTTTCTAGGCTTCAAGAGGAAGTGCTCGAATTAAGGGCTAAACTTCACAGTGCTATAGAAGAGAAGGACAAGACTCAAGCAAAGCTGGATGTCACTGAGGCTTCCTGTGCAGAACTGCGGATCTTGACTGAGCAATTGAAGAAGCAGGCGGAGGAGCAGAATCGACTGCATGTGAATGAGCTCCTGCAGTCTAGTGAACGTGTTGAAGCCTTAACGTCGCAACTGAACCAGGAGACATCTGCACATCAGAAAACAACTGCTGAGATTGCTTCAGCCCAAGAGGAGCTGGCAGAGCTCAAGTCCCAGAATGAACGGCTGGTCCTGGAGAATGCTGAGACCAGAGAGTGTCTCCACCGAGTCAACACAGAAATGGCGGAGCTGGGAATAACAATTTGCCAACTCACCGCAGAGCGGGAAGAGGCCCGGGAACGATGGGCTGCCGAAGCAGCTCGGATACAAGAACTGCAACAGCAAGGAGTGAAGGAAACTGAGCGGCTCAATGCCAGCCTGGTGGCTCTTCACCAAGAAAACTCTAGTCTATGTGAAGAGCTCCAGCAGACGGAGAAGCTTTCAGAAACTGTGCTGGAACTAAAAGATCTGCTGGACAAGACAGAGGGCGAGCGGGACGCTGCGCGAGAAGAGATCGCTGCGGGGAAATTTCAGATGAGCACGGAGAGCATGACTTTCAAGAACCAGATAAAGGTAAAATTATCCCAGAATCTTCATTATCACTTTAAATCCAGTTCATGTCATTGGAAAATTATAGCAATTACAAGATGACAGCTCTCTGAAATAATTTGTTTCTGTGGCAAATCTCGTAATGCCAAAATGTATCAAATGTATTGCACTTTGCTGTTGATGTGCATTTTATAAATGCAGTGTTTTTTGTTGTTATTTATTAGTTTTTACAGTATTGTTAATTACTAATAGTAAAATTAGAAAAGGAATATCAATAAAAGCATGTTCCGTACATATACATGTACCTCTTGCAGCCTTTTTGGTTGTTTTTACATGTCACAGCAGTTAAGTGAGAAAAATAATTTAAGCTGAGCAGTGTGAACTCGCACTGCAAGTCAGAAACCCGTAATTACAGTAATTCTGACATGACATGAATGCATTTTCTTTGAATGCCACTTTAGTGGTTTTATTTGATTTACTTAGTGATTGACATAAATCCAAGCACATTTTATGTAAAATTATATTTTAGTATTCAAATCATTTTTAATATTTTCTAGTACTTTATGTATTATTTATTTATATAATTATTACTTTTCAAACTAGAGTCTTAATGAAGAGATCGAGGGTTTGAAAACTCAGCTAGACTTGGAGTTGAAGAAGACATCTGAGCTGGAGGCCAAATTATCAGAGTCAGAGGTATGTAAATGTTTTGAGCCAGGTGTGACTCTGAGTGAGGACTGACTAATACTTTCATTTTAATGATCTTCATGATCATCAGATACTTTTTGCATACCAGCATGTGAATCATTATTATTCATCTCTGTTGGCTGATAACACTGACATTAGTAGGTGATGAATGTCTGATCTCTTACTGCTCCTTTTTTTCTTGTTCATTGGAGACCCACTGTGCGAGACGGTGAAATAGACGACAAGAGATTGGGGCTAATTGCCAGACAGTGATGAATAATTTGCTTCTCATTAAGTCTATAATTAGGAACAGTGCATAAGGTTTCTAGCAGATATTTGTCAATTAGAGTACAAGTGCCACTGTAATTATCTTCTATAATAATATTCTTAAAATTGTTCAGCTTTTTGCAACAATAAAACCTATGCTGTTGTTGTTTTTTCTCTCTTTTTTGCATAGCTATTGAGTTAAAATATATATTTACAATTACCCTTGGAAAATGGTATTGTGGCAGTACAATGGTACAGTGACGGTATTTGATGGTTATACCATGGTGTTGAATTATGCCATATTCATGCACCATGGTATTTACATGGTACTCAATATACTTTAAAGAATACAACAAAACATGGCATTCCTTTGGCAGTACCATAGTATAATAGTGATATCAGATTGTAATACTGTGGTACTTGTAGAACATGGAAGTGAAATACCATAATACTGCCATGGTACATGTCGAAAATACTGTGGTAATACTGTGGTACTACTATGTCTAAACAACCATGATAGTACCATAGTATGTTTTTTGTAAGTGTTGCCATCGTACATGTCCAAAAAGATAGTTAGGGTTAGTTATTGTACGTTTTTGTTAATGCTAAAGGATTAAATGCTGTTGTTTCAATATTACAGTACGAGGTAATCAAATCAGCACTTTTTTTGTTCCTTGGATAAGATGAAAATCAAGATAAAATAAAACAAAATGAGACAAAATAACTGTACAGAACATTGTCAATGTATGTGAATGTTTGTGTGTCCAGATTGCATTCATGCATTTGGCTGTTTGTTTGTGTGTTTATATTTAGGGAGTGAAGATAGAATACTCTCGTCTGATTGAGGAGAAGGATTCTTACATCACTGATTGTGAGACTCTGATACGTGAGAGAGAGTGTGAGACGCAACAACTGCAAGGAAGTGTATCAAGGTGAGCGCATTCAAAAGCATTATACAAGGGTTAATGCAGCACAGATAATGGATCTGCATGAATAAAAGCCATCACTAATGGATTTCCAAATGGATCCTCATGTTAAGGATTTCTTGGACCCTTGAAGAGATTCGGTTTTAGTAATTATTGTTTAGGTTATATTTGTATGCAATATTATTAAATTCTTTTTGCTTTTTCTGACTGCCTTAGCACCAAAGAGGCTCTTAGTGACGTACAGAAGGAGAGGGAAGAATTGAAGCAGAAACTGGATCAGGTGTTGACAGAGACTCAGAACCAGCATCTCCAGATGTCTGCTGAGCTGGAGGATCTGAGCCAAACCAAAGTAAACCTGGAGGAACGGCTCATTGAACTTATTAGGTCTGTATATCGCCTAGAACTTCAGGGTTAGCATCTCTTTCCTAACCTAAAATCTGGGTTATTTCGTTGTTAATAATAAGTCAATTTGTTTTCATTGTTATAGGTCAGGGTTAGGTTTTAAGGTTAAGTTTTTCTAACATGTAAGGCTTTTTGCCCATCAAACACACATTTTTCCTGATAAAAGATTCAGTGCATTCTTGTGGACTATCTCACACTCAGAATGATTAATTTCAATCTTTGTGTAAATAGTTTTGGATGATTCATTTTACTTTGTCATTTTGAAAATCCTTTAAATAGTTGTAAATAGTTTTTTTATATATTTGAAAATAATTGGAATATTTTAGTTTTTTGTTGTTGTTTCAAAATTCTTGTAGTGAAAATTATTGGACGCTTTTGGTCGGAAATTAATTTAGCTTTGTCTGCTTTCTTTTGTTGTCAATAGGCCTTTACCTGCTTTGCTCATTCTTATAATAATAATTAATATATAATAATAAATGTTCTCTGTTTTAAATTATAAAGCATATTAAATGAATAATAATATATATATATACTCAATTCAATTCACATTTATTTGTAAAGCACTTTTCACAGTACATATCGTTTCAAAGCAGCTTTACAGAAATGTATATATATATATATATATTTTTCTCATAAAAAATTCTAGGGGTGCCAACAATTATGGCCAGCGTGTTTTGGAGAAAAACATTTATTTCATAATGTGATTTACCCCCCACTTTCAATTATTTTACTTCAATGAAAGGTTAGATTTTTGTGAATTTTTTGAATGAAAGATCAAAAGGATAAACAATGCAGATTTATTTTTTACAGCCATTTTTTATCATATTTATCAGGGGTGCCATCAATTTTGACCACGACTGTATATATATATATATATATATATATATATATATATATATATATATATATATATACATACACACACCAGGGGATAGAAAGAGAAAGTAAAAAAAAAAAAAAAAAAAAGGATTTTAACAGATGAAGCTACTCGAATTCTCAATGAAATGTCAAGAAAACTGATAATGGGAGCGTGAAATGTTTTTATATCAAAGAAGCACACATAAAAGCAGATCAAGAGCTTGTTCTCACCTGCCTTTCAGATTGCTGTTGCTGTATATCTCTGTTTAATTCAGTCCCTTTGTAGATTATTATATTCTTATGGTTTGTAAGGTACCAGTAATTCTCTAAGCAAAACAAAATTAAAGCTCAAATATCTACTGAGCCAGAATGCTGAGCAAAAAGATATAAGGGTGCTGCTGCCACAAAGATATTCTGGATGTGCATAAACACCTGTTTGATAAAATCTGCAGTTTGGTGTGGATAAAATGATATAATCAAACAGCTGCAGATGTGATAAAAGTTTCCTCTCGACGTGAAATGGAAATGAAATGGCTGACCATGAAAAGCGCTTTTAGACGTTAAGGACACCAAGAGACACAAGAGAACCTTGGAGTCTTCCTTCAATTCTCATCTCCTCATCTCTGTTTTTTAGGGATAAGGATGCTCTGTGGCAGAAATCGGATGCTCTTGAGTTCGAGCAGAAGCTGAGAGCGGAGGAGAAGTGGTGGCTGGTGGATAAAGAGGCTACACACTGCCTGGGCTGCCAGGGCCAGTTCACGTGGTGGCTGCGACGGCATCACTGCAGGTGGGCAATCTAGCGAACACCTGCTCTGATCTCAAGGTAGAGGTGGAGTGAAATGCAAAAGAACAGCAGAAAATTGATTTATGAATTTTAAAAAGCTAAGTAATTTAGGTTACTATTAATTATATATATATATATAAATAACTTATAATAAGAAGATACGGTAATTTCAATGTGAGGTAAGCGTTTTCTGAGAAACACTCTTGATATTTGAAATCAACACCCAAACAAACACACGGCTCCCTTTATTGCTCTGCCCCCAAAATAATGAACTTGCTATGCAACACAGGCAATGACTAACAGCTGGCGTTAAACATTCTAAGCTTATAAAGCGTGGAAATGCATGTGTCTTTATCATAGCTGACGGGCAAGCACAATAATAATGCAAATGAACAAACAAGCAAGACTTCGATGTTAGTCGCGAGCACACCAGCTGCAGGCAAACAATAACACTCAAAACTGTCATGTTACTATAGCTAAAATTACAACAATAGCATATCTTTTTTCTGTGAAACCAATGTTACTTACGTATCGAGCAGAAACAAAGCAACCTTGGCATCTCTAACGTCTCTCCAGTGCTGAAAAGCTTTTCCAGTATTAACGCGGGTCCTAGCTCTTGCCTGATTGTAACTCTTCTTCGTCCAATAATATTCCTCAGAACTTTTCCTCTTTGGTAATATCTCAGCCATCTCTCTTTCTACAATCTTTCTACAAATGTCCGGCTTGCTCACTCTCTCTCCTCCCCCATCATAAGAGGACACGCCCCCTACTGCTGATTGGCTTCAAGATTGTTGTGGTGCTCGGTCTGATCGGTCCAGGACTACATACAAACACTTTTTTTTTTTTTCAGCACACACACAGAACAGACATTAGCAAATATTCACAATTTGTTTGATTTGGTGTTGATTTTCAATAGTGTTTGTCAGAAATTGCTTACTGCACCTTTAAAGTATTGTACACATTTGTTGAAGAAAGGCTCTAAAAGAAAAAGCAGCCCCGCCACGTTAGTAAAAACTGGAAAAGTGCTATTATTTCTTCTCTTCACATCATTTGGAACTATATGTGCTGTGAAAAGCTCTATACACATTAATATTGATTTAAATATATTGTAAAATAATGCAAATATATTCAAAAAAAATTATTTAAGTGAGATTTAAGTGTTCAACTAATTTTTTGTTTCATCTGTATGCGCAGGTTTAGCCCTGGGCACATTGTCATTCTTTTCTCAGCCAACACAACACATTTTTCGACTGTTTGCCTTGTTTCCTGATCTGCATAAGTACTTTTGTAAATCTGGCTGAAACAATTCAGATATAGTCCAGTCATTTTAAGCCAAAATGGGGGTCAACCTTGAAAAACATTGCAACAGAAGCAAACTCAACTGATTTTGTATCCTCAATATGTCCTGAGTAAGGGAAAAAAAAGCCCAGAAGAATCCCATTAGGGGAAAGTTTCGAAAAAGAACCAAATATAGCCTATTCATATGCCTATTCATTCTTTTTCTTACGTGAATAGGGTAAAAATTGTAACCTTTAGATTAGAGTTGATTACTTGCATCAAGACAAACAAAAATGTATTACAAGTTTTTTTAAATTGTTAGTTAACATGGACAAACGGTGCATAATCTAATGACGCATGTGCTAATTTGCATAAATACCACAACAGATCTAATCATTGGGTCTAGCCAGGTGAAAATGTCTTGTTGAATCTTGTTGACACATAACAGTAAAATACTTAATGTTAAGGTCTGAATGGAACCCATTTAGGCTACCCATGAGCATTAATACATAGAGACAGGAAGAAGTACTTTAGAAACCAGCCTTTATTCATTTTTATGAGATGGGTCCGGGCTAAACCCAATGTTTAGATCTGTTGTGGTATTTATGCAAATTATCACATAAGTAATTAGATTATGCACCGTTTGTCCATGTTAACAAGCAACTTCAAAAAACTTGTAATACATTTTTTGTTTGTCTTGATGTAAGTAATCAATTCAGTAATTTTCATGGTGATATCTAAAGGTTAAAATTTTACCCTATTCATGTGAGAAAAATAATGAATAGGCGTATGAATAGGCTATATTTGGGTCTTTTTCTAAACTTTCCCCTAATGGGATTCTTCTGGACTTTTTTTTCCTTACTCAGGACATATTGAGGATACAAAATCAGTTGAGTTTTCTTCTGTTGCAATTTGTTCAACCTTTTTTCATAAAATGACTGGACTAATAACGCTTGCAAATAAACAACTGTCACTGGCACAATTTGGTTTTAGTCAGTCCTCCCCTCAAGACTTTTAGACACATACTGAGTTTTTATAGCAATTATTTGGGTACATTAAATAGTGCTCTGTTTTCAGGACTTATGATTATATTACTTTTTTATGATATTTTAAGACCTGTTGAATTATCTGACAACAGTTTTTTTGCAACAAACTCAACAAAACATGTTTGGTGCCTGAATGAATTAGTCACTACCCTTGTCAATGATTCAGTGTTCACCCTTGTCAGGTTTGGTTCGATTAAAGCGAACCCTGGTGCTATTGCTCTGTTAGTGTGGTTCATTTGAATAAGTGTGAACGCTGCCATCTGAACCCTGGTGTGAACCAAACAAGTGGACCGAGAGCGGAAAAAAGATGGGTCTTTGTCCGCTTCCAAACGAACTCTGGTGTGGTTCGACTGAAATATGAATGCTACATGGACCAAAGACATCTAAACGAACCAAAAACAGGATGTGATGTTATGGGATGTGACCCTAAAAAGGACAGAATGCTCAAGCAAACCTGTTTTTTCTTATCATAGGAGCTACATTGCCCATTACAGTTCAGTACAGGTGTAGGAAATTTTTATTCACGAGTTTTCAAATCCATCATATACCATCATATGTACTCACATACAGTGAGTGCATTTATCCCAGCACACAACATTGTTTTAAATATATGTCATAATAGCTGTTTTTTTATTTTGTATATTTAGGCTTTGTCTTAGAAATCAAAAGCAAATCAGGACTAAATGTATCAATTTCTTTTTTTGAAGAAAAAGAACCAAGAGAACCGAATGTGAATACACTGAAGTATTTCAGACTCAATATAAAGAACTTTATGTATGGTGCTTTGTTTGGTTTGGTTGTGCCGAATATTGGGACTTATGGTTATTCTGTGTTTCCTGGCAGGTTGTGTGGCCATATCTTCTGTTACTACTGCAGCAACAATTACGTAATGACAAAAACCGCAAAGAAGGAGCGCTGCTGTCGAGAGTGCTACACGCAGCACGGCGCCGTGGTGGAAAGATTTACGAAGGCTGAACTCAACAGCTCTTCAGAAAACCATCCACCACCCCAGACAAACGCTGCCGGTCAATCACCACCACCACCACCACCACCCTATATACCCACACCAAGAGTTACAGGTACAGATACACACAGCAGAAAACACACCCTTCATGTCATGTTGGAATGATTGTATTCATAAGTTGATTGCTAAACTTGTAATTGTTTTAACCGTGCAGTTTAGTTTGTATGCATTTTGTTCATGAAGAATAGCTAGAAAACATTACTTTTTTAGCTGATTCATGAGGCCAGACTTGTGCAATCATCTCGCATTTCACATCATTCCCTTTGAGAGTATGAAAAACACACCGAATTTGCATCCTTTGCTCTTCATTGTGTTGCATTAGTGCTAAAAAGCTTTCTGCCTCCTCATAGCAAAAAAGCATAATATGCGTAAAATTGGCCATTTTATTCTTTATTATATCGTAGTGTCTGTCTTGTATGTAGGAACTTCCCAGGTGGTTTGAGTTGTTATTTTTTAAAGCGAGTTTTAAATTCTGGCAACTTTTTTCCATTAAGAGCACCCTAAAACTTACTTAGCATGCATCAAAGTTCATTTTTCTTTCCTATAATCTCTCCAAATAAGGGCTAAAAAAGAAAGGTGTTGTCAGCGTTTTTCATTTTGAGTATGTGAATACAGTGGCATTTATGAATTGAGAGAACCTTCAAGTGCTTGAATACATTGTTTTGCCTGGCATTCATCTTTTGTGTCTGAAGATTGTCTTTATGAATAAACTGAATTGCCAAGAAGCCCATTGTAGAATGCTAAAGGATCAGGATTTTGTTACAGAGCACTTTGTATAACATGTGTCATTGTAATTGACTGATGAATTGGTCTTCACAGGCAGTCCTATCATTGATTGTATAGCAAATATTGCTTGTTATAAAGGTTTCCATTATGACATACACAAATTATCTTCTTCAAGGGGGCGCTTGATGGCTCAAAAACCAGATACTTCATCAGGCATGCTCATATGTCAGGATTTTTTATTCTATTGCAGATATTTTTACACAAAAAATTGCAATTTGTTTAAATTAAGATTCCTGACACGCAAGTCAAATTATATAGAGTCATCACAGACTGTGATTGGTCCATTCTGGCCTTCGCTGAGAAAAGTAACACATACCATGTGACATTACCATCAATGCATTATCAGTAATTTACACTTGAATAATGAAGAAACTTACAAACTTACAAACAATTCAGAAACGATACTTTAAAAAAAAAAGAAAAAAAAAAAAAAGAAGAAGAATTTAGATCTATACAGTGTTATTTTAGTATTATTTATATACTATTATAGTACTTATCAATAGTGTTGTAGTCAAGATTACCTAAACCAAGTCCAGGTTGTATCCCTGCAGGTCTTGACTGGTCTTGAAATAGTACTGTAGTTACTAGTAATATAGGGTAGTAGTTAAATAGTACTCAAGGTACTACAACACTACTTATTAATATTTTAAATTAGCTTTTATTTCTATGTTTTTTTTTTGTCATTTTGTTGTGTTCTTTTGTTATTTTTTTAAAATAGTTCTGTTTAGCTTTAATTTGTTTTTAGTTTAATCTGTAATTTTATTTATTCGTTTTTACATTTAATTTTACTTAAAGGGGTGGTTGATTATGATTTCACTTTTCTATCTTTAGTTAGTGTGTAATGTTGCTGTTTGAGCATAAACAACATCTGCAAAGTTACAACACTCAAAGTTCAAGGCAAAGGGAGATATTTGCTTTTAAAGAAATCACTTTTTAAGGACTACAACAAACGGCTGGTAGGGACTACAGGACATTCCTCCCGGGTTAGTGACATCACCAACCCTAAAATTTACATAAACCCCTCCCCTGAACACGATTTATAGATTATCATGACAGAATATGCTAATCAATGACTAGAAGATAACTACACATAAGCTGCATAAATTCACCAACTAACCATTCAGAAATGTTGTCTACATGTTTTCACTTCTTGAGTCTCTCCATCTTTCTGACTCCGGTTTGAACATAAAAAGCTAAATGTTTTTTAAATTTTCAGTGCATGTCTGTGTGAGGTAAAAGGACACGAGCTGTTGAAGCTCCGCCCTCTGTGCCGGGAGCAGCAGCTCATTTGCATTTAAAGGGACAGACAAAAACTGCGTTTTTGCTCACCCTCAAAAAGTGACAATTTTAACATGCTATATAAAATATCTGTGGGGTATTTTGAGCTAAAACTTCACATACACACTCTGGGGACATCAGAGATTTATTTAACTTCTTGTGAAAAGGGCATTATACCACCCTTTTAAGCTGTTTAAGTTGTTAACATATGATGGATCTAGTGTTGTTATTTTTAAGTCCTGCCCGTTTTTAAGGAACTTTGCTTCATGCTAATTGTCTTTCTACTCACTTTTTACATTTCTTATGGGTTGATGTCAAAGTTGATGACTTCCTGTGTCCTGACATGCAGTTACAGATCCTGGTGAGAAGCCAGATGATGGGGTGTTTGACATCATAACGGAGGAGGAAGTGAACGGGGTCTATGACAGCGACTCGCGTACCACCACTGGATCACAGGAAGAAGGAGAAGGAGGGCAAACTGGAGACATGTAAGATTGTAAACACACAAACACACACAAATAATTGAAGACAACACCACCTATAAATACGCTACCGTTCAAAAGTTTGGGGTCAGTTTTTTCCCCCAGGAATTCATACTTTTATTCACCAAGGAGGCTTTAAATTGGTCAAAAGTGACAGTAGAGACATTTATAATGTTACACAAGGTTTCTATTTCAAATGAATGCTTTCTATTCATCAGAGTATTCAGCATTGATAATAATAAATGTTTCTTGTGCTGCAAATCAGCATATTATAATGATTTCTTAAGGATCATGTGACACTGAAGATTGGAGGAATTATGATAAAAATTCAGCTTTGATCACAGGAATAAATTACATTTTATAATATAGTAAAAAAAACCTGGCATGGTACCCTGCAAATATTGTTGGCTCTTATAATAAAGTGCTTGTGATGGTCCTTCTGCCTTCTGCTGTCTGCCAAATGAATAAATGTAAATGTAAATAGAAATACATTTATGCAACACACAAGTCTGTGTGAAAGCATACTTTTGTGGTAAATGCTACTCAAGAAAGATGTGAAGCTTTTAGCTTTTAGACTTATTGCAAAGTGAGAGGTGATGCTAGATGCACGTTTTCATTTCAAGACAGTTTTTATTCTTTTAACTTCACAATTATTAAAGGAATCATTGAGGAACCACATTCATGAAGTGAAATCTGAATCAGAATTGTTCATAGGAAGTGTGCACAAACGAAGTAGAGACAATGGATGCGCTAAAACATTCCCATGTACTCACAACCACACTCCAAATGGTCCAATTTGTAGCAGAATTATCAAGATTGTCCCGGCTGCATCACCGGGTCTCTGTTTAGAAGATTGTGCTGTGATGCGTCCCTAAATAAGTGTTACAGACAGACAGGAAGCCCTGCCGGGAGATTGATTGTGAAAGGGATGATGACTGTCAATTTATGCATTTCATTCCATCTTGGGCACATTTTCTAACATTTGTCACTCTGAGATGAGCACCTGCCTGGCATATAATTTCACTAGCAGCCCCAAAGCCTCCTGTGGGTGAGCGAGTTTCCGTAATTACAAACGCACTCTCCAGGAAAGGAGAGAGTTTTGATGGAACAACATTTTGTTTGTGATTTATTAATTAAATTTTTTTTAGCATTTATTTTATGTCTATCAAAGTTGTTTTTTTTGCGTCAAACATATCGGAATATGTATGCACATTAATCCGCTTTTTTTCTTTTGCCGCTGTGCTTTTAAGAGCTTAATGTATACATCTTTTTCGCATGTTAAATAATTAATGGTTCTTGCAGGTGGTTTAATGGTTTTCGGGTCCTTCAGTAACAGTCTCTGCAATGCTGCGTTAGATTGTGACCAATTTATATAAAGATGCTGCTACCAACAACTCCATTAAAACACAGTTAGGTCCCTTAAGTAACAACTTACACAATCATGCAAAAAATCTTGGAGTCTATTTTGACCCTCTTCTCCAATTTGACAAGCATGTAAATGCAGTTGTATGTAAATGCAGTTGTAAAGAGTAGCTTTTTTCAACTACGATCTATAGCAAAAGTGAAAAACTTTTTTATCTAGTAAAGACCTTGAAAGTGTGATTCATGCGATAATTTCCTCTCGATTGGACTACTGCAATTCTCTGTACGTTGGCCTACCTCAAACTACACTGTCTCGGTTACAAATGGTTCAAAATTCAGCAGCCAGATTGCTAACAAGAACTAAGAAAAGGGATCACATCTCCCCTGTTCTTGCCTCATTGCATTGGCTACCAATACAATTTAGAGTTGACTTTAAAGGACAATTCCAGTGAAAAATGAACCTAGGGGTAATTAACACATGGTTACCGAGTCGATTGTTCCCTGGGATGCGTTTTCATGAAAATCTAATGTAAAGAGTTTCATCTCTAAAAACAGATTAGCTTATAACGCTAGTATATGGGGCACAGAGTAAGTAAAAGTAAATCGCTAGTTAATGCCACTAACAAGGCTCAAAATAGCCTCACACTAACACGGTAGCATAATTAGGGTCCCTACATGCAAACCGAAGCATTGAGAACTTTGCAAGTGTACAGACAGTTTAATAAGAAGAGACTTTATAAAGACAGAACATTACGCGTTTACAGGCATCATCTTGGAAAACAGTCTCGACTAATCGAGTCACGAACGCCGTTTTCCAAGATGACGCCTGCCTGTAAACGCGTAATGTACTGTCTTTATAAAGTCTCTTCTTATTAAACTGTCTGTACACTTACAAAGTTCTCAATGCTTCGGTTTGCATGTAGGGACCCTCATTATGCTACCGTGTTAGTGTGAGGCTATTTTGAGCCTTGTTAGTGGCATTAACTAGCGATTTACTTTTACTTACTCTGTGCCCCATATACTAGCGTTATAAGCCAATCTGTTTTTAGAGATAAAACTCTTTACATTAGATTTTCATGAAAACGCATCCCAGGGAACAATCGACTCGGTAACCATGTGTTAATTACCCCAGGTTCATTTTTCACCGGAATTGTCCTTTAAAATCCTTATTTTTGCATACAAGGCCCTACATAGTTCGGCCCCAGATTATATTTGTGATCTCATTAGGCCATACACAACTGTTTTCAACACTGATAATAATCAGTATCAAATTAGCATATTAGAATGATTTCTGAAGGATCATGTGACACTGAAGACTGGAGTAAATTCAGCTTTGATCACAGGAATAAATAATAATTCATTAAAGTATTAAAATAGAAAACATATTATAAATTATAATAATATTTCACAATATTACTGTCTTATACAGTATTTTTTATGCAGCCTTGGTGAGCATAAGTGACCCCAAACTTTTGAACTTTAGTGTAAATGTGTTCAAATGTATTCATCTGTATAATTATATTGCACAAGTTCCAGACTATTATTGTTTATTATTATTTTTGCAGCTTAGTTTTTGTATTGGGAAGTTTTGAGATCTGAAAGTGACTGTAGGTTTTTATTGTACAGTGAACTGTTATTTAAAAAAAATCAAGGATAGTTAAATTTTTCATTATGCAGTTTTAGACAGGTTAGACTAAAGAAGAAACTCAATTGCTTGATTGATTTTAAAAGCCGACAAAATGTCTAAATAAATAAGCCTCTAGCTTTAGTACACAAATTTAGCTACTGGGGTTAAAGATTTGAACAAAGAAAATTTTCGCACTATTTGTGCTTCAGACCAGTGTTATTATAGTTAACCAAACCATTAATTAAAAACATTTGTGTTGCTTGAAATATTATTTAACTGAAATAAAATATAAACAACTTTAAACATATTTTGTTTCAGATAGCTGTCAAAGCACTAAAATAGTACTAAAATAACTAAATCTAATGAATGAAAATGATTAAATACTATATAGAAACATTTGAAAAAATAAATATTACAAAAAAAATAATTGAAAACTTAAGTGAAAACAGAAAAATAAAATCTAATTCAAAACATTAACAAAAACTATAATAGTATATCAATCATAGTTAAATATCACTGTTTCAGATGATATGATTATGATTTATACAATAAAATGGGTGAAAATATCCCATAGATGTAAGTCATATCTAAAGATCAGAACATTCTTAAAAAAAACCTTCAAAAAATGTCCCCTCAATTTATGGTTTATTGTGATTATTGTCTTTTACAGTAGCATATCAAGTGATGTGACGCCTGATGAACAGGAAGAGATGATCTCTACTTTACAGGATGCAGAAATCACCCTCCTCAAGTCAGGAGAACTCACGTTAGTAAACACACACACACACACACACACTCATCCTGCTCCGCTATTATTATTATTACTGTTGATTCCGTGCATGTCTTTCTCTAGTACCTCTGTGCCTCTGGATATAGATGAGATTTCTCATTTCGGTGATGGTTCCCGAGAGCTCTTTGTTAAGTCCAGTTGCTATAGCGCCATTCCCATCACCGTGGGCGACCACGGGCCCATCATCACCTGGGTTTTCTCCTCCGAGCCAAAGAGCATCTCCTTCACGGTGGTGTACAGAGAGACACTTGACACACCTATTGAGCAGGCCAAGGTAACAAACACACACATACATGCGCTTCAACAGCTTGCAAAGATCCACCATCACTAAAGTTGCTTGCTGTGAAATATGGCCTAGTCAGTGAGATGCTCTAATAGTTCATGAAAAAATGCTGTTGTACGAGCAAAGAGTCTCATTACAGGTATAATTTGGTAATAGGTGTCTTTGTGTGTGATTTATCAAAGCTCAGATCATAACTCTAAATATTGCCTCACTTTTAGTGTTGGGGAATAACAAATAAATTAGAAGAAATATTCTAATATTATAATTGTTATTATTTACTCTGACTTACTTCTGTGGAAAAGAAGGACATTTTAAATGGAAAAGACGAAAATTTGTGTTCTCAGAAGACATTGTGCATTGTCTTTATTATTATACTAGTTAAATATAGTTGTTTATGGCTATGTTTTTAAATAGTTAATTAAAATTATTATGGTGTTTTTATTATTATTATTATTATTATTATTATTTAGTTGGATTTAGTTGTAATTCATGTCTGCATGCTTGATGATTTCACCATGATTGAGATGTTTATTGTTTTTCTGTAAGTTAAATAATAATATATATTACAATATTAAATCTGCGAGAACAATATTGCCTGATTAAATAGCATGAACGAAGTTAGCTGTTTTTTGTTCGATAACTTACGGTCTGTGTTATTTTAGTATTATTTATATACTGTTATATTATTTATTAATATTGTGAATTAGCTTTCATTTTTTATATTTTCAGTTTTCATTTTAATTAAATTTTAAGTTTTAGTAATTTATTAGTTTTTGTTTTATTATATATATACAAATACAGAATGAATGATAATTTTTAACTATCACAACAGAAAATCAAAACACTGCATTAAATTCACAAGCAGAAAGGCATATTAGATCCTTCTAATATAGCGTCTATACAAGACAACTGCCCAGAACTCAACATAGCGTGATGTCAGCTTCACATTCTCTATAGAGACCACCGATCAAAATGTATAAAGCTGTTATCGGCCGATATTGATCTGCGCCTGATCTCTCTAGGCTACGGTGCTAAATCTTTGTGTTCCTGTGGTTCAGGTTCTGATTCCTCTCACACGCTGTAACTCGCACAAAGAGACCATACAGGGACAACTCAAAGTCCGCAACCCAGGAGTCTACACACTCATCTTTGATAACTCATTTTCCAGGTACAGTAACACACAGGTGACATTTGCACACTCCGGGAAACCTTTCAGAGCTTGTGCTTCTCAGAAAAATCTATTCTTTTAAAGTCCCCCTGCAGTCCATAATTGTATCCCTTATTACTCATCTTTGATCACCAAAATGACATTTAAGTGTTTTTCCAAGCGGCAACCTTCCGGTTTCTCTCTTGAATCCAACACGTAAATTACTTAATCTGCAATTCATCAACTGGCTGCTAGAGACAGGCTCCAAAAGAGAGTCAATCCCATAGACTCCACATGTAAAAATGCCCAAATTTACAGCAGAAAAAAAAATGTTTACAGTCTGGTACTAAAAGTGGTTTTGGTCTATACAGCTAATTTTGCCCTTCATAACAACTGTGAGGGTTTTCATAACTAATCCGTTAAAATTATATTAAGCCTTAAAGTTCTGCATAATTAAGGGCGTGGCCACTTGAGTGACAGGTGGATTGCCGCTGATTTCACTGCTAGCCGTTTGTCTGCTGCCTCTTTGCCCATTTTCGGTTATCTGGGAGTGACGCGTGGTGACGCGCTACCAAGATGGCGACGGCCAGCTCCGCCCACTTTGGACTTCAAAAATGCTCTTCAGAAACCTACGGGTGACGTCATGGACACTACATCCATATTTTTTTTACAGTCTATATTTTTTTTCTTGAAAAAAATTCTTCATGCCTTAAAATATCTTGAATGTAAGTCTACACCCTTACCTCATTTAGTATAGGCGGTTCTATGAATATGCAAATGAGCCACGCCTCCACTCACTCACAGCAGCTCAGAGATCCACACGTTGACCTGATTGTGACGTCAGAATCACCAGTGGTTTCAAACTATGTTTTTGAGGCTGTCTTTTATGGTGGCCGAGAGAGCTCAACACGCTGCAACTGAAGAAAACACATGCAAATAGAAAAACACCTGCAAATTAAGAAAACATCTTCATCAGTTTCACAACACATGTGTGCTCCAAATACTCACAACACAACCAAATACAGAAACGCGCTGCAAAAGTTCACAACACAAACAAATACAGAAACGCGCTGCAAATAGGACAGAACACAACGGAAATGTTTCCGGGGAACCCAATAAGTGACGGACCCGGCTGGGACGTGCTTACAGCTGTCTACTTTTATTATTATTTTTTTTTTGTTGCAAAACATACAGAGATGACACGTTTATGACATACAACTTTGTATACAATATACAAAATGTATTTACAATATGTTCAATGTCATAAGAATACTAAAAAGAACAATGAGCTTAAGACTAAAATAAATAAATAAAGATAGAGAAAAAGAACATGAGGGAAAGACATTAATCTATACATCAGTTACACTGTACACGTTTTGTCATGTTATGTTAAAATAAGTTTCATAAGAAATGTTGGAATGCAGCTAGGGTCCAAATATGAGACGGCAAGTTTTAAAGTTGAGACACTCACACACAGATATAACACATATTTTAAAAACTTTGTTGTATAAAATGTATATTTATTTGCAACAGTTATGTTAACAGCAATAATACTATATTTCTGGTAAGACAGCTATTCAGCTGATGGACAGGCGCTGCGTTGTCATGGGAACATCCCAGGTGAAAATAATGAGGAAATTACGTTGTCTTTCGTTGCTTAGACATTCTCTGGTTGCTCCCTTCATCAACATAATGGCACACAAGTGCCCCGCTCCCTCCAAAGTGCCCAATTCAAGGGCTCTGCCGTCTGCCCTTTTAAGAGAGTAGGGCATAGGTAAAGCTCACGAGCAATAAGCACGTCCCAGCCGTCCGTCCGTCACTTATTGGGTTCCCCGGAAACATTTCCGTTGTGTTCTGTCCTATTTGCAGCGCGTTTCTGTATTTGTTTGTGTTGTGAACTTTTGCAGCGCGTTTCTGTATTTGGTTGTGTTGTGAGTATTTGGAGCACACATGTGTTGTGAATCTGATGAAGATGTTTTCTTAATTTGCGGGTGTTTTTTCTATTTGCATGTGTTTTCTTCAGTTGCAGCGCGTTGAGCTCTCTCGGCCACCGTAGTCTTTGGTTCACTGCAGTTTCTAAAGAAAAAATACTCAATGATGTTGTCATGAATTTACACATGGTTTGTCTTAAACATACACCACATATAAACAACATTAAAAGCTTGATTCTCACCACAGGGGGACTTTAACTGATATGATTTTGCTGATGTTTATTACAGTGTCAAACTGATTATTTTATTTACCTCTGTGCAATGCATTTTTGTGATTTTCTGCATTTCATATGCTGCCCATATATGTTGCCTAGCTAGACCTTGTTTTAAAGGTAGTGTAGGTAGGATTGTTATAAAAAACTTTTTTTCCAAATTTGTTTAAACTTTTTATATATATCAATGCATAATTAAAATGTAAGTACTCTGATAAAAAGAGTATAAAAATCGAGTGACTCTAGACCGTTTAATCTGTATTAAACACAGCTCATTATTTCCATTCGGGACGAAACAAAGGATTGGCTTGGGCGACTGTCACTCTCTCGCAACCATGGCAACCACCCTTTTGCCACACAGGATATGCCCATATGCGCGCGCAACCTAGGAATAGCAAAACAATGGCAGAGAAAGAGCAATCAAAAATTCACATTACCGGCATATGCAGTTAGCGAAGGCAAACAAGGCAAAAAAGGAAGACAGTACTAGAAAAGGTAATGAACAAAAAGTCTTTGAATAAAACGCGTGTCAATATCCTCGGACCCTAGTTGCACGGCCTCTTGCACGACCTCCTCTGTTTCGCCCTCGACCCCGGACCTGTCCTCGAGCTGACGATGCGGTACTTGTCTCTGGAGTGTAGTCCTCATCAGAGTCAACAATGCTTTCATCATGGAAACTCTTACATGCAGAACACCATATATGTTATGAATCTTACACGAAATTCATCTTCATCACAGTGTAAATGATGGTAATGGAAAAACGTGTATCATGCAACCTGTTTTTAGCTTTGCCTTATAGATAACTAGCTCGTTAGCGAATCAAAAAATATATATTTTAAACTTTACCAATATCAATATGCTAGCTTGATAGTGAGTACTAAAATACATCTTATTTGTTTATCTTCATAATGATAAAGTTAGATTTTTTTTATTACATGTGATTCTGACATGATGTCACTACATGCACTGCGCTCCTTCCTCTCCGCTCGTCTCAGGTAAATAATGCGTCTTCAGCTCAGCGGTCGGCGTCGCGCGTTCATGTGTTTTGGGGGCGTGGCTTTGGAAGGAGCCCAGAAGGGAGGGGGTGGAGTGAATGGAAATAATGAGCTGTCTTTAAAACAGTCGTGAGAGGTCTACAGACACTCGATTTTTATACTTTCTTTTTCAGAGTACTTACATTTTCATTATGTTTTGATATATAAATAAAGTTTAAACAAATTTGGAAAAGAAGTTTTTTATAAAAATCCTACCTACAATACCTTTAACGCATCATAGGCACACCATTGACACAAAGGTGGTAATATTATGCTGCCTACTAAGATATGCTATTTGGACAAAATTCGAAGGCATTGCATGTATCAGATAAGACAGAATGCATTGCAACAATCTCAGTATAAACAATAATCAAAGATAAAAGAGTTGGGAGAAATATCAACTATATATACACTATTGTTCAAAAGTTAGTTTGTTTAATGTTTTTTGTGTGTGTGTGTGTGTGTGATTAGCGTAGCAACATTCCACTATTATTATTAATATTATAATTAAATATTTGTCAAGTTGCTACATATGAAGATATCATATTGTTTCATTAGTGATATCTTTAGTTATTGTTTTTAGTGAAGCAATTGCTGTTTCCCCTCTGTTTTCTTTTCAACAGATTTCTCTCCAAAAAGGTCAACTACCAACTAACCATCGAGAATCCAATCATCTATGATGGAAGCGACTTCCCTTAAAAGTGACTGGTGTGTGGCGTCCTCGTGTGAACTGTTAGCGTTTTATTTTTTATCCTTAATCATTTCAGACCTGTTCCTGTGTGCCAAGGGTTTCTGATTTGAGTTTTATGGGTTAGTATAGTATGTTTTACCGCTGATAGCACAGAGGTTATCTATTGTCGCCTGTGTTTAGTGTTATGGGTGGGTTTCAAAAGCACATGTACTCATTGGGAAGAGGATTATTTGCTGGGGATGCATCTTTTTTGTGTTTTATTTTACTTGTGCATTCAGTATTTTAAAATGATTTTACAAACACTACAGATGAATTCAAAGCATCAGTGATACCCTCAGTTGAAGCACACATCGATAAACATGCAAAGATAATAATAACTCAAAAATACAGCTTTAAAAATGGCCAATTCAGAGAAGTCATTTTCATTTCTAGCTGCTTATTAAAGCAATGTGAGAATTTCTCCTTATTTTTGGGATATAAGACTTAGAGGTATCCAAAAATGGCTGCTGTTTGCAAAGATATCACGGCACTTCCATTACAGATGTCCAATACATGGTACTATATGCTCTTGAGTTTACCAAGTACACACAAAAATGTTTTGTCATATTTTTTTTAGAAAGTCTCTTTATAACAATTTGAAACCATTATGAGAATTTCATACAGGGTGAAACTGTATGGGAGAAGAAAAAAGCAATAAGTGTCTTATATGTCCAGCTGACAGGCCTTTTTTACTCAAAGCTGGATAATATAAGATGTTGTGTCATGACAGAGCCCTTTAAAAGTATATCAGTTTCACTTCATTTTGTAGACCCCACCAACTACAGTAGGTCAAATTGTCACTGGTATGACAGCAATTGAACTATTTAACTACTATAAAAAATACCATAATATTATATATGCACAATGCATACAAGTACATTCAAGTATGGCACTTTTTTATTAGTCAACTCTGCAGAATACATTGAATGAAATGGCACATACTTTGTACTGATTTAGCACTTGCACAGAGTATATCTCTGCAAATATAAGGCTGTCCGTTGTTTAATCTAATTATATTGGTTCACTGATACTCACATGGTTTTTGTTGGAACATGGAACTCACATGTTCCTTTCTGTTTACTCAAATATGTATTTCTGAATCATCATCCTGATTGGTCATCGAACATTAGGAATATGAACACTAAGGGTGTTAAATGTGCATTCAATGAACTGTCTCGCTTTTTAAAAATGA
Source organism: Abramis brama (assembly GCF_963993115.1). Classification (NCBI taxonomy): domain Eukaryota; kingdom Metazoa; phylum Chordata; class Actinopteri; order Cypriniformes; family Leuciscidae; genus Abramis; species Abramis brama. Next base: position 28,146,791 of record NC_139984.1, read on the forward strand.
CTTAGAAAGCGAATATGCAAGACACTCACATTTATCCAGGTGTAAGGTTCACGTATAATTATCCTGGTGACAAAGCTAAATAGACTGCTGCTTTTAAGAAGATTTGTTTATATATTTATATTACATCTCAAGCTCCTTTTTGAACTATGTGCAATTCTAAATATTTTCTTAATAGATCTTGTTCTTTTACAAGAGGAATGGTATTTTAAATAAATTGGTTATTTTGAAGTACTTTTTAAAAGCCATTGTTCAGGAAATTGTGAATAATTCATGAATGTCACTGATTTTAATTATGGTATTTGTGAATCTATGCAATCACTGTGCAAAGTTTACAATTCGCAGAACCCTTTAAATGTAATAAAGTTTTATCTGTTCAGCACCAGTGCAAAAGTTTTTTGTATAACACATGCATTTGTATATATGCATGCGTGCATGTGATGATAAACCGTCTTTAGTTTATCTTTGGACTAAATGAGCTTGTTTCGTCTGTATTGACATTATGTGCGTTTCCTTTCAGGAGGCAAGGGTAGGCAGTGCCTCCTCAAAAAATTGGTTTAGAAAATAATCCATATTCCAAAAATAAGACGCAAATGCAAATGTTACAAAATGTGAATTAAAAGGTGTATAAATCACTCACTCTTCTAAAGTAACAGTCGACACAGTGACACCAGCTGGTAAAGTTACAGCGGGAGTCTGCATTTCTCTTTCCTCCCCTGAGCCCATTGACTTTTAACAGACCCCCTAAATCTTGTGCTGGGTTTAGTGGGGGGTAATTGAGAATGAATGGGGAAATGTCACGTGAGAGGAGGCAGTTCCTTCATCACGCTATGACTGGATATGATTGGTTATGATTGTTTCGTGTGATAAATCCCGCCTCTTGATTTCATTTGTCTTGTGTTCGCAAATCAGTCTGAATGAACAAAATGATGGCTGATGGGAAGTCTAATTAAAAGTAGGTAAACAGCTCAGCCACTTAGATACCACGCTTTGTCACATCAAAATTAAACTTGAAATGGCCTGAAAATATGATGTGGTTTAGTGAGCAATCAGCTTGGGGAAATTAAAGGTACATTTTTGTGTCTGTGACCTGTGTTTCCCGAGCTTGATGACTGGAAATCCTAAAATAAATTGACTGTTATAAAGAACAGCTGAGGTTCCATTTACAAAAAAATAAAAAAAAATTGTCACGTGACAACATGAAGTGTAACTGGGAAATTAATTTACATTTGCTTTATTAACAAAAAACTAAAACGGAGGACTTTGCCTCCTCATTTCAGAGCACCACTGAATGCCACTGTGTGGTGTGTGACCCATCCTTCTGCTAGTAACTTGGTGGTTGACATGACATTGATGGTCATGTGGGGGTGACCTTCTTTATGTAGAATAAAACAGCTTTTTCTGGAAGAGTGATATGACTTCATCTCATGTAAGTGTACTTACTGTAATACATTTGTAAAGCAACACTTCTTTTTTTGTTCATTTAAATGAGTCAATACATCACTCCTTCTTCCCACGTTTTTGTCTTACCCTGATTTACTATGGTAAGCCTATTTTAAGTATATTTAAGACCCGAAAGACCTGCCGGGATGGTTTCGCTGAACACAGTCATGCAGAGCCGAAGCACAACCAAAATAACGTTCTTCTGCAAAATGCATAGTTTTGTTTTTTAACCGGGACCAAAAGTTACATAGTGTGCCTTTAATTGCCAGAAAAATACATGTAAGCCTAAGTGTTTTCAAAAAGTGCATTTACACAAATACATAGATTAAATGGATGCTGTAGTGCAACTAAAACTGAAATTATCTCCACAAGAAATTTGAGCTGAGTCTGCACATGCACATTAAGCAGTTTTAGATATGTGGAACAAACGCTAGTGTTTGAGGAATATCAATACAGTAATTCAAAAACAGGTTCATACTTATCTGGTTTGAGGAAAGTAAACTGAGCTGTAAAAAGAGCATTCGTTGCAATTCCCTGCAGTAGAGACGCAAAGGTTTTCACGGCGCCCGTGCAGTCCTATGAATGAATGATGAAAGCATCTCCCCTCCTCTCCTCTCCTCTCCTCTCCTCTCTTACTCTCTCTCTCTTCCCATTGGTCAGACCCGGTCTATAAAGCATTTGATTCAACTACAGCTGTCAGCGCGCGCTGTGGACATGGACACGGCTGGAGTCATGCGTTCGTGTGTTCGTGGGATCCTGTGCTTTACATCACTAACAACTGTGAGTATGCACAACCTAATCTATTCACCATTGTGCTTTATAAGGAAAACTGAAGTTGATAGTAATGCTACACATAATAGCCTACATGCAACTAATGGGATGCATTTCATTTAAAAACTCACTGCATTGTTTTTTATGCTTGCATATGTAGCCTACTTTTTTTTACATTGCACATTTGTGTTAGACGCATGCATCTTTATAAGGAAAGACTTTCATTTGTGTAGTTTGAGGTCCAGCCAAGCTAATTAAATTAATCCACGCTCTTGTAGGCCTATTGTGTTTTATCTGTATCTCCTGTATTAGCTTAACTAGGCATTTACTAAATATTGTTTTTGGCTCCGCGAGAATGTGATCGCAAGCAATGTGCATTCAATTCATGATTGCTCGTTAGGCGCTGCTTGATCGGGAAAACGTACAAATTCTACGAGGTGGCTAATTCGTACGAATTCATACGACCTCACTCGTACGAATTCGTACGATTTTTGCAAAATCGTACATATTTTACGAATTGCCCAATTCCCCAATGACCTACCCCTAACCCCGCCCCTAAACCTACCCATCACGTGGGTTTAGATAAATCGTACAAATTCGTACGAGTGAGGTCGTACGAATTAGCCATCTTTTTATCATTCGTACGAATTCGTACGAATTGGTCGTGAGATAGCGTTGGAAAGGGCGATTTTTCACTTCTGGCTCACTAGACTCCGTGAAAAAGAGTCGGGGCCAATTAAAATACCTGGACAGGAAGAAATAATCTTTTTACCTGTCAATCATTTTAGATATTTTATTTGATTATATTTTATATAGCCTATACAGGGGCGGGTATATATGTATAGCCTATAATATATATTGTTTGAGAATATGATCTTAATAAATAGTAATAATACATTTTTGTGTGAATTAAATAGAGCTCCTGTCATGAGGCTCGCGCTATGTTAAATTATAAAGCGTCTCGTTGGTAGCCTACATACTGCACAGTAGGCTATAACATTTATATCGCGTACTATTTATTGTAGGCCAAACATCCCAGTTTCCAGTGCAGGACTCTCTTTATAATATACTGCACATTTTAGTTAACCTAGCCTAATTAATTTAATGTTTTGATGTAGTAAAACACCCACATATGTAGCAGAAAAGGTAATGTTTGCATTTTCTTTTGGCACTGACTATAATTCTAACCTTGAAATCAGACAAAGGCAATAAATAATGTCATACGGAAAACGGCTGAGAATTGAACAGAGAGTTGTAACCTGACCTTTGTGGCTGTTATTCTGGTAATTAAAGGACAAGACTTCTTACAAATGGTTGTCGAAAGCAAAAATGCTGAAATGCACATCATATGTTGTGAGAAAGTGAAGTGCTGGAGCAAAACAGACACTATTTTTGGAATCAGCACCTCAAAAATAAGAAACAAGACTTGGATTTTATTTAGGGAGATGTAATCAGTTCTTGCAAAGGATCATTGTTAAGTGTGTTTTTGAGGTGCTTATAATGGTCAGAATATGCTTGTTTCCCACTGCTGGCAACTAATGTTCTTCCTCCGTCACCAACATCTCTGTGTTTTAGCCACTCTAAACTCCAGCACTGATGGAAAACAGAAATTGCAACACTTCTGATGTCAAGGTTGCTGTATGAGGTCGAGATGAGTGTGCAATTTGCTGTATCTAAGAAAGAGAAAAAAACTCTTTTGTGGAGTGTTAAATTCTCCTTTGTCAATGTGGATTCAAGAGCAAGTGTAAATGGCTTCAGATACAGATATAGGCCTATTTGGACATGTGTCTAATTTTACCTAATAACTTTCTCTCAAAGAAGGTTGTCAGCTCATCTTTCTGTGTGTTGGAGATTTTGGCTCGTGTCAAAATGACTTTTAGTTTTTAAACCATCCATTGCGTCCCCTGTGGCTGGTAAAAATGCAGGTGTATATGAGGATTTTGTCTCAGAATGAAGAGAAATGATCTCGGCATCAAAAATAAGTGCGCTCTCAACTTTCCTCTGGTGTGATTGTTTGTGCATTTGTGTGCCCATTTCCTTGGCAACTGCACCGAAACCCGTCTATATGAAGTAAATGTGGATGCAAAAGTGCCATCTGCCAGCTGAACTTGGGGGGACCCTTCTTGGAAACAGGGCAGTTAATGGATCTGTGTGCTATCCTGTAGAATGGAGATTAATGTTCTCCAGGGAGGATGAGCAGAATAATGGTCTCTGTGTAAGCGAGACAGGTGGTTTGATATGGCGCAGGTGTTCGTTTCTAAGTGCCCATACGAGTAAGCATGTTCTTCGCAGAAGTACATTAACATTTCAGCCCTTTGGAATTCATCAGTGGAATCAGTGGTTCGGTTGGCGTGTCGTTTTTAGATTAGTTGTTGCATTCATAATGCAAGGTGCAGACTGAAGAAAGAGTCTGGAAGTGTTTTTTTATTCTGCGAGGATGGATTGAATTCGGCATGAAACGGAAGTTGCGATTAGTCTTTTCTTCTCTATTGTGATGTATATCCAAGTGATAGGGCCTTTTGAACAAGAGAAAATGTGGGGCGGGGCTTGATTTTCTCCATGGGGAATTGATTGGATGGTTGTGGAATGCTATTCCTATGATCTCATGTGAGTGACAGGTTGCCCCGCCCTCACTCCAGTAAACACGTCATCAGAGAAGAGAAGAGATCTTTATTAATCAAAGAATCCTGAAAAAAATGCATCCCGATTTCCATCAAAATATGAAGCAGCACCATTATTTTAGACCTTCGTAATAAGAAATGTTACTTGAGCAGCAAATCATCATATTAGAATGATTTCTGAAGGATCATGTGACACCTAAGACTGGAGGAATGGTGATAAAAGTTAAGCTTTGCATCACAGTAATAAATTACATTTTAAAACAGATTCAAATAGAAAAGAGCTATTTTAAATCATAATAATATTTCACAATATTACAGTTTTTTTCTGTATTTTTTTATCAAATGAATGCAGCTTTGGTAATCATAAGATACTTCTTTTAAAAACCAAACGCAAACTGGTGAACGGAAATGTACATTGAAGAAGGAACCACAGCAACTTTAAGCTATACTATAACTTACATTTTTTTCCAAAGATGTAAAAATCTCTTCAAGTGAATAATTATTAGGTGAAAACATGTCGCTCTTATGGACGTATGTACTATGAATTGTTGCTGTCTACATTAGAGTACTCACAGTTAAGCAGCTCGGCATCAAAAGTACAGAAATATACGGAAAGTAAATGCCACTAATAGTATTTAATTGCTTTATTTGAAACACATGCTTGAATAGCAGGAGAAATAAAAGCAGGGACAGAAGAACATGTTGGGTCAAACATCCGCAGCGTGCAGCTCTGAAATCTACTGAATCCAGTTGTGAGTGATGTCTTAGTAATGGCATGAATGCATTATGGACTCTCTTTTTATTTCATGTCTAGAGAAACAAAAGCTTTAGTGACAAAAGCACTGGCTCTCCTCTTTCATTTTTACTCTAATCAAACCGATTGCGGCTCTGAACATGTCAAAGCGTACGGGTCAAGCTTAGCGACTGCCAATATAAGATGTAAATGATTGTGGAACATGGTGGTAGTGGTATTTCTTTTGTGTAATGCACACACACACACACACACACACACACACACACACACACACACACACACACACAAACACAAACAAACAAACAAACAAACAAACACACACACGGAGCAGTGAGCTGCCATATTTAGCAAATCTGACTCTCAATCCATTAATTGCATCAGTTTAAACAGCATGATAATAGATAAATGACTCTTATAAAGAAATGACACAGTCACATTTTACTCCAAATCAAAAGCAAATAATAAGAACATAAAATCTGTAGGGATGCACGATATATAGGTCGATCGTTATGTTCATTTTTAACGTTAACGTTAACGTTATCGGCCCGATAACAACATTTCATTTTATTTATTTCCTTCAGGCTCTCAAAAATTATATAAAAATTTAGATTTAGATTTATATATGTATCGGTTATCGCCATTGAAATATAAAGAATGATATGTATATATATGTAAATATAAAGAGCATGACTAACGTGACCTGCCAGAACTAACGCTACGCTTGATTATTATTCTGATAATTATAATACAATATTAGAAATCAACCTGGAAAGATTATTTATGAAACATGAGCAGAACGATTTCTACATAAAAACAACAACAACAAAAAAACAAACATAAAATAACAATTAATATGTATTAATAATATATATATATATATATATATATATATATATATATATATATATATATATATATATATATATATATATATATATATATATATATATATATATATATAAATGATTGATAGATAGATAGATTATTAATTATTTCAGAATTTATATAAATATAAACATGCACAAGTGGTCCAAAATTAGGATTCATTTTCATAACATAAAATACCATGTATTGTTTTTTCTTTTGATTTTCAGGTGAAGTATGACCCAAACAGTTTTCATGAGATTTACCCAGATAGTAAATAACCTAATTCTGAGGTTTCCCGATGGATAATGTAACCTTGAAGCAACAACTCGAAGTAACTCTCATATGAAAACACCCAGGGGAGGCCTGTCTAACAAACTCAATTCTAGTCCAGGGCATTTTGGGATCTTCCTAGTCTTACTTTCTAAAAATAGAGTAAAACGTATAATGGTAACAGAGCTCTATCTGGATTACTGCTATCAGATGAGAGTTTGGGCTCTTTTGGCAGCTTAGTGAAACTAAAGAGGTGATGCTGGGTGGATAGTGAGTTCAGCTTGACCTGCTTTCATTAATGATACATCACCTTTCCTTTCTACTAGCAGAAAATATCCGGTGATGTTACACCCCAGAAGATGACTCAAATGATTGAGTATTTCTATGAGACTCAGAGCAACAGAGCCATTCAGATGCCAGCCCAGAAACATGCGGATGCTGACGGCAGGTTATTCTGAAGATGTGTTGCATATTTTCATTTGGGTTTTTGGATCATGAAGGCGGCGACAGCGATGTTCTTCAGGCAAAAACTGGCATTGAAAGAAGTTTATGCATTGTTGTTTAATGTTATCTTACGCTGCAGGGATGACATATTTTGTAGACCAAAAACCTGCAAATGAGTTCGCATTTTACACTTCCGCTTCCATCGTCCTGAACTCAATGGGTTTTTTAAATAGGTTTTTGGTTAAAAGTCTACAAAAATACTGTCCTCTATAGGTTTTGATTTACATTGATTATATTTTATTTTATTTAATGGCATTGCATCATGAGATTTGGGGGCTGGTAGACATCTCACAGCCTTTACAGAGGTATTTCATATATGATGAGACAAATCAAACTTGTTTTACAGTTTCGTTAATGCTATTGTTTAGCAGTGGCTAATACAGGTTGGCTGAGCTTCTTTGAAGACAAATCTCTTCAGATCTTGAAGGATTGAGTTAATCTCGCTCTGGTTTGAATCGTTTTGAAGGGCTCTCTGTAGTTTTTCATCATAAGATATGAATAAAAGAATTCGATTTATTAGCCCGTGACGTACTGTAGTTATAGGGCAGCCTTGTAAAGAGTGTTCCTGGAAGGGTTTTTTCTTATCCTAAGTGCTGGTACTTTGGTTTAAAGTGGGACAGAATGAACTTGTGCTGGAAAGTCACTGTTCAACAGCTCTCCAAAGCTGTCATCTCTGGAAGACCAATCAGGAAGGCTCTTCCTCCGATTGCTTCATTTCATTTTTATAATCATTTTCGTCAGTTCACAATTTCACTGCCTCTCTTGTTCACAATATACAGTATATATACAGGGCCTAAAATTAACACTCGCCAAGCCCCAAATGCGAGTAAAAATAGACTTTGGCGAGTGTATGAAACTGTGTCACTCACCAGTTGACCGGTAACATTTGTATGAATTCTAACAATGCATGAACGAGAACAAACGTGAATGAAGCTCGGGACAATTGATGGGCCAGCGCTTCATCGTCACCAAAGTTTAAACCTTAACAAGATGACGTGAAAGGGACCTCATTTCGCTGTGTGGAAAGTTTTGTGTGCCCAAACAGCCCAACCAGCCGCATCAGACAGTGCCCGACTACCAAACTGAGCTCTCTTTCACGTCATTTCATTTTTGAAATCAAGGTCCCAGAGTCTGGAGGAAGAGTGGAGAGGCACAGAATCCAACTTGCTTGAAGTCCAGTGCGAAGTTTCCACAGTGATGATTTGGGGTGCCATGTCATCTGCTGGTGTTGGTCCACTGTGTTTCATCAAGTCCGAAGTCAACGCAGTCGTCTACCAGGAGATTTTAGAGAACTTCCTGCTTCCATCTGCTGACAAGCTGATGCCGATTTCCTTCTCCAGCTGGATCTAGCACCTGCCCACAGTGCCAAAACTTCCACTGACTGGTTTGCTCGCCACGATATTACTGTGGTTGATTGGCCAGCCAACTCGCCTGACCTGAACCCCATAGAGAATCAGGAGGAAGATGAGAAACACCCGACCCAACAATACAGATGAGCTTGATGCACCATGGGCTTCAATAACGCCTCAGCAGGGCCACAGAACGCATTAAAGAATATATTTTTTTGCCTTTTATTATGATAGGACAGTATAGTATCAAGAAAGTTTGACGACTTTCTTGAATCGTCAAACAGAATCCGAATCCGACGGCAAAAAAACAGCTGTCGGAATCCGTTCCCCCAATCACATTATGAGAGGTGTTGATGTAATGGCTTAAAAAATGCTGATGAATTGAGCTTAACTTGCATCAGTTTAAAGAATATTTTTTTTGCCTTGTCAGGGCACTGACCACTAGGCTATTGAGTCAAATAATTTGCTGCAATTTTATATATATTAGAACCTTATTGTGTAATCAACATAGGGGGAACAGAATCCGACGGCATAGTTCAGCTGTCGAAATCCGTTCCCCCACCCCAATGATGAGAGATGTTGATGTATCGGCTTAAATATAAAATATGCTTATTCTATTCTGTGTGTGGATGGAGCTTAAACAGCATCAATTTGATAAATATTAGAACCTCAGTGTGTCAGAAATATGGGGGGAACAGAATCCGACGGCAAAAAATCAGCTGTCGGAATCTGTTCCCCCAACCCAATGATGAGAGATGTTTATGTATCGGCTTAAAATATACTTAACTTGCATCAGTTTAAAGAATATATTTTTTTGCCTTTTATTATGATAGGAAAGTATAGTATCAAGAAAGTTTGACGACCCGGGACTTGAACTCGGGTCGCCCAAAGCTAAAGAAAAATTGTCAAGTACTGACCACTAGGCTATTGAATCAAGTAATTTGCTGCAAGTTGAACCTTATTGTGTAATCAACATAGGGGGAACGGAATCCGACGGCAAAAAAAAAGCTGTCGGAATCCGTTCCCCCACTCCCATTATGAGAGGTGTTGATGTAATGGCTTAAAAAATGCTGATGGATTGAGCTTAACTTGCATCAGTTTAAAGATTTTTTTTTTTTGCCTTTTATTATGATAGGAAAGTATAGTATCAAGAATGCTCGACGACCCGGGACTAGAACTCGGGTCGCCCAAAGCTAAAGAAAAATTGTCAAGGTACTGTCCACTAAGCTATTGAGTATAACAATTTTCCATACATTAGAACCTTATTGTGTAATCAACATAGGGGGAACAGAATCCGACGTCAAATAGTTCAGCTGTCGAAATCCGTTCCCCCACCCCAATTATGAGAGGTGTTGATGTAATGGCTTAAAATATGCTTTTTCTATTCTGTGTGGATGGAGCTTAAACAGCATCAATTTGATAAATATTAGAACCTCAGTGTGTCAGAAATATGGGGGGAACAGAATCCGACGGCAAAAAAACAGCTGTCGGAATCCGTTCCCCCACTCCCATTATGAGAGGTGTTGATGTAACAGCTTAAAAAATGCTGATTTTTTTTGTGTGTGGATGGAGCTTAACTTGCATCAGTTTAAAGAATATCTTTTTTTGGCTTTTATTATGATAGGAAAGTATAGTAGCAAGAAAGTTTGACGACCCGGGACTTGAACTCGGGTCGCCCAAAGCTAAAAAACTAAATGTCAAGGCACTGACCACTAGGCTATTGAATCTAGCAATTTGACATATATTAGAACCTTATTGTGTAATCAACATAGGGGGAACAGAATCCGACGGCAAAAAAACAGCTGTCGGAATCCGTTCCCCCACTCCCATTATGAGAGGTGTTGATGTAATGGCTTAAAAAATGCTGATGGATTGAGCTTAACTTGAATCAGTTTAAAGAATTTTTTTTTTGCCTTTTATTATGATAGGAAAGTATAGTATCAAGAAAGTTCGACTACCCGGGACTTGAACTCGGGTCGCCCAAAGCTAAAGAAAACTTGTCAGGGTACTGACCACTAGGCTATTGAGTATAGCAATTTTGCATACATTAGAACCTTATTGTGTAATCAACATAGGGGGAACAGAATCCGACGGCAAATAGTTCAGCTGTCGAAATCCGTTCCCCCACCCCAATGATGAGAGATGTTGATGTATCGGCTTAAAATATGCTTCTTCTATTCTGTGTGTGGATGGAGCTTAAAAAGCATCAATTTGATAAATATTAGAACCTCAGTGTGTCAAAAATATGGGGGAAACAGAATCCGACGGCAAAAAAACAGCTGTCGGAATCCGTTCCCCCAATCCCATTATGAGAGGTGTTGATGTAATGGCTTAAAAAATGCTGATTTTATTTTTGTGTGTGGATGGAGATTAACTTGCATCAGTTTAAAGAATATATTTTTTTGCCTTTTATTATGATAGGAAAGTATAGTATCAAGAAAGTTTGACGACCCGGGACTTGAACTCGGGTAGGCCAAAGATAAAAAAAAAAATGTCAGGGAACTGACCACTAGGCTATTGAGTTTAACAGTTTGAAGTATATTAGAACCTTATTGTGTAATCAACATAGGGGGAACAGAATCTGACGGCAAAAAAACAGCTGTCGGAATCCGTTCCCCCACTCCCATTATGAGAGGTGTTGATGTAATGGCTTAAAAAATGCTGATGAATTGAGCTTAACTTGCATCAGTTTAAAGAATATATTTTTTTGCCTTTTATTATGATAGGAAAGTATAGTATCAAGAAAGTTTGACGACCCGGGACTTGAACTCGGGTCGCCCAAAGCTAAAAAAAAAAATTGTCAGGGAACTGACCACTAGGCTATTGAGTCTAACAATCCAATATATATTAGAACCTTATTGTGTAATCAACATAGGGGGAACAGAATCTGACGGCAAAAAAAACAGCTGTCGGAATCCGTTCCCCCACTCCCATTATGAGAGGTGTTGATGTAACAGCTTAAAAAATGCTGTTTTATTTTTTTGTGTGGATGGAGATTAACTTGCATCAGTTTAAAGAATATCTTTTTTTGGCTTTTATTGTGATAGGAAAGTATAGTATCAAGAAAGTTCGATGACCCGGGACTTGAACTCAGGTCGCCCAAAGTTAAAAAACAAACTGTCAAGGCACTGACCACTAGGCTATTGAGTCTAGCGATTTGACATATATTAGAACCTTATTGTGTAATCAACATAGGGGGAACAGAATCTGACGGCAAAAAAACAGCTGTCGGAATCCGTTCCCCCAGTCCCATTATGAGAGGTGTTGATGCAATGGCTTAAAAAATGCTGATGGATTGAGCTTACCTTGAATCAGTTTAAAGAAATTTTTTTTTGCCTTTTTTTATGATAGGAAAGTATAGTATCAAGAAAGTTCGACTACCCGGGACTTGAACTCGGGTCGCCCAAAGCTAAAGAAAATTTGTCAGGGTACTGACCACTAGGCTATTGAATATAATAATTTTGCATACATTAGAACCTTATTGTGTAATCAACATAGGGGGAACAGAATCCGACGGCAAATAGTTCAGCTGTCGAAATCCGTTCCCCCACCCCAATTATGAGAGGTGTTGATGTATCGGCTTAAAATATGCTTCTTCTATTCTGTGTGTGGATGGAGCTTAAAAAGCATCAATTTGATAAATATTAGAACCTCAGTATGTCAGAAATATGGGGGAAACAGAATCCGACGGCAAAAAAATAGCTGTCGGAATCCGTTCCCCCAATCCCATTATGAGAGGTGTTGATGTAATGGCTTAAAAAATGCTGATTTTATTTTTGTGTGTGGATGGAGATTAACTTGCATCAGTTTAAAGAATATATTTTTTTGCCTTTTATTATGATAGGAAAGTATAGTATCAAGAAAGTTTGACGACCCGGGACTTGAACTCGGGTAGGCCAAAGCTAAAAAAAAAAAATGTCAGGGAACTGACCACTAGGCTATTGAGTTTAACAGTTTAAAGTATATTAGAACCTTATTGTGTAATCAACATAGGGGGAACAGAATCTGACGGCAAAAAAACAGCTGTCGGAATCCGTTCCCCCACTCCCATTATGAGAGGTGTTGATGTAATGGCTTAAAAAATGCTGATGAATTGAGCTTAACTTGCATCAGTTTAAAGAATATATTTTTTTGCCTTTTATTATGATAGGAAAGTATAGTATTAAGAAAGTTTGATGACCCGGGACTTGAACTCGGGTCGCCCAAAGATAAAAAACAAACTGTCAGGGCACTTACCACTAGGCTATTAAGTCTAGCAAATTAACATATATTAGAACCTTATTGTGTAATCAACATAGGGGGAACAGAATCCGACGGCAAAAAAACAGCTGTCGGAATCCGTTCCCCCACTCCCATTATGAGAGGTGTTGATGTAATGGCTTAAAAAATGCTGATGGATTGAGCTTAACTTGAATCAGTTTAAAGAATTTTTTTTTTGCCTTTTATTATGATAGGAAAGTATAGTATCAAGAAAGTTCGACTACCCGGGACTTGAACTCGGGTCGCCCAAAGCTAAAGAAAATTTGTCAGGGTACTGACCACTAGGCTATTGAGTATAACAATTTTACATACATTAGAACCTTATTGTGTAATCAACATAGGGGGAACAGAATCTGACGGCAAATAGTTCAGCTGTCGAAATCCGTTCCCCCACCCCAATGATGAGAGATGTTGATGTATCGGCTTAAAATATGCTTCTTCTATTCTGTGTGTGGATGGAGCTTAAAAATCATCAATTTGATAAATATTAGAACCTCAGTGTGTCAGAAATATGGGGGGAACAGAATCCAACGGCAAAAAAACAGCTGTCGGAATCCGTTCCCCCAATCCCATTATGAGAGGTGTTGATGTAATGGCTTAAAAAATGCTGATTTTATTTTTGTGTGTGGATGGAGATTAACTTGCATCAGTTTAAAGAATATATTTTTTTGCCTTTTATTATGATAGGAAAGTATAGTATCAAGAAAGTTTGACGACCCGGGACTTGAACTCGGGTAGGCCAAAGCTAAAAAAAAAATTGTCAGGGAACTGACCACTAGGCTACTGAGCCTAGCAATTCTACATACATTAGAACCTTATTGTGTAATCAACATAGGGGGAACAGAAGCCGACGGCAAATAGTTCAGCTGTCGAAATCCGTTCCCCCACCCCAATGATGAGAGATGTTGATGTATCGGCTTAAAATATGCTTCTTCTATTCTGTGTGTGGATGGAGCTTAAAAATCATCAATTTGATAAATATTAGAACCTCAGTGTGTCAGAAATATGGGGGGAACAGAATCCAACGGCAAAAAAACAGCTGTCGGAATCCGTTCCCCCAATCCCATTATGAGAGGTGTTGATGTAATGGCTTAAAAAATGCTGATTTTATTTTTGTGTGTGGATGGAGATTAACTTGCATCAGTTTAAAGAATATATTTTTTTGCCTTTTATTATGATAGGAAAGTATAGTATCAAGAAAGTTTGACGACCCGGGACTTGTACTCGGGTCGCCCAAAGCAAAAAAAAAAAATGAACAGGGCACTGACCACTAGGCTATTGAGTATACCAATTTTACATATATTAGAACCTTATTGTGTAATCAACATAGGGGGAACAGAATCCGACGGCAAATAATTCAGCTGTCGAAATCCGTTCCCCCACCCCAATGATGAGAGATGTTGATGTATCGGCTTAAAATATGCTTTTTCTATTCTGTGTGTGGATGGAGCTTAAACAGCATCAATTTGATAAATATTAGAGCCTCAGTGTGTCAGAAATATGGGGGGAACAGAATCCGACGGCAAAAAAACAGCTGTCGGAATCCGTTCCCCCACTCCCATTATGAGAGGTGTTGATGTAACAGCTTAAAAAATGCTGATTTTTTTTGTGTGTGGATGGAGCTTAACTTGCATCAGTTTAAAGAATATCTTTTTTTGGCTTTTATTATGATAGGAAAGTATAGTAGCAAGAAAGTTTGACGACCCGGGACTTGAACTCGGGTCGCCCAAAGCTAAAAAACAAAAGGTCAGGGCACTGACCACTAGGCTATTGAATCTACCAATTTGACATATATTAGAACCTTATTGTGTAATCAACATAGGGGGAACAGAATCCGACGGCAAAAAAACAGCTGTCGGAATCCGTTCCCCCACTCCCATTATGAGAGGTGTTGATGTAATGGCTTAAAAAATGCTGATGGATTGAGCTTAACTTGAATCAGTTTAAAGAATTTTTTTTTTGCCTTTTATTATGATAGGAAAGTATAGTATCAAGAAAGTTCGACGACCCGGGACTTGTACTCGGGTCGCCCAAAGCTAAAAAAAAATGAACAGGGCACTGACCACTAGGCTATTGAGTATACCAATTTTACATATATTAGAACCTTATTGTGTAATCAACATAGGGGGAACAGAATCCGACGGCAAATAGTTCAGCTGTCGAAATCCGTTCCCCCACCCCAATGATGAGAGATGTTGATGTATCGGCTTAAAATATGCTTTTTCTATTCTGTGTGTGGATGGAGCTTAAACAGCATCAATTTGATAAATATTAGAACCTCAGTGTGTCAGAAATATGGGGGGAACAGAATCCGACGGCAAAAAAACAGCTGTCGGAATCCATTCCCCCACTCCCATTATGAGAGGTGTTGATGTAACAGCTTAAAAAATGCTGATTTTTTTGTGAGTGTGGATGGAGCTTAACGCATCAGTTTAAAGAATATCTTTTTTTGGCTTTTATTATGATAGGAAAGTATAGTAGCAAGAAAGTTTGACGACCCGGGACTTGAACTTGGGTCGCCCAAAGCTAAAAAACAAATTGTCAGGGAACTGACCACTAGGCTATTGAGTCTAACAATTTGACATATATCAGAACCTTATTGTGTAATCAACATAGGGGGAACAGAATCCGACGGCAAAAAAACAGCTGTCGGAATCCGTTCCCCCACTCCCATTATGAGAGGTGTTGATGTAATGGCTTAAAAAATGCTGATGGATTGAGCTTAACTTGAATCAGTTTAAAGAATTTTTTTTTTGCCTTTTATTATGATAGGAAAGTATAGTATCAAGAAAGTTCGACGACCCGGGACTTGTACTCGGGTCGCCCAAAGCTAAAAAAAAATGAACAGGGCACTGACCACTAGGCTATTGAGTATACCAATTTTACATATATTAGAACCTTATTGTGTAATCAACATAGGGGGAACAGAATCCGACGGCAAATAGTTCAGCTGTCGAAATCCGTTCCCCCACCCCAATGATGAGAGATGTTGATGTATCGGCTTAAAATATGCTTTTTCTATTCTGTGTGTGGATGGAGCTTAAACAGCATCAATTTGATAAATATTAGAACCTCAGTGTGTCAAAAATATGGGGGGAACAGAATCCGACGGCAAAAAAACAGCTGTCGGAATCCGTTCCCCCACTCCCATAATGAGAGGTGTTGATGTAACAGCTTAAAAAATGCTGATTTTTTTGTGAGTGTGGATGGAGCTTAACGCATCAGTTTAAAGAATATCTTTTTTTGGCTTTTATTATGATAGGAAAGTATAGTAGCAAGAAAGTTTGACGACCCGGGACTTGAACTTGGGTCGCCCAAAGCTAAAAACAAATTGTCAGGGTACTGACCACTAGGCTATTGAGTCAAGCAATTTGTCATATATTAGAACCTTATTGTGTAATCAACATAGGGGGAACAGAATCCGATGGCAGAAAAACAGCTGTCGGAATCCGTTCCCCCACTCCCATTATGAGAGGTGTTGATGTAATGGCTTAAAAAATGCTGATGGATTGAGCTTAACTTGCATCAGTTTAAAGAATTTTTTTTTTTGCCTTTTATTATGATAGGAAAGTATAGTATCAAGAAAGTTCGACGACCCGGGACTTAAACTCGGGTCGCCCAAAGCTAAAGAAAAATTGCCTGGGTACTGACCACTAGGCTATTGAGCCTATCAATTTGACATATATTAGAACCTTATTGTGTAATCAACATAGGGGGAACAGAATCTGACGGCAAAAAAACAGCTGTCGGAATCCGTTCCCCCAATCCCATTATGAGAGGTGTTGATGTAATGGCTTAAAAAATGCTGATTTTATTTTTGTGTGTGGATGGAGCTTAACTTGCATCAGTTTAAAGAATATATTTTTTTGCCTTTTATTATTATAGGAAAGTATAGTATCAAGAAAGTTCGACGACCCGGGACTTTAACTCGGGTCGCCCAAAGCTAAAGAAAAATTGTCAGGGTACTGACCACTAGGCTATTGAATCAAGTAATTTGCTGCAAGTTGAACCTTATTGTGTAATCAACATAGGGGGAACAGAATCCAACGGCAAAAAAACAGCTGTCGGAATCCGTTCCCCCACTCCCATTATGAGAGGTGTTGATGTAATGGCTTAAAAAATGCTGATGGATTGAGCTTAACTTGCATCAGTTTAAAGAATATTTTTTTTTTGCCTTTTATTATGATAGGAAAGTATAGTATCAAGAAAGTTCGACGACCCGGGACTTAAACTCGGGTCGCCCAAAGCTAAAGAAAAATTGTCTGGGTACTGACCACTAGGCTATTGAGCCTATCAATTTGACATATATTAGAACCTTATTGTGTAATCAACATAGGGGGAACAGAATCCGACGGCAAAAAAACAGCTGTCGGAATCCGTTCCCCCACTCCCATTATGAGAGGTGTTGATGTAATGGCTTAAAAAATGCTGATTTTATTTTTGTGTGTGGATGGAGCTTAACTTGCATCAGTTTAAAGAATATATTTTTTTGCCTTTTATTATGATGGGAAAGTATAGTATCAAGAAAGTTTGACAACCCGAGACTTGTACTCGGGTCGCCCAAAGCTAAAAAAAAAATGAACAGGGCACTGACCACTAGGCTATTGAGTATACCAATTTTACATATATTAGAACCTTATTGTGTAATCAACATAGGGGGAACAGAATCCGACGGCAAATAGTTCAGCTGTCGAAATCCGTTCCCCCACCCCAATGATGAGAGATGTTGATGTATCGGCTTAAAATATGCTTTTTCTATTCTGTGTGTGGATGGAGCTTAAACAGCATCAATTTGATAAATATTAGAACCTCAGTGTGTCAGAAATATGGGGGGAACAGAATCTGACGGCAAAAAAACAGCTGTCGGAATCCGTTCCCCCACTCCCATTATGAGAGGTGTTGATGTAACAGCTTAAAAAATGCTGATTTTTTTGTGTGTGTGGATGGAGCTTAACTTGCATCAGTTTAAAGAATTTTTTTTTTTGCCTTTTATTATGATAGGAAAGTATAGTATCAAGAAAGTTCGACGACCCGGGACTTGAACTCGGGTCGCCCAAAGCTAAAGAAAAAATGTCTGGGTACTGACCACTAGGCTATTGAGTATAACATTTTTGCATTTATTAGAACCTTATTGTGTAATCAACATAGGGGGAACAGAATCCGACAGCAAATAGTTCAGCTGTCGAAATCCGTTCCCCCACCCCAATTATGAGAGATGTTGATGTATCGGCTTAAAATATGCTTATTCTATTCTGTGAGTGGATGGAGCTTAAAAAGCATCAATTTGATAAATATTAGAACCTCAGTGTGTCAGAAATCCCAATCCCATTATGAGAGGTGTTGATGTAATGGCTTAAAAAATGCTGATGAATTGAGCTTAACTTGCATCAGTTTAAAGAATATCTTTTTTTGGCTTTTATTATGATAGGAAAGTATAGTATCAAGAAAGTTTGACGACCCGGGACTTGAACTCGGGTCGCCCAAAGCTAAAAAACAAATTGTCAGGGCACTGACCACTAGGCTATTGAGTCAAGCAATTTGACATATATTAGAACCTTATTGTGTAATCAATGTAAGGCCCGTGAAATTGGTCCAATATGCCGGTCCGCCAATACACAGGGAAGGTTATCACGTGTTCTGTCCTTACTCGTGCAAAGTATTGGTTGGTTAAATTTACAATACATTTAGTTATGTATTCTCTCGTTAATTCATCTGACTCCATAAATGAAAGGTTTTAATAATATCTGTGCCTCACTAAAAGTGAGTGAATGTTTGACTATTCCGTTTAACTCTTCAATGAAAAATAATATCAAAGTCAGTTAGAATAATCAAATGTAACAATTTATTATGTCAGGTAAATGTATCATGCCAATTTCATAATCAATTCAAAGATAATCGATACAAAACATCAAATTCTCTGGAATAAAGAAAAGAGATGCATACCCAACATTAAGCAATACATGAGGCTGAGAGCTCACGCTCTCAACCTCACGGACCGATCTGGAGTACAGAAAAGGCCCCGAACTCCCTGCTGAATTCCATTAAATAGTCAGACCTCTTTCACATGTAACCAATGGTAAATTTGCATTCAGAGATCACACCTTCATGGGGGTGGGAGACCATTTGTCTTGAGAGACCACCTTCCTTTGTAAGTCAGCTATCCATAAACTCTTAAAACTTTATTACCTTGTGTTTTACTTATTCTGAAATTAGACATTTGTACCAGTCGCACTGTGACATTTTAAACGATACCAAACATGAAATACTCTGTGATAATAATTCAACATTAAACTATACATTCTCTTGGGAGAAACCAGGTGATCATCTGAGTATGAGAGAGGGGGGTGAGGGGAGGGGGGTGAGGGGAGAGGGGGGTGAGGGGAGAGGGAAAGAGATGTGTTAGGATGACTCAGAGGTGAGACTTTCGTCTCAATGGTGCACAAGGGCCAGTTCAAATGGTAATTCCCAGAGAGGTCCTTTTGTCCTCTCAGGGCCTGGTCACCCCCAAAAACAGACTGCCTGGAATTTCCTAATTTATCAATTCTTACATCAACATAGGGGGAACAGAATCCGATGGCAACAAAACAGCTGTCGGAATCCGTTCCCCCACTCCCATTATGAGAGGTGTTGATGTAATGGCTTAAAAATGCTTATGGATCTATCTATGTTAACTTGCATCAGTTTAATGCCACGCAACATTGAGTCATAATTCCTGCTAAAGGAGCCCCAACCAAATACTGAGTGCATAAATGAACATATACTTTTCAGAGCTTTTAAATCTTTTTTGTACGTTGTAAATACGTTGTAAATTTTATTTTTATTTTACGAAATATTTTAATAATCTGAGATGCTGGATTTTTATTTTCATCAGCTGTAAGCCATAATCATAAAAAAGGCTTGATATATTTTACTTTATGTCAAATGAATCTAGAATATATGAAAGTTTTACCTTTTGAATTAAAGGGGCTATAAGCGATCTCACACGTTTTTTAGGCCAAAACATTTTTTTTCACATACCGCAAACATCTCCTCACTATCCGCTAGCTGCCTGTCCCCTGAACACACTGTAAAAAAACACGGTCTCTGCAGACAGCCCACGCTCCACAAACTGCAGCAAAAACAAACTGAGCAACAAACAGAGCAACCCGCAGCACGAAACATAACAAACTGTTCCAGCCAATAACCGACAAGAATGATGTTGGGGTGGAGTTCGGGGGTTATTGCGCGGATGAGGAGGAGGGAGGGTTTTGTATTTTGTTTGATAATAATTCAAACATCAACAAGAGGTTACCCAACCGAGATCGCTTATAGCACCTTTAAAATACAAAAAAAAGAACTTTTCCACGATATTCAAATATTTTGAGACGCACCAGTACACTAGCAGTCAAATGTTTTGAAAGTATTTTATGCCCACCAAAATTGCATATATTTGATTAAAAATACAGTAAAAAACATATATATTTTTTAATTTTATTACAATTTAAAATAACTTCTAAAATAAAATAATTCATTCCTGTATTCAAAGCTGAATTTTCAGCATCATTACTTATCAAATTATTTATTTGTTTGTTTGTTTAAAATAAATGAACATAATGTCACAATGCACAAAATCTGCTCAAAATTGCTCCAAAATTCATGTTCTTACTTCTTACTAATAACTTTCTAAACCCAATGAGCAGTTCATACACATGAAACTTGTCTTTTAATTCTGTCAAATAAATAATGTAAAATAGCATAACTTGAACTGACCAAAGTATTTAAAGGGAGAAGGTTAAAATAAAAACATATTTTAACATAAGAAGTTAAATGTTGAATCCACCATTGTTTTATATAGAATTGTTTTGTAGTCTAGACTCTATACAGTATTTAATGCAATTACATCAGAAGTAACTGTAAATTAAATAGAGCAATCCCTTACTTTACGTTTTCAAGGGAAAAGTATAAATTATTACAGTAACTAATTACTTAGTAATGAATTACACCCAACACTGTAAAAATAGTATATTCATTGTTAGTTTGTGTTAGCTCAATATTTCTTCTTTCTAGTCTGTCTCCTCTGTGCTTTATAGACACTGAAAATGACAAGTGATAATATCAGCTGGCAAAACTCTTTTGTGCGTCTCTAAGACTTGGATGGTTTAAAAGAAATAGATAGAGAGAGATAAACGGAGAGAAGAACTAGTACATACAGTATGAGATGGTTACTGCGAGATAGAGCTGCTATATGAGACTACAGAGCATCACGCAGAGCCTGCCTTCTCTTAGACTTGCTTATGGCTCAGTGTTTTTGAAGATCTTTTAATGAACAAAACCTTGACTCAGCTCTGACCTGTATTTTTCATTCGGTGAAAGCTCCCCCTTGTAGCAGAGAGACGTGACTGCTTTGGAGATTATATTTACCTTAAAAGACTGACTTGAGCACGTACAAACACTGTGAAGAATATTTTTGAACTTATTTGAACTCTTCTCTTTTTTAACTTTTCAAAACATTATTGGCAAAAAAACTAATTTTACCATTCGATTTTGATTCACTAGCTTGTGATTCAATTAAATTCCAATTCGATTAGATATTGATTAATTGGGCTATGTATCAGGTATGTCAGCATGTGAGACTGAAGGAGTAATGATGCTGAAAATTCAGCTTTGATCACAGGAATAAATGGCACTATATGAAAATAGAAAACAGTTATTTTAAATTCCAGTATCATTTCACAATATTACTGTTTTTAATGTATTTTTGATCAAATAAATGCAGCCTTGGTGAGCAGAAGAAACTTCTTTCAAAAATATAAAAAAATCTTTCTGAGCCCAAATTATTAACAGTATATATATACCACATGTTTACTATTAGGATATTATATATTCTAAGAAAGGGACATTGAAAATATCATAAACACCTACATTTGCTAAATAATAATATGAATATTTGGGTATGTCCCTATGCTGGTTCTAATATCTGGTCCTGTTAATTTGATCCTGAGCTGGAGAAATAGTTGGTTTTTTTTTTTTTTACTTTTTTGAACAATAATAAAAATGTCCCTGAGTATTAGGGAGTGTTTCCAGAGAATATCCAATGGGACTGTGAATGCAATGATTTCAAAAGCTGCTACAGCTCATAATAATTTCTTGACTTTTAAACGGCAGAGACGCAGTCAGACTAAAATGTTTGATTGGAGATAATCACTCTGAAACGGCACTTTGATTACATGCACATAATTAACATTTTAAATGCTCTTGCATGCATATATACATATTTGTGTGCATACATATGTTTAAATGGTTCTTGACAGCTGCTACTTCATTAACAGCCAGAAGAAACACAGAGTTGAACATTTAAAATGGCAATGAATTCTTAATCAGCGTCCGTTTTCAATAGCCACAATTTGGCATAATTACTGTCCATTGAAAAAGAAGAAACATCACCTTTGTGCTAATGCAATCTGAAGTCATATTTTTCTGTGCTGGTATTAGTATAACATTTCTCCTTGTATTTCAGCATGCACACATATGCACATGCTCTCTCTGTCTGTAAAGTGGGTCAGGACAGCATCCACAACTGATTGTAATTTTTGTGTCTGAAGTTGTGTTATAAATGAGACCTGCATTTCTATGCATCACTGACTCATTAAATGTTCTCTCTCTCTGCAGGTGTTGTGCAGTTTGCATCCTGAGTGTGAATATATTTTTCAGTTGGCAAGAGATGAACAGCGGTGTCTGCGAGAGATCGCAGAGCCTGGGAACCTCAGCAGCTCCTCAGGTAGAAATAAACCGAAGCTCCTGATGGGATGTTGAAGGGGTTTGTCGTCCACAGGACATGAGAGGCACGCTAAACACTGAGATTACATTGAGATCAAGCTGAGACCTTTTCTTAGGCATCCTGCATCTCAGATTTTTCTCTTCAGAAAAAGATCCTAGTACTCATGTGCGAGTCTCAAACTGCACTCTGAATTACTGAGACACCAAAGTCTGCAATCAAAAGTCTGAGATCTCAATATGAACTGTACTCAAGACTAAATTATATGAGCAATACTACCGTTCAAAATTCAGGGTTGGTAAGATTATCCCCCGGTTTCACAGTCTTTGACTAAAATGCTGTTTTAACTGAAAGTAACTTACACTGATGTATCTTACAATATGTCAGAGTCATTGTTTTGTCTCAAGATGCACATCAGCAATGAAATTTTCTAAGGCACGTTTATAAAAGCTACTTAAATGTCCTAATTGAACTAAGGTTTAATCCTGGCTTAATCTAAACCCTGTCTGTGAAACCGGGCCTTAGGCTATTAATGATTTTGAAAGAAGTCTCTTCTGCTCACCAACGCTGCATTTTTTAAAATCAATAATTAGGGTTAGGAATCGAAAATCAATTCCAATTCTGGAATCGGATACTTGTTATAAAATTAAGATCTTGATTTCGCTTATTGATTCCTGTGTGCACATTTTATTGTGGTTTTAAACCATTCAAGCGAATGAAGATGCGCACAAAAAGCCGCCTCACTTATAGTGCCCAAATACCTGATTGAGTTCTCGTATACGTCTTCTTGCACTTGAACGGACAAACACACAGAAAATTATGTCAAAATATCCTCGTAAACACAGTCGGTTATGTCTTAATTGAATGTAAACAGTTGAGAAAGAAAACTCATGTGTAACAACATTATGCATGTGACCTGTGGATTAAGTCTTAAAGTGACAGCAGCCTAATAAACCTTCTGCCGTCTGTGTCATTACTGTTAATAAAAGAAAATCACTCACTGATCTTGACTGAATAACTTTTGTTACTTTAAAAAAGATTAATCTATATTTTATTTATAAAAAGAAAACTATGCAGTGTTATTTTATACTTGATTTGTATTTATTTGTGCTATTGCTAATTTGCTTTTTGTTCTTATTTAATTACTGAGTGTATACTTGTCTTTAATAATGTTTGAAATTTATGCTGGTCTAGTTTTTTAGTTAGTCGTTCTTAAGGCTGCTGATTTTTGTTCATGGTGTTCAGCTGCAACTAAATGTTTTGCAAAAGTGTATCAAAAGTTTGATATCTAAATGTTTGACTTTTGAAATGACGAAATGTTTGACTACTGAAATCGAAACTGGTAATCAATAAGAATCAGAATCGATAAGCAGAATCTGAATTACTAAAATTCAAACGACACCCAACCATCATAAAAATAATACAGTAAAAACTGTAATATTGGGAAATATATGTTTTCTTCTTTGAATATAGTGTAAAATGTAATTTATTCCTGTGATCAAAGCTGAATTTTCAGCATCATTACTCCAGTCTTCAGCGTCACATGATCCTTCAGAAATCATTCTTATATGCTGATTTGATACTCAAAAAAACAAAAAATAGTTGTGCTGCTTCATATTTTTATGATTTTTTAAAATAGAAATCTTTTGTAACATTTTTAACTTTTGATCATTTTAATGCATCATTGCTGAATAATAATATTTATTAATTTCAAAATAAAATCTTCCTGACTCTACACTTTTGAATGGTTGTGTATACTATTCACATTTTAGAAATAAAATATTAATTTATTCTACATAAAAGAGAGAACATTAGAAAATATTGTGCTGCTACTTTAAAAAAATATATTTGTACTGTAGCCATAACATATCAATAATGTCTCCTGTCAAGCATTTCAACTTTTAAAATGACTTTTAATGACTTTAAAATGACATACAAAAACAGGTCACAAACCCATTAGATGACATTTAAAATGAATCACATCTGCACAGCATTTTACACTGCCATAAGCGGTCAGTGGTGACATTCAGAGACAGAGGTTAATACGAGATCACACTCATTGTAATGCAGCGCCTTGCGTTTGCATTTCCCAGCATGCTTTGCAGTGGCTTTGCTGGAAATTCACAGATGTTCTTGTGCTGATCCAACACAGAAAACTGGACTGTAATAGAGTAATTCTAGCTGTGATGTGCCACAGAAAGCCTTTCAGCAACTTTGTTTTCTTGGTGTTTGGTGCTTGAGTGCATGAGTAGTTATAAGGTCATGCTATTTATATATATATGTGTGTATATGTGTGTGAAGGTTGCCCACCAGTATGGGACTCTGTAGTGTGTTGGCCCAGAGCTGCATTGGGTGAGACCGTCCACACTCCCTGTCCGGCTGTTTTCTCTCTCTTCAAGAACAACACAGGTATGACACACAAACACTACGTCCACTTCAGGGTTGTGCAGATGGAAAACAAGATGCATAAACTGTGAATCATTACATTTGAATTTACAGTAAATTGACAGAAGTATATAGTTAAATAGGAATGAAATACAAAGAAATTGATGTACAAATATTACTAGATAAATTAAAATGTTAAACATTATTATTATTTTAAAGTGCCCTTATTATGTTATTTTAAAGGTTTCTAATTGTCTTCTACAACAGGTTTATATGCATCCAGGCTCAAAAAGCACATTTTCTCATAATATCCATTGCAGCATCATCTCTTTTCTCACAGTGTTTGAATTTAGTCTCTCTAAACTCCTCCTTTCCGAGAGCTACTCTGCTCTGATTGGTCAGATGGCTCAGTCTGTTTGATTGGTCGACCGCTGTCAGCGTACGTCGGAAACCAAACGCTCATTACCATATCTGAATTTCAGCTGTGGATCTTCCTCAGCACTTGATGCACAGTGATACGAACGGTAAAGATGGCGTCGGTTTTACCGTATTAATTTGAGCCCGAGTACTTGTCCTTTGAAAATGCAGCAAAAGGGATTTGCTTTTGCAGAAAACAGCGTTTTGTCGACACACAAACCAAACTCTTCCAGTCTCAGCTACAACTACAGTTCAGCTACCCTCTATTCAAGGGTCAAAGTAGACTTCAATGAAGACCATAGGTTGGCATCATGAAAGTTTGTTATAAGCCTATGTAGGTTTGTGCAGGAATTGAGACTGGGACACTGAGACACACTTTGATCTTTGAAACTTTGCAGTCCTTTACTTTCACAAGTAGCTGTATTACACACTACATGAAAGGAAATATTTGAAAAAGTATAATAGGGACACTTTAATAACCAGAATAAGTTATAAGAATAAGTTATTATGCAAATTGATGTATTAGGGCCAGGCATTAATGTAGTACCACAAAATGTGTGTATTAGAATACCAAAGAGACTTTGCTCTTTTGACTCGAGAAACAGAAAATGTTTCTGTCTAATGAATTAAAAGAGCTCTGAGTTTGCCCAGCCTTGGATCACACATGCATTTCCATATTAACAGCTTCTGCAAACAAACCATGAAGCAAACGCGTTGGTTTCACTCTGTGGGCTTTAACAATAGACACATCTACCTTGAGAATATACGCTGAAAACTCAAATTGTAAAATACATGGCCCCAATTTCAAGGCTTCATAAGCTTGAACAAAAAAAGGCAGGTTTTCATATTTGCCACTGCAATAATGTCTCAAAGTCTAAGACGTCTAAAACCCAGTCTAAACCAGCCAACCAACACTACAGTCAAATCTGAAAGACCACAAATAATATTGTGCTGCTGCAGTTTCATCTGACGACGAGTAAAGTGTCACTCCGTCGCTGACTTGTGTAGAAAAAGATTCAGACCTCATTTCACATTCAGCTTTAGCACAAACTAATTACATGCATTGCATCTTGTCTCCAGAGAAAAAGACAAAAAAAAAAACCTCAATGAAATCCACATGAAATGACTTCAAAGTTGCCAGTGAATGTATAAGCAGATTTAAATGTTTTTTTTAAAAGCTTGCAGAGATTGCCTTGCATGATTGTCATTGACCTTTGACCTTGATTTATTTACTCTAGGTATAGTGAGTCGTAACTGCAGCGCTGGAGGCTGGTCACAGCCGTTCCCTCCATATCATGAGGCCTGCAGTGTTGAGGACGACATCCCAGAGGTCACTGACATGTTCTGCAATTCATACTCACTTGTATTTGATAAACATTTTCCATTTATTCATACTCTCTTCTAATCACTGAAGAGATCTCAATAAAGTTTCAGATTTGTCTCAGTGTGAACTCAAACATTCTTCATCAAATTCCTCGAAGATCCAAAAGATCTGCTGTTAACATGAACTTTTAATAGCTCTATACTCTTAATGTCGGTCAACAACCATATACAGTATATACACTATACACACACTCACTGGCCACTTTATTAAACCAGTTCAATTGCAATCAATTGCAGTCCAATCACATGGCAGCAACTCAATGCATTTAGGCATGTTGACATGATCAAGACGATCTGCTGAAGTTCAAGCTGAGCATCAGAACGAGGAAGAAAGTTGATTTTAGTGACTTTGAATGTGTCATGGTTGTTGGTGCCAGACCGGCTGGTCTGAGTATTTCAGAAACTGCTGATCTACTGGGATTTTCACGCACAACCATCTCTAGGGTTTACAGAGAATTATCAGAGAGAAAGTATCCAGTAAGTGTCAGTTCTGTTGGAGAAAATGCCTTGTTGATGTCAAAGATCAGAGGAGAATGACCAGACTGGTTCAGCTGATAGAAAGACAACAGTAACTTGTTACAACCGAGGTGCAGAAGAGCATCTCTGAACACTCAGCACATCAATCCTTGAAGCAGAAGAGCATCTCTGAACACACAAAACACATCAAGACGAGCTCCAGCAGCAGAAGACACACACCGGTGAAACTCCTGTCAGATGAGAACAGAAACTGAGGCTATAATTCACACGGCTCAACAAAACTGGACAATAGAAGATTGGAAGAACGTTGTCTGGTCTGATGAGTCTCCATTTCTGCTTCAGCGTTCAGATGGTCGGTCAGAATTCGGCGTAAACAACATGAAAGCATGGATCCATCCTGCCTTGTATCAGCGCTTCAGGCTGCTGGTGGTGTAATGATGGTGGGATATTTTCTTGCACACTTTGGGTCTCTTAGTGCCAATTGTTTATCGATTAAACTCCACAGCCTGAGTATTGATGCTGATCATGTCCATGCCTTTATGATCACAGTATCTTCTTCTGATGGATACTTCTAGCAGGATAACACACCATATCATAAAGTTCAAATCATCTCAAACTGGTTTCTTGATCATGACAGCGAGTTCACTAAACTCAAACCTCCACAGTCTCTAAAACTCAATCCAATAGAGCAGATTTGGGATGTTTCCAGCACCTTGTTGAATCTGTGCTGTGAAGAATTAAGGCAGTTCTGAAGGCAAAATGGGGTCCAACCCAATACTAGCAAGGTGTACCTAATAAAGTGGCCGGTGAGTGTGAGCCCACACAAACACATACACACACACACATACATACACAATGTATGTATACAATATATATTACATTTTAGTACATTTAGTTTAATTTTTCAGAATAAACAGGCTTTAGGCTTTCCCACTTATGTGTCTGTCTTAACTGATAATTCAGATCATTCATTCATTCATTCATTCATTCATCCATTCATTCATTCATTCATTCATTCATTCATTCATTCATTCATTCATTCATTCAATTTAAACAGACTCTGTAAACTGAAAATGTAATTTAGTTGAAAATACATGTAGATGTAATTGATTTGTGCTCATTTGTCCCGTAGGAGTTGTATTTTGCCACTGTGAAACTGATCTACACTGTTGGTTACGGAGCGTCGCTGCTCTCTCTCTCTGTTGCTGTGCTAATACTGCTGCTCTTCAGGTACTGTGCTTGGTGGACTAAAAAAAGCTCAAACCCTGCCACTGATTAGTTAGTCCTGTAAAAATATTGCTTTAATATAGATAGTCTCTTGTGAGTAACTTTTAGAATATATCTAGCTACTTTTTCCACATAAAGTTGTCTTTACAACTTTAAATCAGCCTGTAGCTTGGAAACTAGTCTCAAAGTAGTTACTGCAACATTAGAAGAAGGTTGTATTCTTTACAATGATATATTTAAAATAATGTTGTTTGTGTTCTAGGCGATTACACTGTGCTCGAAACTACATCCACATGCAGCTGTTTTTCACCTTCATCCTAAAATCCGTGGCTGTTTTTATCAAAGATGCTACGCTGTTCTCCAGTGACGACACGGATCACTGCACACTCTCGACGGTGAGTCTGTCACACCATCAATGCTGTTTCCTGTGAAAAGTACAAACCTGACCGACTTCACACACACCACTTTTTATAGTATATTTAAAGTATTTTATATACTTTTATACAGTATATATTCAGGAAAGAACACATTAACACTCACCAAATGCGGTGTATTTCAGCAGTGGCGTGTAACGCAGTTACTCATATTAGCCACTTTGGCGGGTTGAATTTTATGTATAATACTCTACATACATGTTTTAATTTTAGTCTTTTAAAAAGGCATCTGAAATAACAAACTAAGTGCAATGTAGTGTTGTCAAAAATATAGATTTTTCGATGCATATCGATACTGAAATATCTGAAACGCTTCCAATACTGATTTTCTACAGAATAGTAGATACAAGATATCAGCTGCGCTTTCTCTCTCTCTCATCTCTCCGACAAGTTACACACAAATCCTCCTCTCCTCACTCACTCATTTCATTTGCTCTGGATGAATATTGTGGTGTTACAGGGCTTGAATTTCAGCATGTGATTGTGCATAATTTGACTAATTCCCACAGATTTTGTGCTCACACTCAAAGTTCGGTACATAAATCCTCCTCTCAGTACTAAATCAAGTACTTGTTTGCTGCTTATTGCACTTAAACAGTCAAATACACACAAAATAATGAAAAATGCGAGTATTGCACGCAAACACAGTCAGTTATGTTTTGAGTGAATGTAAACAGTTGAGAAAGAAACGCATGTGTAACAGTATAATGGATCAGTGCGTCAGGTCTTAAAGTGACAGCAGCCTAATATTCCTGCTGCCAAATTATGAGATAATATTAAAAATATCCATATGGCAGTTTTTCTCCATGGTATCAATGTCAAAATTGTGGCCAGGGAAAATGCTGAGTGGCTAGTAACTTTGGATCACATGATCCTTCAGAAATCATTCTAATATGCTGATTTGCTGCAAAACATTTCTGATTATTATCCATGTTGAAAACAGTTGTGCTGCTTCACATTTTTGTGGAAACTGTGATACTTTTTTTCAGGATTCTTTAATGAATAGAAAGTTCAAAAGAACAGCTTTTATTTGAAATAGAAATTTTTGTAACATTATTAATGTCTTTACTCTCACTTTTGTCCAATTGAATGCATCCTTATTGAATAAACACATTCTATTGTCCAAAAAAAAAAAAATCTTCTTACTGAAGCACCTTTTATGCTAAAAAGAACGATGAAATAATTTCAAGTTTTATAAGAGTTTTAGACCCTGTTTTGTACTTTATTCATGGAAAATTCCTTGATTTCTTCCAGAGTCCTCCAAAGCTGCATTATTTTTTTTTTTAATTAGATATATTAATATTCCTCTATTTCCTGCTGAGTTCATACTTTCTCCCTCTGCTTATCTCCTTCCTCTCCAGTTTTTTGCCTTCATGCCGTTTTGATCATTCTCAGAGTGTCTCTCTCTCGTTGTCCTCTCTCTCTCTCTCTGCAGGCGGCCTGCAAGGCGTCTGTGGTGTTTTGTCATTTTTGCGTCTTGACTAATTTCTTCTGGCTGCTGGTTGAAGCTGTGTATCTGAACTCACTGCTGGTCTCTGCTTTCCCGCGCAGCCGCCGTTGTCTGTGGAGTTTCGCTCTGCTGGGCTGGGGTGAGACTCTCATATCTCTGTCCCTGTCCTCTCACACACTCCTTCTGGCCATCGCAGATGAGTTGTATCTTATAGTGTTGACTATGTGAGTTATTAAAGGAACAGAAGGGAAACGGAGAAATTAAGGTTAGGTTTGTCTAGATATTGTTTTAACACTTTAATATGAAGTAATTCTTAACCCAAAAATGAAAATTCTGTCATCATTTACACAGCTTCATGTCATTCCAAACCTGTAAGACTTTCATTCATTTTCAGAACACAAATGAAGATATTTCCAATGAAATTCCAATGTAATTTGTTTCCAATCAATTCTGTTGCTCCATTGAAAGTCCATTCACCCAAAGCTCTTGAGGCTTCAAAGCGTTTAGGAAGAATGTCTGTCTTTCATCGGTGGAAAAGAGTTCAAAGAGTTCAAAGAGTTCTAAAGAATATATTTGGAAAAATGTATTTTTTTTGCAGTAATGACCTGTACATTATGATCCTTATTTCCTGGCCACTTACTCTGATCTATCATCATTTATGGTTCTGAAGTCTATTATTTTTCTCATGTTTGCAGCCATTATATTCTCAGCGGCTCCAATCAGTGAAGTACAGCATGATCCTTCTGTTGTTCTATTTCTCAATTTCCATTTATATTCTGTCTGTCTCGCTCTCCTCTGGTGTGTGGGACCCTGGGAGGGCAGAGAAGTGTCAGAACAACTCTCATGATTGGCACCTCCGTCGTCTTCGATTTCAGCAGACAATTGAATGAACAAACAGTTTAAAGGCACACTGTGAAGGAATTGTGTTTTTGTCAAACAGCGACCCCTAGAGTCGCTATGGAATACTTGCACTGTCGTAAATACCCCTCCACCCCCCCACCTCCCACCCTGTACACCGGTACCTGCATCGGGCATGGAATAGGCACAGATAGACTCTGAAGACATGATTATTGCAATTTATCATAATAGTTTGCAAATTGTGCTCGTTTACACTATTTACAACCTCTACGTTAGGCTTATTTATGTCCTGATAATTATGTGAGATATTAAAAACTGTTCTCATGATAATCGCAAGAATCAACAGCGTCGTCTGATATCCCTCAGGACTACGTGATAAATACACCTCACAACACCTGAGGTCAGCTGGCAAACTAGTTCGTGAGGCAAGCTAGGCAATAAAACATAACGCAAAAAACACGTAAGAGAAACTAGTGTTTTTTTAGCAAGTCTGTTAACAGCTCTGATAATCGAAAGCTAGCTAGACATATGTGGAAATTATTGGACTGGTCTAATTATCAGCAATAAATGAATGAACAGCATATAAAAAAAACATACTACAAGCAAGCGCAACAACATACAACATAGAATGCAAACAAGTTTACAAATAAGAGATTTATTTACTGGCCACTTCATGCGTTTTCTCAGATCGGATAGCCATCTGATTTATCAAAACAATTCAATTTACACCTGGTCACATAAATGTGTTTTTGCGAAACGGATTTAAATCCGATCTTCAATTCCCGCGCTGTATGCAGATTTAATGGAGTGCACGTCACCGAAAGCAACAGATATGAACAGCATTTTATTGATCATCAGCTAAAATTTCAAAATCAAAGACCGCAATAAGAGAGAGCAGTAACAGCCCTGGTAAGATCATTTCATTTCTTTACTTTTAATGATGATGACTGTGTGTTAAGCATCTGCGACTTACTTTCACTTTGATTTGCGATAGTTTGCACGTTCTCTTGATGAATAGCCTATGCTCAGTTGCTCATCTGCGGTGATGCGTGTTCCAGTAGCGTCGTCATATCTGTCTATAACATATAGCCTACAGTATAACACGCTCTCACTCGTTTTTATTTTTAGCATTTTTGAGAGGAGTACAATTTACATGTGGTTTCAACAACCAGATGCATTTACACTTGTCCAGTTTCGTCTGGAATGCGGCATAGACCTCCTCCTGAAGTGGTTTGAGCGATCGGATTCAAATCCGTCTCGAATGCATTTCGGAGGGCATTTACACCTGGTCTTTTCACGATCGGATAGCTATCCCATCTGAGAAAACGCATGAAGTGGCCAGGTGTGAACAGCCCCATGACAAAAACATACGCACGAAAGCCGAAAACAAACGCTGGTTGGCCTCTCACGTCCAAATTTGACGAAGTGGTGGGGGAAGTGACGTATGCCGTAAAGCAGTCGAATTTTGTAGTTCTTTTTGTGCTTGGGTTACTACCCGAACCCCGAAGTTACATAGTGCCAGTAAAAGCGATACAGACCCCGTCAGGCTATGCCAGACGTGTCATTCAACCTATTGTAAGTCGATGTACCATCACAAGGGTCTTGGAAATATATTATGAAGGCTGAAAAGTTTCACAGTGTGCCTTTAAATGACATTGTAGAAGCAGTAAAAATGCATAGAGTGAATATAACTACATGTACAAATCCATGTTCTCGCTCTTATACACGTTACTGGTCTTATTGCGATTGATGATATGCGATTGCGAATGATATTAAATCAAGTCCAGTCCAACTTTTTATCTCCCTCTCATTTAATATCCTGTTTTGCATCACATTAGGAAAGTTAAATGGTGATATTTAGGAGATCTGCTAATTTTCTGTTTTAGAAATATGGAGAGCTCTTGAAAATGGCCTTTTTCTTGTGCAAATATGTTTAATACTTCATGAATGCTGTCTAATTTCCATAAACATTTTCATAATTGCTTAAATTATTAATTTTGGGATTACGCTAACTTTTGGTAATTTAACTAAAGGGCACTTAATATTTCAAACAGAATAGCTGTGAATCTTCCTTTAAAGGCACAATATGGACAAATTTTGCATTCAAATATCCAAAAACCATTAGCACACTGTATGTTATATATGCACAGTGTTATATTGAGTTCACTTGTGTATATGATCTCAAATGTTTCCAACAATGTTTAAATCCAGAGAAATTCTCTATTTAAATATGCTTTTTTACATGCTTTTTACAGCGTTGCATTGAACACTCTGTAAGATTCCCTTTTACCTACACCATAATCGTTTT
Organism: Abramis brama; assembly: GCF_963993115.1. Lineage (NCBI taxonomy): Eukaryota > Metazoa > Chordata > Actinopteri > Cypriniformes > Leuciscidae > Abramis > Abramis brama. Next base: position 28,180,320 of record NC_139984.1, read on the forward strand.
GTCTCTCTTTCATCTTTTCTCGCAGGTGTTCCTCTGGTCTCCATCGTCCTCTGGATCTGCTCCAGAGTGTATTTTGAGGACACAGAGTAATTGCACGTTTGTTCTCTACCTTTAAGTAGTGGTTCTTGTGAGGGATTTGAACAAACCCCTTCACTTTAAGACTCAGTCTCATCGCATCAAAGCTTTTCAATCAGTCACAGATTGCCACCCGAGCAACACTCTTCTATATGTATTTATATCTATACTTCTATATATTACAAAGCAATGGCTTTTATCATTTGCTTCATTGCATCTTACCTGGTTAAGACATTGAAGTTGTCTATTTAGGAACCTGTGTTTTTTTTTTTTTTTTTTAGGTGCTGGGACATAAATGAAGATTCTCCTTATTGGTGGATCATCAAGGGTCCCATTGTAGTATCAATAGGGGTAAGATAATGCATGAGGACATAGATAGATGAATGAATGGACCAGTGGGGATTTCTTTAAGACTGCAAGGGAAGCTCGGCTTCCCCTATAATGTCAAAAAAAATGAATGGTCAACTATTGTATTAACATTTTATTGACTAAAAATGCGTCAGAAAACGTTCATCTCAAAGACGAGTTCGTTCAGAATCAGTTACATACAGCAGGTCGGCTGACTCGATTTCCTTCTCATACATTCCCGTAGCGTCACAGTGCATTTCCCTATTGAAGCCCAGTGTCCATTGACTTCAATGGGGCTGCTTTGAACAGTTTTTTTCAGTGCTTCGAAACTAGACGGTCACTATACATTTCACACAATTATACACCACATTCCTTGTTTCAGTTTTACAGAGTTTAATGTATTTTTTTAGATCGTTGATTCATTCATTCATTCATTCATTCATTCATTCATTCATTCATTCATTCATTCATTCATTCATTCATTCATTCATTCATTCATATAGTAGGCTAGGCTAGCGTCGTAGGGGTGAAACTGCACACGATGGCAGACAGTGCTAATATTGTCGACCTGATTTTGGCGAAGCCATTTGAAAGTGTTCCTTACGAGGAATTAAACAGCAGGGCAGATCAACACCTAAGATTGATTTAGTGCAAAAAATAGGAAAAAAAATTTCAGTTCTACTGGTATGACAAAGTTAGCTGGCTGATTGGAAGTGCTGTGACAAATAAAATGTACTGCTGGCCATGCCTCTTGATGAAACCATCTCACGGATGTGTTGTTTGGTCAAAGGTGGGGTTTGGAGATCTGAATAACTTTGACAGGGCATATAAAAGACATGAAAAGAGCAATGAACATGTGAGTGCATGTGCAAGATTAAGTTGCATGGGCAGGACCAGGGTTGAGCATGCAATCAATGAAGGTGCTCGCATTCAAGTGGCTAAACATAATGAAACAGTCAAACAAAACAGGGCCTTCCTAAACCGCCTTATTGATGTCACATCCTTGCTTGGCCGGCAGGAGCTGTCATTTAGGGGACATGATGAGAGTAGTGAATCATCCAACAAGGGGAATTACAGGGAGTTCACAATGGACTCACACACAGTTGTTTTCATGTCTGTTTCTTGCCCAACCAGGTGAACTTCCTTCTCTTCATGAACATTATCAGGATTCTGGTGCAGAAACTGAACCCTCGCTTGATCCAGTTCAACAATTCGTCTCAGTACAGGTACATGCCGACTGTAACAGAAAACACACACACACACACACACACATACTGAAGGGACACTAGCTGCATGTGTGGAGAGATGAGTGGGTGTTTTCAATTCATTCTCTATGGGAGATGAGCGGCAGGTTTGCGTGGGGGATTGTGGGATTGATATCAGTGAGAGCTTTACAATAAGCTTAACAATTTACAAGGTTCTATACAACAACTTTAGTAAATGCATTTGGTATTATGAACTAAAAGCATTTATGATCCTTCAGAAATCATTCTAATATGCTGATTTGCTGCTTAAGAAACATTTCTGGCAATTGTCAATGTTATGAACAGTTGTGCTGCTCAATATTTTTGTGGAAACAATGATACCATTCAAACATTTGTGGTAAGATAAAAAGAGAGAGAAATTAATGTTTTTATTCATCAAGGATGCATTAAATTGATCAAAAGTGACATTGAAGACATTTTCAACAGATTTCTGTTTAATAAATACTTATAATATTTATCCCCAGAAACAGTCCCACGGACCCAGCCCCAAACCCCATCTCTTAAAAATTAATAAAGGCTGGTTTCTAAAGTACTTCTTCCTGTCTCTTTGTATTAATGCTCATGGGTAGCCTAAATGGGTTCCATTCAGACCTTAACATTAGGTATTTTACTGATATGTGTCAACAAGATTCAACAAGACATTTTCACCTGGCTAAACCCAATGATTAGATCTGTTGTGGTATTTATGCAAATTAGCACATGCGTAATTATATTATGCACCGTTTGTCCATGTTAACTAACAATTTCAAAAAACTTGTAATACATTTTTTGTTTGTCTTGATGTAAGTAATCAACTCAGTAATTTTCATGGTGATATCTAAAGGTTAAAATTTTTACCCTATTCACGTGAGAAAAAGAATGAATAGGTGTATGAATAGGCTATATTTGGGTCTTTTTCGAAACTTTCCCCTAATGGGATTCTTCGGGTGCTTTTTTTCCCTTACTCAGGACATATTGAGGATACAAAATCAGTTGAGTTTTCTTCTGTTGCAATTTGTTCAAGGTTGACCCCCATTTTGGCTTAAAATGACTGGACTATAACTACATTCCATTATATAGACAGAACCTCTTTCACATGGAAACATCTTCTAACAATGGATATTTGCATTCAGAGGTTGCATCTTTTGGGGGTGTGAGACCATTTGCCAGGAGACCACCTTCCTTTGTGTGCCAGTTATCCCTAAACTCTTAAAAACCTTATTACCTTTTGTTTTACTTATTTGGAAATGAGACATTTGTACCAGTCGCACTGAGACATTTCAAATGATACTAAACATATCTAATACTCGGTGATAATCATTCACATTAAACTATATATTTTCTTGGGTGAATTCAGGTGATCTGAGCATGAGAGAGAGGGGTGAGGGAAGAGGGAATGAAAGGTAGATTAGGATGACTCTGAGGTGAGACTTTCGTCTCGATAGTGCACGAGGAGGACTTCAAATTTCCAGAGAGGTCCTTTGTCCTCTCAGGGTCTGGTCATTCTTCAACCAGACTGTCCGGCATTTTCTAATTACTTACAGTTGCCAAGGCAACATTTCTATTATTCATTTCCAGAATTTTTTTTTAGAAAGTTTTCATGTAATATTGATATTTTATTTCAGCTTTATTTCAATTACTGCTAATGGTTTTTAATAGTTTATTTTTAGTTAACACGCATCACTTATGAAGCAGTATTTTTGGATGTTAATTTTAACCTAGATTAATAAATGCTGCAAAAATTGTATGTAGCAATAATGCACAGGATTGTGGGATATTATAGGCAGTGGAGGATACTATAGTGAAATATGATCCAGACGAGTCTGTCTTAGTAGACCGGATGTTTCGCAAAAGTTGCTCTTTTAAATCCCGTAAACACACAGGAACTCCAGGGATGTGCTAATGAAATGCATGGAGCGAGACTTTGAGATCCTTGGATAAGCACTACAGACGTAAAGCTGAAACAAACCTCACAGGCTGACAGGAAATAGAATCGTGTTCCCAGAACGGCATCATCCTCACTGCTAGGATCCTTCGAGGGTTTGAAGCGCTGTGCCTTTGTTCTTTCAGCCTCTACAGCAACTGTACTGTACTTCCCCTGTAGAGACCGGCATATAGCATGAGAACAGTCAACGCAATACAATAGCTTTAGCAGTTTTAGGTATTTTAATAGATAACACACAGGCAGATATATTTGGGGATTATTTGTATACTATTCAGTTATTCACTATTCAAAACTTTCAGTTTTCATTTTAGTTTAAGTTTTAGTAATTATGTTATGTGCTAAAATTGATTTGATTTTAATTCTTAAATCATTTTAGTTTTAGTTGTAGTACTTCAACATTTCAAAAAACATTTAGATTAAGTTTTTCATCTAATTGTATTTTATTTCAGCTTTATTTCAATTAATGAAAACAAGTTTTAATAGTTATAGTTTTACTTTTTATTTCACAATAACAACACTTGCCCACAAGAGACTGTTTACCAACCAAATTTCATTACCGTGTATTTTGGACATACAAAAATACCATCTTAATACCATGGTATTATTTTGAATACCTTGTGTTGTACCCATAAACACCATGGTATGTGTAAAAATGCTGTATGGTGCATTCACTAAAAAAAATATGGCATTACCATAATGTGTTGTTATATTATCATGGTAATACCATCAGTGGCGTATAACCGTATAAAGTATTTTTTTCTCCATTCATTTCTCCCATAGGGATTTTTAAAAAGTCTTTGTTAAAGAGTTTTAAGCCATGAACAAAGCCAACCAGCTATGAGGTGATATGTACGCATATTTTGCAATAAACATAAAATATAAAGTATTTTGGAAGCGTTGAGAGATCACTCTATTACGGTATTCGCAGTGCTTCATGGGAGTGGGCGGAGCTCACGAGATCTTTTGGGGTGTGTTGCTTTTATCGACTCTCTGATTGGTGTAATTTTCTATACAGCATCATGGGTAATGTAGTTTTTCACTAGGAGTTCCGCTGTTAAACACGATTATAAAAAAAAAAAGCTAAAATAATGCGGGCTGACAGCTTCAACAAAAGCAAATACTATCGATTAACAACCTCGTATAGCTCACAATGTCCAAAATACTATACTTTTTGGTAGTTTTTAAGTATTGACAATAAAATAAAATAGAAACATGGTACATCTTTTGGGAAATGTAACTATGGTAGTAACGTGTTTTTTGGGCTTGTATTACTGTGGTGTTCTTTGAAGTACCTTGGTATATGATAATGGTAAATCAATTGAAACATTAACAATAATCACAAACAATTATTTTGTCAAGTCATATAGTTAATTGGCCAAAATGCAGGCTGTTGCCAAGCAACATAATCAAAATTCTACTGTTTTTATATCCACGTATCAGGGTAATTTCCACGAAATTTCTACTCATGCATGTTTAAGAGCACTGACCTGATTATCTGGAGAGATGTGTGTGTGTGTGTGTCTCCTGTTAATGCTGTTATCATGAAGAGACTCTGTCTGTTTTGCCATAAATGAGTGTGTGCTGCTGTTGAATATGCAGATTTCACACAAGCCTGTGAATGACAGCTCTGCTCTCCAGAATCTGTGGTTTTAAGTGTTTCTGCCAGACTACTTGACAGTTTTGCATTAAAACACATTTCACTGTGTGCAGTGGTGCTATCATAGTAAAACAACACGGATTCATTGATCCGTGAGTGAAATTTTAATGTTTGGGACTGAGGGACCTCATCTACATTTATAGTTCAAGTTGAATAGTTCAATCACTATTCAAAAATGCCATTATATTTTAGTAAAGAAACTTTCAATTTCACACAAAGCTATTGTATGGCTTCAAAAAACGTTTAATATATTGCATATGGACTACTTTTCTTGGACTACTAAACTTCTCTTTTCTACAGTATTTCATGAAAGAGTGTGAGTAGATACATTTTTATTTTTGGGTGAACTGTCACTTTAAGCTCAGAATGATGGTTTAATTTTTCTGTAAATAATACATTTTACATTTGTGTTTTATAAATTAGCAGAGCAATTATTATCATTGCACTGTTTGCACATGTTTTCATTCTTGTATATTTATTAGGCAAATGCTTTTATCTGATTTACAAATGAAGAAAAATACAAATAAGAGCTATAAATACATTTCTAACAGTATTTATAATGCACAATATTTACATCAATGTGCATATGCAGAGGAAACCTGTGACTATTAAAGGAATAGTTCACCCTAAAATAAAAATGTTGTCATTATTTTCTCACCACCAGTATGCTATTGTTATTTTTTTTTAGAAAACAATGAAAATGAAATGCTACAAACATTGATACCAAACCGACATGGTTTCTCTCATATATATCATGACCTAAAGTGACACGTTAGATTTCTTTCACACAAATCTCTCTTGTGGGTCTCAATAGCCTACAAGTCATACAGATTACTTTCATGTTTCTTTTATAATGATGCTTTCTGGAAGCACCCAGCTCTACCCAATAACCTTTTATCCTTCCTCCTCTCAATGCTTTATCTCTCCTTCCCTCAGGCGACTGACCAAGTCCACCCTCCTCCTCATCCCTCTCTTCGGCACTCATTACATGGTCTTCAGCTTTCTCCCAGACTACTTCAGTGTGAGCCTGCGGCTTTGCATCGAGCTGTGTCTAGGCTCCTTCCAGGTTATCCAGCCCGCTATCAGCACAACACAGCTTAAACCCAAACCTCAGCGGGAGTAAAACTACTGAACTAAGACTTACTAAGGCTGGAATAGGCTACTCGATTTTTGCTCAGATTTTCGCCCCGATTTTAGTCTGGACGCATCAATGCTAACATTAGTTGCCAATAGTTGCAGATTTTCAGTAGTCAGAGTACATCCCTAGTTCATTAGTCGGGGCACTGATCAGGGACTCGGACATTTTAAGGGCTGTCTCAATCGCAAAATCCTTCTAGGGCACTGAAACGTTTGCTGAGAACACCATTGCCGAGTATTTTCTCCTTAAAGCTGCAGGGAACCAAAAAGACAGTCTCAAAAACACGGTTTGAAATCGCTGGTGTTTTTGACATCACAAACTACCTTGTAACCAATCAGATCAACGTGTGATTGTCAACGAGTGGATCTCTGAGCTGTGTGAGTGAGTGGAGGCGGGGCTTATTTGCATATTCATAGAACCGTATACTAAATGAGGCAAGGGTGTCGAGTTATATTCAAGCTATTTTAAGGCATGAAGAATTTTTTTTCAAGGATAAAACGTTTAAATATGTCATTTTGGTGATCAAAGATGAGTTTTAAGGGAGACAGTTATTGAATACAGGGGGACTTTAATGGAAGTTCTGAAGCTCGAAACTTAAATCATGTGAGCCAACTCACTACACATAACGACACGCGATAGATGTTTTTAAAAATTCAAACCATTATTTAATTATATTTCAGCTTAAACATACATCGTTAGATGGGTAATGAACATAATCTAGCTAACATTTATCATTTATGTACGGCGGAAAGGTTGCACGTATATATAACAAGTAGCCTAACATTATAAAATAATGTCAGAAAGATATCAGCTGTTGTTCATAAATACTGTACCAGTAGTGATGTTGTACAATGAGGACGTTGTCACATCGCCGGAAACAGAGTCATCAGTGTCCCAGTGTGTAGTGAGCCAGGTCTTTACCAGTGCCTGAATTAATGTAGGCCTACACCACATACTGATTCGCGAGCTAGGGATCTGATTGAGACGCACCCAGATTTTCAGAAAGTCATGTTGTGTATGATGGGCACAGGCTCTGATTTTTTCTTTTTCTTTTAAGCTTCAAACAGTGATTCTATCCGGTCTGATCATATCAAACAGAACACATTAGAACACATAGGCTATCGTTTTCATTAGCAAAACAAAAGCATACCAAACAGTAAAGTTCAATTAACGAACGAATGACTCGTTTGAAGCGGTTCTTTTTAGTGAATCAAAAGCATGCAGGGCAAGTCTGATTAACCAACAATTGATTCTTATAAATCTTTTTAATGAATCAAAAACAGAAAACTCAAACAGCGGCTGCGTTCGGAGGCTGCATTCCAGAAGGCATCAAAGCACATGCGAAATCCAATGTTGCCTTCACTTTTGTATCCTGAGATACCTTCATCTGATCGATTTTTGAAGGCAGCTTTGATGTATCCTTCGCTGCCTTTGATACCCCACAATCCTGTGCTTTCCATTCTGTGACAGTTAAGCTGAAAGAACTGAAAAGTGCGATTGGTGGTCAGTTTGTGTGTAAATGTACATTTTTGACCGACGTTTTTCACTTCTAATGTCATTTCTAGCGAGAAAGTGCGTATGCACTTGGTTATCGCCGAAGCTTGCTCTATTTTGCTGTAGATCATTAAACCGTTGTGTTGTCTGTCCGAAATCAGCTTCGTGAGGAACCTTCTTGTGCAGACTCTGCCTACAAAATGTCATTGCCTGATAAGGCAGCGAGACAACAAGTCGACCGGCTAAGATTTCAAACGCCAAAGTCTGATTCATGAACAAATGCTTCTTCTAAACCAGTTCTTTTTATTGAATCAAAAACATGCAGCGCAAACCGTGTAGTCTGATTCAGAAACAAATGACTCTTTTAAACCACTTCGGATTGAATGCAATAATTGGGCGAACATTGTGTCGTCCTGAGACTGCCACAGAAAATATATGTACATTTATTAATATTTTGACCACCTCTATTATTGATCAGGATGTGAAGAGTTTCAAGCAGTATAACAAAATGTGTTCGTGAAAAACATTGCCCTTTAAGTCTAGTGTCTGATCCTTTAGACATTTAGGCCTGGTTTCACAGACAGGGTTTAGATTAAGCCAGGATTAGATTTAGGACATTTAAGTAGCTTTTATAAACGTGCCTTAGAAGAAAAAAACATTACTGGTGTGCATCTTGAGACAAAATAATGTCTCTGACATTATTTAAGATATGTCACTGCAAGTTACTTTCAGTTAAAACAACTCAAACATGCATTTTAGTCTGGGACTGGGATTTGATGCCCTCTTTTTCTCTATGACCACTTACAAGTCGGCAAGTGTATGTTTTAAAATCTGTTCCCGAAGTCTTGTGTTATATTCCAGTCTTTAGAAATGCTCCCCTCGGATCAGTCGATGAGCTCTGATCAACACCACCTCAGAGCAGACCTCATACTCACCTTCGATCTGTTGAGACAGAAGATGGACATTGGGGTTTTAGAGATATTACTGAGTTAGCCAGGACGCTAATTGAGTTTCTTGAAGGGCTGGTAACTAATTTTGAAAATTAATTCCATGCAGGAGTTTGAGGAAGGCTGTAACCCTCTTGTAAAAGTTTATTTAAGTCATAATATGATGTCCGTGATGTGCGGTTTTTAGTGCTAATTACTTTCTTTGAAGGCTAACATTGAAGTAAGACTGTGTTCTTTCTTTGTCTTGACTAGTCAGACAGTGACATGTCAGCTCAACCGAAAGTGAAAATGATTGAATCGTGCGGGCGGTTTTCAGATTGATTAATATCTCAAGACATCTATTTTAGGGTTCTCTCTCTATATATATGTGACCCTGGATCACAAAACCAGTCACAAGTCGCACGGGTATATTTGTGGCAATAGCCAACAATACATTGTATGGGTCAAAATTATCGATTTTTCTTTTATGCCAAAAATCATTAGGATATTAAGTAAAGATCATGTTCCATGAAGATATTTTGTAAATTTCCTACTGTAAATATATAAAACATTTATTTTTGTGAGTGAATGCAGAACAAACGCGAACATAAATGGACAACTTTAAAGGAGATTTTCGTACTTTCATAATTTTCTCAATGTTTCGATTTTTTTGCACCCTCAGATTCCAGATTTTCAAATAGTTGTTTCTCTGCCAAATATTGTCCTGTCCTAACAAACCATACATCAATGGAAAGCTTATTTATTCAGCTTCTCAAATCTCAATTTCATTTATAATAATTTATTATCTTTTATAATGTGTTTTATACTTTTATATGAAATATTTATCTCAGGCAATGCTGTAATTGATAAAGGAAACCTTGGTACTTGATACATGACAAAAATATTGATAAACTAACAACAGAGCGAAACTATGCAGTTTGATTTCTGTTTATTTAAGGAATCAACACAGCCAAAAGCTGATATGTCCTACATCTTTAAATTTAATTTCGGTAACACTTTTTTTAGTGTCATATGTTACATGTAGTTACTATAGTAATAGCTATAAAATTATGCATAATTACATGCAACTAACCCTAAACCAAACCAAACCCTAATCCTAACCCTAAAGTAAGAACATGTAGTTACTAAAGAATTATTACTAAAATGTATAATTACAGTGTAACAAAGAAACCTTCAAATAAAAGTGTAACCTGAATTTCTTCTGTAAAACACTGATTATATCAATCTGTAAAATTATTCTAAAATTATAAACTATTCAAAACTACCATTAAATAGTATAGAAAGTCTATAGTATTATATTAATTTTAATTAATTAATTATATTTATTAGTATTAAGTCTATAGTCTATAGTATATAGTCTGTAGTATAAATAGTATTTGTAAGTCATAGACTCATAAAATTCATTAGTTCGTGAATCATATACAACATTGTTTGTGCTGTATGTTTTTGATTTATTTAAAAAAAAAAAACTGGCTTAAAAGAGTCATTATTTTATGAATCGGATTTCATTTGTTGTGTTATATGTCTTTGATTCACTAAAAACAACCAGTTTAATTAAGAGAGTCAGTTGTTTGTGAATCAGACTACACTGGTTGCTCTGTATGTTTTTGATTCACTAAAAAGAAACATTTGAAAAGAGTCATTTGTTCATGAATTTGAGTTAGCGCTGCATGTTTTTGATTCACAAAAACAAAACAAAAAAACGGTGTCATTCGTTGGTGAATCGTGCTACACAGTTTAACATTGTGTTTTTGATTCACTGAAAAGAACCATTTGTTCATGTATTGGACTAAACTGTTTGCGCTGCATGTTTTTGATTCACTAAAAAGAGCCCGTTTAAAGGAGTCATTCATTGATGAATGAACACGGTTGTGTGTTTTTGATTCACTAAAAAGAGCCCGTTTAGAGGAGTCATTCATTGATGAATCGCGCTACACAGTTGTGTGTTTTTGATTCACTGAAAAGAGCCAGTTTAAGGAATGACTTCCAGTGAGGTTTTTGATGAACAGTTATTATATGGTAAAGAGTTTGTATGTGCATTCTTCTGAATTTACCCTTTTGGATTCTACGGAACAATTAACAGCATGCAAATTCATGAACGATTTCTATCATCTTTACATTCAGAGTCACACTTGTAAAACATGTTAGCTGTTCGATGTCATTAGTAGGCTATGCAAATAAAAATATGAACACATTGCCAGTCAATGTCTCTCTGCGGATGAATATTTAGCGCTGGACCGTCTTGCATTTTAATCTTATGGACACTCTGATGGATTAAGATTTGATCCGGCTGCCTCACAACACACAGATATTCATCCATGATCATGCATAAGTATATGGGCCTGCAGAAATTATGTAAAAAGCATGTCATTTTCTCAAAGCTCTCAATATAAGATGAAAGGGAGAGGAAGAGAGATGGATTTATAATATTTGTGGATGTTTGATCTGAGGAACATTTTCTGCAATTTGCACTGACTTTCTCTTTTTCATTGATTTTCTTAAGGGCCTTATTGTGGCGGTTCTCTACTGTTTCCTGAACCAGGAGGTGAGTGATTCTTGATTGATAGCCCTCACACACCATAAACACACAAAATATGCACCAAAATTCAAAATGATGTGCTGAAAGCCCTTATTCGTTTACAAACTGTAAAGTGCATGCAAGTCAGTTTTGTGTTTGAATGGAGATAATCAGCATTCTCAGAGGACTAAACAACATTTGTACTCAAAATCCTTGACAAACATGTTTGCCAGTCTTTATTAATCTGATTAAGAAACAGATTGGGGAATTAAAAGAGGTCTGCTCAAAGGCCAATAAGCAATTAAGGATGAATAATAAAAATGCATTGCATTTGAGCCTGTGCTATACGGTAAAGCTGAGCTTCTTGCATTTAATGAAACTCATTTCTAACAAAACTAATTATATGACTAATTATATTTTAGGCTACAGACAGTGTTGTGGTTGTAGGGTTTTAGTTTAAACTTAATAAAATAGAAGTCTTTATCATCTAAGTTAGGTTAGGTTTTGAGCGAAGTCTCTCCTGGGTTTTTGTGATTATATATCATATATGTGTTTGTTTGTCAGGTTCAGAATGAAATACGCTCACGGTGGATTCGATATCGAGAGGGGAGTTACGTTGTCGTCCCTGTTGGAGCCAAAGGAAGTCAAATGGACACTCGGTTCTAGACTTAAACTCATCAGTGCCTTCAGAAAACACTCACATCTGAATAAATCACTGTTTGCAAATTGTATTGCTCTGTTTACATGAGAACAAATGGCTTAAAGTGAGATCATCGCCATCAACCTGCAAATTACAGTGACACCAAAAGGATTCTGACACTTTTAATAGTGGCTTAAGTGTTCAAATACTGAACATTTGGGCTGAATTACACACACTCAAAACTATTCATTAGAGAGCATACTGGAATTTATCATTACAGAACCGCTGTCAAATAGCAGTGGCCAAAAGTGATGTCTGGTCTTGGGTAATTGACATCTTCACCCTTTATTCAAATACTTTTAAAGATTTTGTAAGCATATTGTGTGTTGTGTTGTACATTGTATTGTATTGTAAGCAATTGTTTTATTTTGATAACGCAATGAAACATGCCAAAATGTTCGGTAAATCATTTTTGGCCAGGCTGTCATACATGCAAAAACAAGAGAGAACCCAGGGTATTATTAAAACTGATGATGTTGTAGTAAGTGTATGCTTTTGTGAGATTTTTGTTTTTCTATGCATTTTTTTACACAGTAAAATAGAACCTGTAGCTGTATAGTTTACCTTTTCATATGATTAGTGTTTTATTCCTAATCTTTAAAGTATTTTCCGCATATTTTGATGGTTTAATCGAACTTGTAGGGTCATTAAAAACAAATTTCACCTCAGGACATCACTTTAGGCCACTAGTGTGTGTGTGTGTGTGTTTAGTATAGTATTAAACATTTGTATAATTGATAGACCCGTGGATTTCTGAGTGAGATGTATGGAAACCTGGGCAAGTTGTCACATGTTTTTGATAACAATTTCTGCTGGCCAAAACAGTGGTTTGATATTTTTGTTACCTTTTTAATTTTATTTAATGGGTTGTTTTGTGTTTCATAATTGCATTACTGTTTAAATTTAGCTGAAAATCCCGTTCAATCCTTCCCATTGTGACAAATAACAACATGTCATGCAATTTGTGCAATATATGTTTAAGAAACAATCTTTTTTTCTGTAATAGTTCAACTATTCAAAGGCATTTGTAGCAAAGACTGATATGTGTCTACAGACATTGACTTGGAAATATTAATTTGAGCTAAAAGTGTAAGGACTAGCCCTGTTTTCTTTTTCTATTCTGCTGGTTGATTCTTTCTTGGTCACTCAAAACTGGAAATGTTGTGTCAGCTGAGAGCAGAAATAGTCTCTGCAGAATAGAGCATTTGCAGATGTGGTGTTCTCGTCTTTTCTCTTCTTGTCTCTTCTAGTCTCTGCTTGTCTCCTTTCTTGTCTTCTTTTCTCTTCTTTTCTCTTCTTGTCTCCTTTCTTCTCGTCTTTTCTCTTCTTGTCTCCTCTCTTCTCGTCTCTTCTCGTCTCTGCTTGTCTCCTTTCTTCTCATCTTTTCTCTCGTCTCCTCTCTTCTCGTCTCTTCTTGTCTCTGCTTGTCTCCTTTCTTCTCGTCTTTTCTCTTCTCGTCTCCTCTCTTCTTGTCTCTGCTTGTCTCCTTTCTTCTCGTCTTTTCTCTTCTTGTCTCCTCTCTTCTCGTCTCTCCTCGTCTCTGCTTGTCTCCTTTCTTCTCATCTTTTCTCTTGTCTAATCTCTTCTCGTCTCTTCTAGTCTCTGCTTGTCTCCTTTCTTCTCGTCTTTTCTCTTCTTGTCTCCTCTCTTCTCGTCTCTTCTCGTCTCTGCTTGTCTCCTTTCTTCTCATCTTTTCTCTTGTCTCCTCTCTTCTCGTCTCTTCTTGTCTCCTTTCTTCTCGTCTTTTCTCTTCTTGTCTCCTCTCTTCTCGTCTCTTCTCGTCTCTGCTTGTCTCCTTTCTTCTCATCTTTTCTCTCGTCTCCTCTCTTCTCGTCTCTTCTTGTCTCTGCTTGTCTCCTTTCTTCTCGTCTTTTCTCTTCTCGTCTCCTCTCTTCTTGTCTCTGCTTGTCTCCTTTCTTCTCGTCTTTTCTCTTCTTGTCTCCTCTCTTCTCGTCTCTTCTCGTCTCTGCTTGTCTCCTTTCTTCTCATCTTTTCTCTTGTCTCCTCTCTTCTCGTCTCTTCTCGTCTCTGCTTGTCTCCTTTCTTCTCATCTTTTCTCTTGTCTCCTCTCTTCTCGTCTCTTCTTGTCTCTGCTTGTCTCCTTTCTTCTCATCTTTTCTCTTCTTGTCTCCTCTCTTCTAGTCTCTTCTAGTCTCTGCTTGTCTCCTTTCTTCTCGTCTTTTCTCTTCTTGTCTCGTCTCTGCTTGTCTCCTTTCTTCTCGTCTTTTCTCTTCTTGTCTCCTCTCTTCTCGTCTCTTCTAGTCTCTGCTTGTCTCCTTTCTTGTCTTCTTTTCTCTTCTTGTCTCGTCTCTGCTTGTCTCCTTTCTTCTCGTCTTTTCTCTTCTTGTCTCCTCTCTTCTCGTCTCTTCTAGTCTCTGCTTGTCTCCTTTCTTCTCATCTTTTCTCTTCTTGTCTCGTCTCTGCTTGTCTCCTTTCTTCTCGTCTTTTCTCTTCTTGTCTCCTCTCTTCTCGTCTCTTCTAGTCTCTGCTTGTCTCCTTTCTTGTCTTCTTTTCTCTTCTTGTCTCTTCTCATCTCTTCTAGTCTCTGCTTGTCTTACTTCTGTTGTCGTTTTTTCTCTTCTTGTCTCTTCTCTGCTTGTTTCTACTCGTCTCTGCTCATTTCTTCTTGTCTCGTCTCTTCACTGCTCGTCTCCTCTCACCTCTGCTCGTTTCTTCTTTTCACTTCTCGGTCTTGTCTGGTCTCTTCTCTTCTCACCAAATGTGCATTTATACTTTGTTGCCTATAAACAGCTATTAAAATAATAATAATATGTAAACGTATTTTGCATAAATATTATGTATGTCTATAAATATGATGTATCTATGATGTATGTATGTCCAGCTGTAATGCAGTATTTTGTTTTCACGTTTTTGAGTGGCCTTAAGTGTATTAATGCATCAAATCATCAGAGTGCATTACAGAGATGGAAATATCACCCAATTTTATGATGCTTTACCTGTGTAATGGATTTTTTTTTTTTTTTTTGTTGTTGCTTTAATAGTGCAGTTAAGCTGATGTCCTTATACATGTGCTTATGTTTGTGTATATGTGCGTAAGCAAGCTGGCATAATGAGTACATGTAGCTATTTTTGAGCTCAAGTGCTATTGATCTTTTGCTTTAATGTCTGACATATACTTACTTTGTATTAAAACATGAAAAACATACATAAATGACTTCATGTCCTTCAGAGATCATTACAATTTTTCTCGATTGTTTACACACATTTTCTGAAAGCATGCCTCATATTCTCAGAACTCTAAACACAAAACCAAAAAAACACACACAATGGGCAAAACCCCTCAATTCTCCTGCAAAATGAAACTTTACATTCAAAACAATGTTATTTCTTCTCAAAATGGTATTTTGTTTTCAAATGACACACACAAACCATCATATGAATAGACATTTATAAGAACCAGTTGAACACTGATGTGCTCAATGTAAAACACTATGATGAATGCAAAACACTTCTTCTCCATTCATCATAATGACTTAGGCCTTTTTTTTGTTCAGTGTTACACTTACTACAGACAGTACATACATAAGTGTGTTGTAAAATATTTGAGAATATTGTTTTTATACTCAGAACACACAAATACACGGTAACAAATATATTTTATTTTTCCCACAAAAACAATGTACACAGTGTACATCCCAACCAACACAAAGTTGTACATACAGTGGTCTACATACAAAACAACAGAAGAATTGACTGTATACAGTTACAGTAAAAAAAAAAAATCCAATGTTGGCATCCATTGTACCATTGAAGAGCTCACCTGTTGCTCTTTTATGCTAAAGCTCTGATTGCTAATTGTAAAACTGTGTGACGGGTGTTTGCCCATGTGATGAGTCAGTGTGCATATCTGAATGGCTGTGTGTTCCTTGTGAAAACAAGAGATTTTCTGCATGAAAATTGTGCCAAAAGAAGAGAATTGTGTGTAGTGTTTTGAAAAAAGTGTGTTTTAGAACTGCAATTTGAGTGTAAAGCAGGAATTGTGCTTGTAGTTTAGCAGAATTGGTTCAGGCGGTTGGTGAATGAGTTACATGTTGTGGTCATTGTGTCTCAAGTACCAGAAAATGTGTGTAAACAATCGAGAAAAACTGTAAATGACAGCTCGATTTGTCCGTCAGTAATAAACAGTGACCTCTGCTGGTCAATACATCACACTACTATTTACTCACCTGAGTTATTTTTTTAAGAAGTTTGAAGTTTAGTTAATTTTTTTATAGTCCTTAGGGGGTGTTTTTATATATAATGAAGTCTTCCTTTTATATATATATATATACATACAAAAAGTTATAACCAAATTGAGGAGCCGACAGAAATAAATCCGTACAAGGCTGAATTGATTCTTTCAGATGGTCAGTTCAGTGAACCGATTCACTGCGAGTTTAAAGGGACAATGCTGAACACAAAAGAAGATATTTTAAAGAATGTTTGTATTTTCCCCCCATTGGACGTCAATGGGGCCCATCAACTGTTTGGTTACCTGACATTCTTCAAAATAACTTCTTTTTTCTTATTAGTCTCCTAATAATATCAATTGGTGATGTTAATTATTACCTGTATACATTTTCCTCAATACTTTTAACAACATTCCTTAAAGTTTTAGTCTAAAACAAAGTCCGTACAAACACTTTGTGAATGGGTTCGACCAAAACATTCAGAAGAATCGGCTCAGCATATTAAATAACAATGCCAATTACTAGTAATAAGTTCACAATATTAGTCTTCAGAGATTTACTATTTGCGATTTGTGAATCGATTGGCGAATGGATTCGCCTGAATCATTCAAAAGAGTCTGTTTAAAAGAACGATTCATTCACGAGGCCGGGTTACTTCAGCACTGAAGCATTTTGATGGCGAGGCGTGGCGTTTACAAACTCCTGTGTAATGATTGGCGTGCCAAAGCAAAAGACGCTTTCCTTTTTTCCGAAAAAAATTTAGGAAAGGAAAGTATCTTGAGAAAACATGGCGGAGTAAGAGAAAGAAACTTTTTCGATGCTTCTTGAAAAAGGGAGAAACTTTTCCACTACGGGACATGTAGCGCGATTACACTCTTTAAAGTACAGATCTCAAAGTGTCTGAGGTAGGAGTTTGATTTCTTTTCTCTTTCGGATTTAACGTTAGTTTAGTTGTGCTTTAACAGCTTCTCCACTGAGCTTTTTCTTTGTAATGTGTTGCATATTAAGTACTTCCTTGACTTGTCTTTCTTGAGCAACGTCTTGAATCTATTTATTGTTGCTTCTATGACGGTTTTGTACAAAAAACCCGAACTACTTGTCAAAATGATCTTTACAGTTTATCTCCATGGCACGTCAATATGTTTCTGACCATGACAACATATGAGTAAATGATGACCCAGACCGGTTCTGTCAAAACATAGTGTTCATTCCTCCACTAATACGACGTTATATTGAAATAAAAATGGGTGAAAAATTAAAATAAAATGAAAAATAGCATGAAAACAAAAGGGCTGCTTTGTAACATAAGCACATTTCCCTAAATTCTCATAAAATATCATTGCCATTATTATAATCCCTGAAAAATAGTGATATATTATTTAAATTGTACTGTGTTTATATTAATATTGGTCTATAGAATTGTATTAAACAATTAATATAAAAATGTTTATATAAAAAAGTGTATTAAAGGTTTAGTTCACGCAAAAATTAAAATTCTTTCATACTCAACCTCATTTCGTTCCAAACCCGTAAGACTTTTGTTCATCTTCGGAACACAAATAAAGCTCTTTTTGATGAATCTGAGAGTAAAACGAATCCATATGAATTGAGTGGTTTTGTCCAAATTGTCATATAAAGAGACAGGATCGCTTTATATGGTGAACAGATTGAATTCAGGCTTTTATTCACATATAAACATTCATCAACTTGCACATTAGTTGTAGTAAACGGAAGCTTAATCATGTTCGCTTGACGTACTAGAAATAATGAGGTTCATTCTTGTGTTACGCAGCATGTTTGAGCTTCAGCAAGAACCAATGAGGTTCATTCTCGTGTTACGCAGCACGTTTGAGCTTCGGCAAGAACCAATGAGGTTCATTCTCGTGTTACGCAGCACGTTTGAGCTTCGGCAAGAACCAAGCACGTTTGAGCTTCGGCAAGAACCAATGAAGTTCATTCTTATGTTACGCATCACGTTTGAGCTTCGGCAAGAACCAATGAGGTTAATTCTCGTTTGTTACGCAGCATGTTTGAGCTTCAGCAAGAACCAATGAGGTTCATTCTCGTGTTACGCAGCACGTTTGAGCTTCAGCAAGAACCAATGAGGTTCATTCTCGTGTTACGCAATGTAATGAGAATTACAAGTAAGAAATACAAAAGAAAAACACGTGGTTTCCATTAAAATGAAAAATACGCCAGTTGCTAATTCTCATTAAAATATGTAGATAAAAAAAATTTAATTGCACAATAATAGGTGTCATTTTCTTTATGCAAAATATATTTTCTTTTAATTTCGGGCTGAAATATGACCGTGAGACTCATTGTAAGCAGTTCCCCAAAGTTCCCTCCCATGGGATTAAATGAGAAACACCTGGACAGGCTCCGGCTGACAGAACGGACACAGCAGCTCTTGTGTCTGCACAGGCTGCGCTGCGGTTTATGAATCTTTTAATGAATCACAGCTGTTTACAGGCTGTACCTTGTGTTTTATTCTACTGAAAAGACTGACTAAGCTGGCCTATTACTGCTCACAAAGCTGCTGTCACCATTATAGGGCAGTTGAATGAGTGGCTCAATGTTTTTGGAACTGTTGCCATAAATAAAACTTGAACTGAAATGATGGTGCAGACCAGTGTGTGAGTGGTTGAATATTCCTGGCGTGAAAACACACTGGCAAGGAAGATGAAATGTCAAACAAAAAGGAAAATGCATACAGTGTGTCTTAATCGCACGCTTGAGTAAACTTGCAGTTGGACATGGCCTGAGGTTTTGCTGGACCAACTGGCTCATGCCTTTAGGAAAGGAGCCACAAAACCACTATGTTTGGCCGTAATCAAATACACTTTTTTTTTTTTTTTGCTCTAGATGAAGGTCACAGCCCTTTCCTGAGTATCTAGATTGTCAGATTAGCCAGTTCTGAAAATGAACAATGCTTTCAGTTTTCTAATCAATACAAGGAATTCCTGAAGTACAAACAAATATGATTTCTGACGCATTTTCCCATGCTTGCACGATTTTTGTTCAATTCAAAGATGAAAATGTTGTCTCACCCTCTTGTTTTCCAAACCCAAGACTTTCTTATGTGCACTGTTATTTTAGTATCATTTGTATTAGGTTTTTATTTTTTATCTCTATTTAGGTTTAATTTATTTTTATTTCAGTAACTAACTTATTTAAAGTTAGTTGGCAAGGGAGCATTTCTAATTTAAGTTTGTTTTTCATCTAATATTTTTTTAGTTAACAATAGTTTAATAGTTTTAGTTTTAGTTTTAAACCGTGACAGCTTCTGTGGAATGCAAAAGGAGAGAAATTTTAAAGATGACAATCTCCAAAATGACATTAAAGGTCATGCACATCAAGCTCAAGTCCTCTGAAGTTATATGATAACTTTGTGTAAGGAATTTAAGTTGCTATTTTCTAATATATCATCCCCTTTCACAATAGCTCTCAAATCTCATTTTCATGTTTATATTCAAACATTGCATAAAGAAGCATCACGCCATGCAGGTTTGATATAAAAAATGCCAAATGACATTGAATCTTGGGCTTTTATTCATGCATGCAAAGACTTTTTTTATGGTGCTTTATTGTCAGTTTTGTAGCTTGACCGGTTCTGGCCACTGTAATCTTCTTTTCAAAACATCTTCTTTTGTGTTTCTTGGAAGAAATCTTGTCACACGGGTGGGTTTGGATCAGTGTGAGGGTGAGTAAGCGATATCTAATGTGTCACCATCCCTTCAAATGAAATCATTCAAGATTATTGATGGTGAAGGGATTCTTAAAGGGATAGTTCACCCAGAAATGAAAATTCTGTCATCATTTACTCACTTTCAAGTTGTTCAAAACCTGTATGAATTTCTTTCTTCTGCTGAACACAAAAGAATATATTTTGAAAAATTTTGGGATATTGCATAAAAAATTCTGGATGGAAACATCAAGATGCTCACATTCTAATTAAAAAAATGTATGTGCTCAATTGAGGTGGATGATTTTTTTATCCGATAAGAAGACATGCGCATAAACTACGATGGAAACTCATTTGCCGAATAAATCCCTTGATGCGAAAAACAAAACAAAAACAAAAACAAAAAGTTGTACTCAACAGAGGATATGATTGGATAACTGGACTAACCAGTTGGTTTGATCATTCTGAAATGCCAAAGTCAGTCATTAAAATGATTTGTTTTTATTGCCTCCCAGAACTGTTTTCACACATTTTGCATTCCCAAACACAAGATACTGTAACAGTTTAATGCGTTTCATCTGTGAGGTGCAAGTCAAGTTATAATGTACGGAAAAAAGAGCCACAGTGGCTTGTGATTACAGCAACTTCCATTTTTACTACAAATATTTTGTGCCAATTTCCCAGGAAGTGGTGATTTTGTTGCTTTATTCGCAAACGCTTTGAGATATTCCAATTTTGCGCAAAAGTTAAATTCACAACCTTGAATGGACGCATAGCTACTGTAATACAACAACATCAACTTTTCATCCTGGAAAAAGTGTCTTTTGATGATCAGATGGTTGCTCACGAGGAAGTCACTTCCTCATGTTCAGCCTTCCACATGAGATGTTATTGAGTTTGTAGGGTGGAAGCGTGTTGTCATTAATCAGTCAATGACTGTTTTCTTAGTGAAATCATTAGCTGCTTACACCTCAGTGTGTGTATGTGTGTGTGGGAGAGAGAGGATCATATTTCTTTAGACTCTTTCTTTAGTGTGTCGCTCGCCTGTCAGATGGTCCATGGTTCAGACACGGTGAAAACATGGACATCTTCGCTCCATCTTCATGTTTGCTGTTGCAGTTTTGTTTTAAACTTGGACTTTTACTATGAATCTAAATGGATGCGATCACAAAAGATGAGGATCAAGCGTTTCACGTCCGTTCCAGGTAGGAGAAAAGACTTGTCTTGCCTTACGATACACAAAACTACAGCACATTTTTTGATGTGCCTTCATTCTCTATTAACTCATCATGTTTTTGCCGATTATGGAGTGTTTTGCGCAGCAGATCTTGCTGTAAATACCAAAAGACCTGTCTATCTTTCCATTGACGTGCACTTGTTTTTCCATCAGATAAATGGGGTTTGAAATGTAATACAGTGCTGCGGGTGGAGGCGAGTAAAAATGGGCTCAGGTTGGTCGAGAGATCTCTTGTGTGTGCATTTTTAATAGCCGTGTTTAATAATTAAAATGGAGGGTCATCACTTGTTGGCACTGTTTTGTCTCGGTTGCTGTCGTACATCCTGAAATACTGCAGGACCATTTCACACTGAAGCTGAAAGATGAGTCAAGGGCCTATGTTTTATTTCAGGGAGTGTTTTTTCCACACATGGATGAAACACTTACAGGAAATAATTGGTGAGAATGGGAATGGGATCGAATTCGGCTCAGCATCTTTTGGAGTACATGTGCAAACCACAATGTCATGGCTTCAACAAGGTCCTGAAGTTGGGATCAGTGTTGCCAAGTCTGCGATTTTCCTGTGGAATTGGGCTACTTTTACACTGTTGCCGTAGTTTTTTTTTTTTTTTTTTTTAGTTTAACCCCTCCCCACAAAATGCAATTTTGACATCCCAGCAGACTAATTTTACCGGGCAACCCACAATCACAAGTTCTTTGTTCTCGTTTTCTATCACATGTATACATGTTGTGTGGGTGGGGTTGAGGGGCATTTGTAACCAATGTAATCTTTTCATCTCTTCTCAACCACTTCCCCCAATATGTTGAAATTCTATGGGATTGGGCTGGTTTTGTTACACAATCTTGGCAACCCTGTTTGGGTTGGGATGTTTCCCCCAATCATGTAAATGTTGTCATTTCGTCACAAGTTTTGGTGTACCTTCACATCATTCCAAACCTATACGATTTTCTTTCTTTTGTAAAACAAAAAAAGGAGTTGTTTAAAAGGATGTTCACGCTACTCCTTTCCATAGAATGAAAGCATATCAGGTGTTGTCGAGCTCCAGAAAGGACAAAAAGCTCCAGCATGACAGTAGTCCATTGTATTCATGTAGGCTATTCCAATCTTCTAAAGCCATATGGTGACTTTTCTAATATTTTGTGGTGAAAATGTTGCTATTCAATGAGTAGCCTATATTTCCCACCAGTATATTTTCCTAATAAGCTTTCAGACATATTTCTCCATTCTGCACATTTGAACGGCCATGTTGTGTTCAGTCATAATCTGTTTATTATTATTTTATTGTAACATCTGAATGAAACAAATGAAAAGAGACTAAACTTACTCCTTTTGAGTTTCAAAGAACTCACAGAACGATATGAGGGTGAAGAATTAATGACTGAATTTAAATTTGACTGAACTTACTTCCTTTTAATGTCCGAGTTTTAGAAATGAACAGAAATAATCAGCAACATATGCCTGGTGTTTCAGTAAGAATCAGTGAAATTCATTACTTCATGAGAAGTATGAGTTGATATATGGTGCGAATTAGTCATTTGCATCGGTCAGTGGAGAAATCGTGTCAGCCGCTCGGCCCACGTCCCACCTCGCTGAGGATAAAGAAATTAGAGCATGTGAAGGCCGCAAGCCTTCCGCTGAGGACACTCTGGGCAAAGCGTGGGATTTAATTTGGTCTAATGGATTTTCCCTGCATGGCCTTGGTTACCTGACTGTTCCTCTGGCTGGACTCGATTCGTTCTTCACGACATCTCGCTCTACTTCAGCAGAAGATTAATTGATTCAGGGAGGTTTTCTTGGGTTGCTTTGTTCCTTGACACAGTTCTAAAGCCGCCATGCTTCCTCTTGCTAACTCTTATTAATAATGGCAAGAGTGGCTATACATATTCTAAAGAGAATTGTGCACTTTCCAGTGCAAAATATGCTTTTTGCTTACTGGTTTGAGCCAAACGTGACTAGACGCCAAAGACTAGTTATTTCTCAGGTCCCACGGTCAATTTACTTTAAGTTCATGTATTTTTGGCTGGTTTTATTTTCTAAATTGTAATTCTGAACACTGATCACTCTCTGTTGCACAAATGTTGCAGAAGAAGTTTAATTACTTAGTTTTGCTTGCCATGTCAAGCATAGCTATTACAATTGCTCATACTCAAGATTAAGGATTAACAAACCTCTAAGCTTTAACAAAGTAAAAAGAAAAAGTTCATTGAATCTAATTAGACCGTTAGCATCTCTCTCAAAAAAATGATCAAAGAGTTTCGATATTTTTAGTTATTAGTTTCGGTCTTAGTACACGATGTAACTGCAGAAGAGTCAAGTTTTAAATAGGAAAAATATCGAAACTTTTTGGTCATTTTTTTTGAGAGAGATGCTAACGGTCTAATTAGATTCAATGATTTATGCTAAGCTATGCTAAAAGTGCTCCCGTCAGACCCGGATATCGGCTGAATGGATTCGAAAACGGTAAAACTCAACTGTTTAACTCTGGGGGAGTTGGAAAATTAGCCTATTTCCAAAAAAAGTGGTGTGTTCCTTTTAAAATATATACTTTTTTCTTGGTGTGAAGTGAAGAATATATTAAAAATCTAAAGAACCCTTTTCCAGTATAAAAAAACCTTTCATGCAATAGAAAGGTTTCGTGGATTTTAAAGGTTCTTCATGGAACCATAAATATCAATAAAACGTTTATTTTTATTAGTGTACAATAACCATTTTTGTTTCCCCAAAAAACCTTTCAGTGAACAGTTCTTTAAAAAAACCTTTTTTACTTAGGGTTTGTTCACACTTGTCAGGTTTGGTTCAATTAAAATGAACTCTGGAGCGATTGCTCTGTTAGTGCGGTTCATTAGAATAAGTGCGAACGCTGCCATCCTAACCCTGGTGCGCACCAAACAAGATGCGTCTCGGTCCACTTCCAAACGAACTCTAGTGCGGTTTGACTGAAATATGAATGCAGCACAGACCAAAGACAATCGAAACAAACCAAAAACAGACATGTCACAAGATGCGACCCTAAAAAGCACAGAATGCTCAAGCACACCTGTTTTTTCTCATCATAGTCGCGATGTTGTACAGGCATCAGAACCACGTCTCCTCGCAGCATTGTTTTGGATGTTCGACGAGTTCCGTCGCAAAATATATATGCCATAAAAAACTTTTTTTTGTTTCCTATCTTTAGGTTTGGTGTTTAATATGACAGTGTGAACGCTAAGCAAATCAGGAATAAATGTATCATTTTCTTTTTCGTTCCGGACCAAAAACCAAAGCCCCTTTCACACAGCGCGATGATCCCGGCAAATTGCCGGGAAATTGCCAGAACACCTTCCGTGTGAACGCAAACACAACCCGGGATTGATGCCGGCATCAATGCCGGGTTGGGGACATAGTAACATTGCCGTGTTCAGTCCCAGAACGCGCGCTGTGTGAACAAAAGCCATCATCAATGACGTGTCGTAATGATGACGCTGAAGCCGGGATCGTTCGCCAGCTGTGAAATGGTACATAGGCTTAATGCGCTAGTTTATGTTCGAATCAGAGAAAAAAATGCACAAGCGTGGTTTCTCGAGAGAGAGATCGCAGCTCATAAGCAAACTTAAGACGCTGCTGAGACATTACATGTCACGTCGATGTCACGTGTCTTTACGGGATTTTTACGGCTTGTGTGTGAACGCACTCTCTGATTCCGGAAAATCACTGGCAGTGTGAATGAACCAAAATCAAACAAACCCGGGTCAAATCCCCGGTCACTTTATCCGTGTATTTTCCGGAATCCGTGTATTTTCCGGGCTCAAGAGAACTGAACTGCAAGTGTGAACACCTGGTAATTGTTTTAAATGGATGTTAAAAGGCTTGTTCGACTTCATGCAGCTCTGCGCAGACCGATCGGCAGCTGACTTGAAGCAGTGCATGCCGGTTAGAAATTTTGTCCGACTTGATACAGCGCCGACGCCACGTGACTGTGACGTATGCCATCAAAGTACCGCGAGAGCGATTCGAGAGTAGCCGGAGAACTCAGCCAGCGCAGCTTCTCAAGAGCGGCTGCACTGGGCTGATGACGACACAGCTGTTCCACGATTGGCCGGATTCACCGCATGACAACGATCACGTGTGTTTCGTGTTTATTCCAACACCTTTAGTTCCTCTAAAGCTCACAAATCAGTTTTTTATAACAGTAAACACTCTTTTCATGTAGTTGAGATGGTATATTGTGTCATGTTTATCAAATTAAAACTGATTTAAAAAATGACCACTTCATTGATAATAGCTTAAGTTGAACTTTATTCTTGTTCAAACAGACGCTGTATGAAGCAGCACATAAAGTATTGAATGAAAATGTCTCTGAAACATCTGTGTATTATTTGGCAAATATTGCATTTATTTCACTTCAGCTGTGGTAAAGTATGCAAACACCACGTGAGCGGTCACTAGGGGAACCAGAAAGTGTCCGACTTCACGTCTCCGTTTGCAGGTTCATCATGGAACTGTAGATGCCAATAAAGAACCTTTATTTTTTTATGAGTGTAACAAAAAAAATTAAAAATTAATATCTAAAATCTGCATAGTTTCCCCCCCCCCCGACCCAACCCACTGGAATAACTGGTTTAGGAGCTAAGCACATTAGACTTACTCTGTTTTGGCCTTTATGCGTGATAATCCCCATGTGTCGTCTCACTGATAATTGGAATTGACGCTTGCCTTCGGGTGTCCGTAGATGACTTGGGCATGTCGTACAGTTGCATCTGTTATCTGAAGGCTTACCGCTGACCCTTCATGTGTGCGAGACCCAGCGCAACCCGTCACTGCATGCCAACAACAAACCATTTTAGATGCTAAAGCCTCGTCTGGTTATGCTCAGGCTTCTTACCAGGGGTAGAGGGTTGGGAAAGGTCTCACAGAGGGGGTTATCCTGGAATTTGGTGTCTTTTGGAAGAGGTAAATCAGTTTTGTGATGTGTCTGAGAGGGTTGAAGCTGTGGGGCTCATGCTTCGCCCCATGGAGAATTAAACGTGTCTATCACATTGGAGGAGGAAAAATCATCAAAAAGATGGAGATGTTTGGACGGTGCACTGAATTTTATAAAAAGAGAAAGGATAAAAGGTGGGGTGAGTTTTTCTGTACACAATTGTCATGTGTGGTTGCCAGGGCATTGCTGTGTGGTTGCTAAGGGGTTGTTAGGTTGTTGCTATGGTGTTCTTGGTGGTTACAAGGTGCTTACTGTCTTTATTCAGCAAGGGCACATTCAATTGATCAAAAGTGAAAGTAAAGATATTTTATAATGCTACAAAAGATTTGCATTTCAAATAAACACTGCTCTTTTGAACTTTCTATTAGAATCCTGAAAAAATGTATTTTGGTTTCCACAAAAATATGAAGCAACAACCTTTCAACATTGATAATAATCAGAAATGTTTCTTGAGCAGCAAATCATCATATTAGAATGATTTCTGAAGGATCATGTGACACTGAAGACTGGAGTAATGATGCTGAAAATTCAGCTTTGAAAATTAAAGAATAAATTACATTTTACAATATATTAAAATAAAAAAAACAGATTTCATTTTAAATTGAAATAATATTTCAATATTATTGAAGTTTGATCAAATAAATGCAGCCTTGGTAAGAATAAGAGACTTACAGACCCCAAACTTGTTAATGGTATTTTATGTATTTAAAGTTAAATAGTTTTCCGTTGTTTTTGATGACGTGATAGTGATGAAGTTTTTTGTTTTTTTTGTTTTTTTTTTCAGTATTGACAGTGTTTACATGTTGTGTAGTATCTAGATAATTTCTTACTTTTGTTAATTCTTCAAATATTGCTCTATTTTAAACATCAGATATGTTGTGATTGACTGATTTCATCTCTCCACTCAGCGCTTTCACATTTGATGAGGACTAAAAGTGTACGTTTGTCAGACAAAAACATAACATACTCATGGACGCACAAACAGAAGTCCTTGTATGCAAATACAACATGTGTGTTTATATTTTTCATACATTCTGTGATACTTTAAAAGGTTTACAGGCATTCAGATCAGTGTTCTGCTTGATTCTTGGAAGCTGAGGTTATTAGTCATTCTTTGACACCATTTTAACTCTTAATATGGGAGTCATTCATATTTGTATGTCAGCTGGCAAGACGTTCTCAAGAACTTGTGTAGACGCAGTCACGCAGACCTAATGATGTTGATATTGTAGTAATTCTTTCTAGATTTTTCTACAATATCTGGGGAATGCTTTTGATTGGCACATATGATAAACCCTTAGTGTGTATAAAAGAATGGGAAATGCATTTACAGTAAAAGAATTACGTTTTAGTTGCATAACATCAGTTAATGGAAACGCCGTCATTTCACAATAGTGTTTTTGATCTACATTTAGAAAATATCTCAAAAGGTTTGCGCAAAGCTGTAATGGAGTCTAGTCTATTGTTCCTCAAATGTAAAGCCTCTACGGTTAAATATGCTTAAACACAAATACTGGACTGATCATTAGGTTTAAAAACCTTTAGTTGCTCCTTTCTTTTAATAGTCTTGTCAAAATGCATATCAAACTGAAATATTTTACTCCCTTTACTTTGCTTCTATCTTTATGCGCATCAATAGACATTTAGTTATACACCAATAAAATATGTATCTATGTATTTTTTTTTTTTTTACATTTTTATATATTTATTAGTGCTGTCAAATCAATGAATTTTTTTATTTGACCGCACTAATATTTATTTACTTATTTACCTACCTATTTATTTATTTATTTATTTATTACCAAAATACATTTTTTGGTCTCTGATCTCATAAATAATGCTCTCTACAGCTGCGTCCAAAATGGCATACTCTCGTGAGTAGGTGCTTGTTTTGAATGAGTTTGTACTTTGTGAGTGCTAAAAAGTGTGTTCTATATAGTATAAATGTGTGTAGGATAAATGTAATCTGGACTAGGGCTGGGTATTGACACAAATTTCACAATTCGATTCGATTTCAATTCACAAGCTTGCAATTCGATTCGATTCCGATTCGATTCAATATTGATTATTTTGGATATCAGGCACAATACATGACAAATTTTCAAGGAAAACAAATTAATCTCTTAACTAATGCTGCAAACTATGGGAGTCTTTTGTAGCCTATAGGCTTCATTAGCCTACTATAATTGAAGGTAAAAATTTACTGATTTGTATACAAACACTTAAATTACACTTTTATTTATTTTTATAATAATAAAGTTATATGAAATATAAAATTTAAATGGTGGCTGTAATAAAAACTTGCCAGATTTATTCAAACATGCATTAAATATTGAAGAACATTAAAAATTATAATGAATATGTAATATGGTGCATATATTTAGCAAAATGCTCCTCTCTAGAGTAAATTTTTCTAACTGACTAATGAGTTTATGGTCACTGGATATGGTTTTTCTGAGGTAAATGTGACGTTACATGACATTGTTTACAAGCTGTTTTACTGACGTCTTTTCACGGTTGAAACACTGATTGAGCGATTCCATGTGACATGATACGGATTTCGATAAGTTGAAATCGATATTTTTTACCCAGCCCTAATCTGGACGTACTATATCCGCCATGTTGTCATTATCATGTGACCCACCAGCGTCAGTTGCGTCATAAACTCATTCAGTAATCACTGAACACTTCCTCGTAAACCCATTTCTTCCTACTCATGCTCTTGCTCACCTCTCTGCTGCCCCCTGCAGGATGGAGGCCTCGTGTCTGGAACTGGCTCTGGAAGGTGAGCGTCTGTGTAAAGTGGGAGATTACCGTGCCGGCGTCTCATTTTTTGAGTCTGCCATCCAGGTGGGCACAGAAGACCTGCAGATTTTGAGCGCCATCTACAGTCAGCTGGGCAACGCATACTTCCACCTGCACGACTACAACAAGGCGCTGGAATACCATCGGCATGACCTGACGCTCACCAGGTCTGAATCTGGAATGTTATGTCACTGTTTTAAAGCCGGTAGGATTATATCCTTATCTAAAATAACAAGTTTTGTTATTATGGCTCCTCTAGATCTATTGGAGATCAAATGGGAGAAGCTAAAGCCAGTGGGAACCTTGGAAACACGTTGAAAGTTTTGGGACGCTATGACGAAGCAGCAGTTTGTTGCCAAAGACACCTGGATATTTCCAGGATGCTCCATGATATGGTGAGGTGTTAAATGCAGGGTTCGTACAAAGTGCTTGAAGTACTTGAACTTGAAATATAAGTCCTGGAAAACCCTTGAAAACAGCCATATTTATGAAAAGGTACTTGAAAAGTGCTTGAATTTATGTTTTCACGCAAAATTAACGCTGCAGCCCGTTTGATATAGACATAGAGCCATTTCGCATGGCTATGAGTGTAATATTGCTTATATAAATATCCAAGTATATGATACAGCTTTCATTCTTCAGGTCAATCATATATTCATGAGGTGAAAATCAGTTTGAATAAGGTCATTTGTCATAGTATCGTTTCAATGGTTCAAGTTACCACAGTCATTGCATGTGCTGCACATTATTTGTACCATTTTGTTTTATTGGTTTATTTTTATTCATTAACTTTTTAGAATTTGAAAGATAATATAGATTTGATAAGTGATTGTAGTCCTTGAAAACCAAAAAAGTAGTGCTTGAAAAGTCTTGGTTTCATTTTACAGTATCTACAAACCCTGTAAATGAAACTAAAGGCTTTTTAATGGAAAAGTTTCTGTCATCATTTACTCTTTCTATCTTTCAAAACCTATGAGGTTTCTTTCTTCTGTCGAAACACATAAAATAAGATATATAAGATATATAAGAATATACACGAATCAATGCCGTTCTGTACTGATGTCAAACCTGGCATGTCAAGGCACAGTGTACTTATGTGCGATTGTGTATGTGTGAATAAGATGTCACAGCCTCGGTGCAAGCTATCATATGGCATCATCAGACTGGGAATATCACATATTGAATAGGACTGATTGTTTTTTAAGGCACTTCTTGTCCTTTTTTGGAGCTTGAAGCTCCTGGTCGTCATACGCTTGCAGAACCAAAGAAAACGTTCAGCTTAAAAACAAGCCTAACTGTTTGGGACACAAATGATGGCGAGAAGATAAAAATAAAAAGCTGTTTAAATGTGATTATTGAGTGATAATATTTATTTCATGATGTAAACAAGTAAATAAATACATAAAAGAGTATTTATTTATTGAAAAAATAAAACTGACTCTATAAAATAGTTTTATTAATTTAATTGCTACAATAAATATAAAACTGTCTGTTCAAATAAATACACATAAACAGTAATAGGATTACATTTGAAATGGTCTTTCATTCATTTTTTATTAAATTTCCTATAAACATATTATAATATTGCCATCTTTATTAGATTTTATCATCAACCAATCTTCCAATATCTTCCACGCCAATAAAAAGTTTAAATGGTCTATAAATTAAATAAAAAATAAATTGACTGATAATATTTATTTAGGGATGCAAATAATAAATATAAACATGCAAAACATGCATAAATAAAACAGAATGTATTCATTTGTATTGATAAAATAGAAATAACTAACTGATCAACTATAATAAATAAGTTGTCATAAGGCCATAAGCTTTTTCAGTTTTTAAACACTTTTCAAAGTGTCTTGATTATATATTGTTATCAACCAAACTTTTTTAAGATTACTGTGATATGCTTTGCCCATATCTCCCATGTCTAAGTGTGAGTAAATGATGACAGAATATTTCTATTCCTTTAAAATCCACTTGAATGGCAAAGTTTGCCTCAGATGTTTTTTGAAGTCACATTTGTCCTGTTATCCAAAGACACGGCTTGATCTATTTCAGCAGACCATAAACACAGTTTAAGTGCAAGCTGTCGATCTGTTTTAGGTGTGTAATCAGTGCTGGTTGTGTGTGTTATCTGGATGTGGTTTTGTTAGGTGGGGCAGGCTCGAGCGCTGTATAATTATGGGAATGTGTACCACGCCAAGGGGAAGAACATATGTTGGAGCGGTATGGACCCTGGAGAATTTCCCGAGGAGGCACGCATCGCTCTAAAGAAAGCAACCGAGTACTATGAGTGAGCGAGCCAACATTTGTTGTTTTCATTCTTTTGAATTGGCAAAAACTAGAGTGTAGACGACACACACACGTGCTAAAAGACCAAATATTTCATTTCTGAAAGAGATTTGTTTGGCCTCAAGGGCAGTAATGTTTTCCAAAAGCATGCTAAACGTTCTATTGTTTTATCTCCCCTACTGTATCTTCTGCTGTTTGTCTCGGTTTGAAGAGCGAATCTGGCCATCGTGAAGGAGCTGGGGGACAGAGCGGCACAGGGCAGGACTTACGGCAACCTTGGCAACTCGCACTATTTGCTCGGAAACTTCCAGGATGCTGTTCTTGCCCACGAGCAGGTATTTCACACTGAGAGTTTCTTAAATAAGCTGGTAGTTTTAAATCTAAATGTACTTGTGGTTTCTATTCAAATGCACAAACTGAATGTGTAATAAGAGTAATCGAAACAATGCACAAGCTGGAAGAAATTATGGATTAGTGTACAGAAAGTTATTATAATAATATTTGTATAACACTGTACTTGTTGTAATGATAATTAACTACATCACTACATATACAATAATAATAAAGAAGTTTGTAAATGCGTATGTGCATGTTTCATGATGTAAATATGAATAATGCTGTCTTCTCTTTACAGCGTCTCCTCATTGCGAAGGAGTTTGGAGACAGAGCCGCAGAGCGGAGAGCATATTGCAACCTTGGAAATGCGTACATATTCCTTGGGCAGTTTGAAGTTGCAGCTGAGCATTACAAGTCAGTTTGCTAGTATATGAAATTCATTTGATTCAGCTCTACAGGAGACAATAGTGTCGTTATTCAGCTCAGTTCATTTCAAGCTTTGTTCTTGTGAAGTCAAATCAGTAATGATGATGATGATGATGTCTATCCCGCAGGCGGACACTGCAGTTGGCGCGGCAGCTGAAGGACAGGGCTGTGGAAGCTCAGGCCTGTTACAGTCTGGGAAACACCTACACGCTTCTGCAGGACTACGAGAGAGCCATAGACTATCACCTCAAACATCTCATCATAGCTCAGGACCTCAAGGACAGGTAGGCTGTTGGTGACACTTCTCGTCTGTGCTGCTGTTTATGAGGTCTGATCCTCCTGTCACTGTGTGTAGGATTGGAGAAGGGAGGGCGTGCTGGAGTTTAGGGAACGCACACACCGCTCTGGGAAACCACGAGCAGGCCATGAGCTTTGCTGACAAACATCTGGAGATCTCAAAAGAGGTGTGTGTGTGTGTGTGTGTGTGTGTGTGTGTGTGTGTGTGTGTGTGTGTGTGTGTGTGTGTGTGTGTGTGTGTGTGTGTGTGTGTGTGTGTGTGTGTGTGTGTGTGTGTGTGTGTGTGTGTGTGTGTGTGTGTGTGTGTGTGTGTGTGTGTGTGTGTGTGTGTGTGTGTGTGTGTTTGGCTCAGTGAGATAACACTAAAAGACTTCCTGCTGGCAGGAAAAGCCATGGGTGAATCTCAATGAAAAGAAAAATTAAAAGAAAGAATCTTTTTTTTTTTTACAAAATTAAAAGCTTACCATACTACACTAGTCAACATTTGAAGTGGATCAAAACCTTTCATCAATGTTATACATGAATTTTGAACAATACCCGTTCTTGTCTTAGGACTAGTTTGATGAACTTATTTGATCCACTTCAAATGTTGACTACTGTATTATATATGGTAGCCGAGAGAGCTCAACTCAAGAGCAAATGAAGAACACAAATTAAGAAAGCATATTGTGCTGCAAATACTTGAAACACAATCAAAAACAGAAGCCCGCTGCAAATACTCACAGTGCTCATACGATCAGGATGTTAAAATAAACAAAAAACTCACCTTTCAGGTCATCGACAACACCACTGACGAGTGGACATTTAATAATAAGCATGTCCCAACCAGGTTCGTCACTTGTTGGGGTCCCCTTGAAACGTTTCCATGCTCTTTGCAGAGCGTGTTTCTGTATTTGGTTGCGTTGTGAGTATATGAAACCTGTTTTTGGTTGCGTTGTGATATTTGCAGAGCGTTTCTGTATTTGGTTGCGTTGTATTATTTCAGTTAATGTTTATTTTATTTTAAGTAATGAAAATGTTTTTTTTAATGGTTTTTAGTTTTAGTAAATGAAAATAACTCTGATCATGACATTATTTTTATGACAATTACAATATAGCTCTCCCCCCCCCCATTTATGTAATTAGAATTGGTGAAAATTCAGAAAAGAAGACTAATTCTTCTGCTTAATTGTCATAAAAACAATGTGAGTGCAAAGCAAAATAAAATGTCTTCTTTCTTTAGATTTTGGGGTGTAATGTGACTTCATGAGATTCTGCTCCAGTGTGCTTGTTGATGATTGAACTGAACTGGGCTAGCACTTCCAGTAATGTTTTTTCCTTCCTGTATGTGTGCGCTCCTCAGATTGGAGACCGCAGTGGGGAGCTGACGGCTAGGATGAACGTATCCGATCTGCAGTTAGTTTTGGGTCTGAAGCAAAACAATACAAACACTAACAGCTCTGCCTTCATCGAGAGTCCGTCCGGTGACAGCAGTCCGCCTGGTAACAGCACACACTACTTTCCTCAAACGTTAAAACCAAGCATCCTATGAAATACACAAAGTTGTTTTTTAAATCCATTTTTATGATTTTATACTTGGGAGAAAAAACAAAACAAAAAAAAATAAATAGTTGGATAAGCACATGAAAGTAAAAGCACTAAAATGTACAAACCACAAAGCAATTAAAAAAAATTATTTGTTCTGAGAAAAAAAATCATCTGTCTTAGAATATTGAATATTATCAAATAACAAAAAAAAAATCAGATTAAAAGAATTGCATTAAAAGTGTTAAAATGTTTTAATTTCATTCCCTAAACATGTAAACACACTTTTTTTTTTTTTTTTTTTTGGTGTTAGGAGTTTGGTGATAGTGCCATCTACTGGTTAAAAGTTGTACATTTTGGATAAATATGTACTTGTAAAAAATCGCTTGAATATCCTCCTTTAATTTTTTGTTGCATGCTTAATTTTTTTTGGTAAAATCATTTATATTAACCATTAAAACAACATTTTAAGCATTTAAAATTACTTTGTCCAACTCTAATATGCTTGGTAGCTACAATATTAGTAAATTGTGAAGCTGACGTCAGGGTGTGTGTATTCATTGCACAGCTGATCTACAGAATGAGATCTACTCTCATATCCTTCTTTCTGCTTGTGTAGATGGAAGATCCAAAGGAAGCCGGAGACACAGCATGGAGAACATGGAGCTCATGAAACTGACCTCTGACAAAAATATGGTGAGACATTAAACGCATTCAGATTATCACATACGAAATAATCGACGACTAGACATTTAGTGAGATTAACAAAAAAAATTATTTTTATTTTTATTTTACGAAATACCTTAAGTATATTTAGCTTCACAGAAAAGAAAAAATATAAAGAAGAAATCAAGCCAAAAATCAAAATAATTTCTCATTAATTGCTCATTACAAAATAATTTGTATTACTTAACGTTTTTTTTTTTTTTATTCTAATTACTGTTATACAATTATTTAATTTAAATCACCATCAATTATAGGTTGTACAACATGCACTTTTACACTTTTAATTAAACATTTATTTTCTTATTGCACAATTCTGATTTTATTGTGAATGATTCATCAGTGTTTGTTATTCCACTGAAATCGCTTATCAAAATGTAATAAATAACTTGCTGTTCCTCTGAAATGACTTTCCAATTTTTTTCCCCCATTTAAATTTAATTTAATTTGGGAAAATCCATATTGTTTAGTCTTGCATTAAAACAACTGAATGACCAAAGTGCTTTTGATTCACTAATTAGATCCATTCTTTATGTGAATTTGTCTTGTAAGTGAACCCTTACAAGAGACTAGGACTTGCATGCATCGCATATACATTTTGTTACTTACATTTCAAGGTGTTCATGTTTTGCATATCAAATAATTTGCATAACAAAAGTGTGCTTAAAGTCTTTATGCCTCATCTACCTAGGGGCAGGCCTGTGAGGAGACCACAACCCCTCAGCAAACCAAATCACCAACCAAAACATCCATAGCCAAGACATCTTCTAAACTTTTCTTCATCAATCGCTTCAGGAGCAAAAAGCACAGGTTGAATGGTTCAAACTCCAGTCCACCAGCTGAGAACCACAGCAGCAGCAGCAGCCCAACTTCAGCCCATCCGGACACACAGGTGCTTAAAACACCCCTTTAAAGGAACACGTTGACTTTTTGGGACTTTAGCTTATTCACCGTATCCCCCAGAGTTAGATAAGTCCATACATACCCTTCTCATCTCCGTGCGTGCCGTAACTCTGTCTGACGCACCCA
This sequence comes from Abramis brama, assembly GCF_963993115.1. NCBI lineage: Eukaryota > Metazoa > Chordata > Actinopteri > Cypriniformes > Leuciscidae > Abramis > Abramis brama. The sequence goes on from NC_139984.1 coordinate 28,215,897, forward strand.
CCGCTAGCCTAGCTTAGCACAAAGACTGTAGGTAAACGGCTCCAGCTAGCATACTGCTCCCAATAAGTGACAAAATAATGCCAACATTTTCCTATTTACATGTTGTGATTTGTATAGTCACAGCGTGTACAAATAACAAGGTCACATGAGACAGCCATCTTCTAACCGTATACATACTGGGAACTATATTCTCAGAAGGCAAAGCACTGCTACTTCTGTGGAGTGATTAGCGCAACACTCTGAGCGAACTCTCTGCTCCTCACCACGGGGCTTCTCAGGTGCTGCGAGCAAATCACTCCGCAGAAGTAGCAGTGCTTCGCCTTCTGAGAATATAGTTCCCACATGAATAAAAATAAAATAAAAAACGATGCTGTGCATGGATAAATCATTTATAATAAATATGGCAATATTCCATTAAAATTACACATTGTCATTTATGATTTCATGGTGACTTTAATTAGCAGTGTTGGGTCTCAAAAAACATGCAATCAATTTTATAATTTAGATTGTAAAGAGTGCATGCAAAGTAATAAACTAGCTTTTTGAGTTTTTAAGTTGCCGTTTGAAATTATAAATTCTACAAATAAAATCTGAAATATTTATTGTTTTTATTGTAACTGGGTTTTTCCACAGTACGCTCCAGACACTCTGGGTGACGACGGCTTTTTTGACCTTCTGACGCGCTTCCAGGGCAGCCGTATGGATGATCAAAGGTGCTCATTAGAGGACGGCATTAGCCGTGTTCCCGCCCCTTCCTTTCCCCACGAAACCCCGTCCGTAGCCTTGAGGAAACGTGAGTCCACCCTTCCTCCCTCGCTGTACTGACCTGTGCTAACTATACTTCAACTATATGAATGTGCAGTAAAATCACTTATGGTGCATTCACACTGAAAGCAATTTCATTTACATTTACATTTAGTCATTTAGCAGACGCTTTTGTCCAAAGCGACTTACAAATTAGGACTAGATTAAGCAAGTCATCGTGAAGAGGCAAAAACAACGCAAGAAGTGCTCAAAATACAAAGTTAAGGCATTGCTCAGAGTAGCATAAGCCAGATAAGGGAGGATCAGTTGGCAGGTTTTAATGCAGCAAAACCTAAAGAAAGTCATTAATTTTAAGTGGGAGTGATTTGGAATGGCATGATGTACAGAAACAATGTGAGCGTAAAACTTTATGCACCTAATAGCAACTAACAGTAGAATTTCAGTGTGAATGCTCCTTTAGTGTGTCACAATTCTAGCAGTGTATACAGTGACAAGTGATTTATTTGTCCACATTGATCAGCACTGTGTCACATGAGAAAATTGCAGCCAATCAGAAGATACTTTGTTTAATGAAGATATTGCTCGTCACTTTTGCTCATCATTCCCGGTTAAGACATGGTGTTAACCTTTAGAAATATATCAAGATATCATAATTAAAAAGTGTAAAATACATATTTTTTTTTTAAGTAGTCATAAAAAAGTTTGTGGTAAGTTTAATGTTTTTGAAAGAAGTTTCATATACTTACCAAGGCTGCATTTATTTGATCAAAAATACAGTAAAAACAGAAATATTATATTACAATTTTAAAAAACTGTTTTCTATTTACATATATTTTAAAATGTAATGTATTCCTGTGATCAAGTCACATGATCCTTCAGAAATCATTCTAATGATGATTTGCTGCTCAAGGAATCTTGTTGTGGAAACTGTGATGCCTTGATGGTGAATATAAAGTTCAAAAGAACAGTATTTATTTGAAATAGAAATTTGTATAAATGCTTTAAATGTCACTTTTGATCAATTTAATGTGTCCTTGCTGAATAAAATAATTAATTTCTATTAAAAAAATCTTACTTCTCCCGAACTTTTGTAGTGTACTATAAGAAAAGTATTTATACAGCAGTATTTAACTGAACTACACTGTAATGTTTATAACCTTCAGCTACTTCCGTGTCCGAAGCGGAGGCCTCTGGACAGCCTGGCCATTTCCTAGATCTGCTGGCCAGCTCACAGAGCCGTCGACTGGACGAGCAGCGGGTCAGTGTCAGCAATCTCCCGGGTCTCCGGCTGGAACAGCGCCACAGCCAGGACGTTCTCAGCAAACTCATGGCCACGGCCGATAGCAAAGAACCAGATGAAGACTTCTTCGACATGCTGATTAAGAGCCAGGTAAATGTTGTCTATTATTAGGCTGCATCATTAAAGCTGCTTTCCTGTAGCTCGATTCCCAGGGAAAGCGAGAACTGATAATGTTTCTGTGTACTGAATGTAAATGTGTACCTTGAAATGCAATGTAAGTCGCTTTGGATAAAAGCGTCTGCCAAATGCATAAATGTAAATGTAAATTAAAGAAGCCGTATTATGTCCTTTTACAAGTCTTGTTTGTGTTTTTGGGCTCTACTAGAATAGATTATCATGCTTGAATGTTAAAAAAACCCCACATTTTCTCCATTGTTGCAGCTCCTCTCTTCCAGTCTGTCAGTAACGCTCTGTTTAGTTCCTGGCTGTTCCGCCCCTTATTCCCTCATTCATTATTCCCTTCATTACTCCACTAATATAGTTCAGTTGAGGGAGTGAATGAGAACGAGTGAGTGAATTCAGACTCTGAGTGTGCCGGAGGTTCTGCAGCTTTTGCATAGTTTGTGCTGTTTAATAATTATCTGAAACTTGGCTAACTGGCAGCTCAAGTCATAATACAAAGATTTATCTTGAACACTGTCATGGAAACTATGTATAATCCTTAATTAAACAATTTAGTAATCAATTAAAAAGGAATTTATACCTGTATGATATTACGCTGTAGCCACATTGGACCAGTGGTTTGGGTCACAGTGCATTATGGGTATTCTGCAACCGTTAAGTTTACATTGGTTGTACACTTGTTATTGCGGTGCATTGTGGGATTGAATGAGTGCACTCAACGTCCACTATGGTTTCGGACACCACTACAAATGGCCGTCCCCTCAAATAGTGCCCTATCTAAGGATACAGCCCCAGTCTCTCAGTAACACTCTGTTTAGTGTCTATGAAGCCCCTTCTTCTGGAACGTGCACTGTGCTCTGATTTGTTTGGCTGGATCACTGTGTTCTGATTGGTCAAGCGCTCCGAGCGTGTTTGGGAAATGTCCCGCCCCTTACCATAACATACTATTAACTAACTCAACCAGGCCCCGCCCCTTTACTTTGGAATTATTTAAATGAGGAATAGTGTGACGTGTTCGTTCCTGGAAGTAAACTCAAGATTACAATGGAGGAGTTTCAGGGAGTTCAGAAACAGTGACGCTGATACAGAGAATTACTCCCGCTGAAGTGACATTGTGCCTTTTTCATGCTCAAACAGCAACAGTACACACTAAAGAAAGCTGAAAATGTAAAAAAGCATAATAGATCCTCTTTAAATATTACATTTCACAGTCATTTGAAAGCATGTGTTCATGTGTCTGTTTTTGACTTGCACAGGGATCCAGACTGGATGATCAGAGGTGTGCTGCTCCTCCTCCCCCCACCAGAGGCCCTACGGTCCCAGACGACGACTTCTTCAGCCTCATCCTTCGCTCACAGGCCAAACGAATAGATGAGCAGCGCGTCATATTACCATCAGACCAATCCTGACTGACCTGCTCTTGAACTGCGCCCTCACTGAAGTCTTACTCATGAATCAATGCCTTGTTGAAAATCAGACCCTACATGATGTTTTCCCTACTTGCTTAACATGAAGATTTTTGCTTGAGGAGATGCACAAAGTTTTGTTAATCTTTCTACAAATGCGACCTGAACTGGATTCAGACGTGTTTGTGCAGAATAGATGCTTATTCAGAATCAGACCAAGACCGCAGTCTCGTTCTCAGGGATTCAGTACAATGCACTGAATGCTTTTCATTCACCTGGATAACTGGATGGACTTAATCAGCTGTTACTGGACCGTAGATTCAGATTTCAGACAATTTTATATATACAGTATATATATTTTAACACTAAACTTGGCATCAGTTCTGTTCTGTTTTTGATTATTTGACTTGAATTGTGTTTTATATTATCTTTTAATACCAGCGAACTATCAATGTTTTTGAGGTTTTAGAAACCAGTGATGACAAGCAGTCTGCAAAAGTCTGGATTTATGTGAAATATAAAATTATTTGTTCTGGAAAGGATATAAGTCAAGAATGTATCACTTATTTGACAAATGACAAGAGGAATAAAGCCTCATCACAAACGGACACAGTTTAGTTTGCTGGGAATATTTTATTTGATGCTGAAGCTACACAGGACAGAGTAACCATCACCATGAAACAATTATTTGAGTTTTCAAAAGAACGAGGAAAAAACAAACAATCAAAAGTGAAAAGGAAAAACTTGATTATGATCAATGATTATTCAGTATAACATTTGTAAACCAGGTAAAGCCCATAAATTCCATCCCCGAAAATACTACTAAATAAGAGAGTAAAATATGATTAAGATAAGGAGTCAACAGTGTCTGGCATAAAGCCTCCTAGATCGTGATTAAATGCATCATGAGAGGTTTAAGGTTTACAGATTGTAGGTAAAGTGAAACTAATAGATGCTATTTTACTCTGCAAATGTGAGTGCTTTCTATTGAGTTCCTTGCCGTTTAATCTCTGTTGGTTATTCGATTGGTTTAACAGTGCTGTTTGACCACAAGGTTGGTGAATCCATGCACCTGAGTGAGCTGAGGACAGTCGAATGAAGCCAGAAGTTTCTGGTGGCCGTGACACCCGGGAACAAACTTCTCCGTCAGGCACACAGTGGCATGTCCTGCGATGTCACTGAGGAAGAAAATAAGAAGAAAATTTAGTATTTTTTAAATCATTTTTGTTAGATTAAATATTCACAAACTGTATTTCAACACATAATATAATATTCCTATCATGTATATATTTATATTTTAATAGTTTTTTTTTTACTTAAATAGTAAACTGTGTTGAAAAATATACTATTATTTAATATTACTATATATATTTATATTTTAATTATTTTTTTAATCATTTCATTTTATAGATTAAATTATTAAAACTATATTGCAACACATTATTATTTAATATATCTCTTTTATATATTAATTATCTCTTAATCATTATTTTTGTTAGATTAAATATTCACAAAACAATATTATATAATATTACAATATAGAATTATATTATAATTAAATACAATTTTTAGATTAAATAAGATCTTTAGCAACTATACTTTTTATCTTTAATGTGTTTTATTAGATTAAATCATCTAAAACTGAATAGCAACACAGAAAGAGTGTTCATCAATCAATTTGATATAGTGAAAATGAATTTAATATAAATTAAATATTATAGTGTCTTACCCATAGTTAACAATTCTGGGGTGCTGCAGTCCAAGTCCCACAAAGCGGAATACACTGTTCTTGAGGACACAAGGCAGTGGATTCTGGAAGGTGATTTTGACCGGCACTTCTTGACCCAGGACAGCATCACATACAGGCTGAGAAGAACCACATACAAGACACAGTTTAGCACTAAATTATTTCAGCTGATCAACAGAATAAGTTGAATACTTTAAACTCACAGCGAGAACTAGATCTGGAGTGCGCAGTCTGAAGCTGTACTGGGTGGCCAGAATCTGCTTAGTCTGAGCGACGTGTCCAAAGAGGTTGAGCATCAGCGGGGCGTGATCCACCAGGTGTTCCTTATACTCGTCATAACTCAGGGTCCATTCCATAGGTTTGCCTATAGTGGGAAAAGTGATATGCTTTCATTACAAATCTCTATTTTACAGATTGTGTGCTAATTTGCATTATTAACTTTACACATAAGCTGCACCAGTAACTGTGTGGTCTCATGTATTTTAACTCAAACTTGATAATTTCTCACATTCAGAGGCCTTGAGCTCGATGCATGTCTGATCTCTCTTCAGGAAGGCCTTCCTGACTCCAGTGTAGTACATGGCTGCGGCATGGCTGTGGAGGGTGACGCTACGAGGTGAGCTGCATTTGTTTTTTAGATTGATGCAAAGCACGGCATCTTTTCCCACACACAGTTTATCGTCCTTCAGGCTGACTTCACAGACAACATCCTCAGCGCAGGGCAGTGGGTATGTGCATCTCCTGGAGCCGTGACGAAGGGCTGTCTCCAAAGCAGCACACTTCTCAGAAGAACCTGATCAACGGAGGCAGGAGGAGATGTCACAGGTTAGACCATGAATCTTAACCAGATGTTTTAAGAGACATGCATGTGGTTTTTACCGATTGGGTGTTTGTAGAGGTTTGTGATATCTACACGCTGATCTGAGCCGATGGCCTTGGTGCTGATGCAGTGACCTACTACATCCTTCTCAACGTGGACAACAGCAAATGTCCCATCGCATTTACGCTGCCAGTAAACTTTATCACTGTTCACCTAGAACACAAGGAGACAAACAGGAATTATAAGTCATTGTATGTCAGTCTCTGTATGACAGAATGCTATATTAAAGGAATTAACGCACTTCTGCGAAAAGGAAGGGCACGTCATGCTTCAGGAAGGTCTGTCCACTGCGGATCGCAGCAACAGATGTTGGGCCGCAGCGGAAGAAGCCCTGGCTGGTCATTTGAGGAGTGGAATCAACCACCTGCCAACCTCCAAAACCAGATGGCAGGTCGGGACGAGCCATCCAGGCCTCATTCCACACGTGGTAGTTCCTACACGAAGAGAAGAAGAAAGACATTCACTTCATGCACATTCAGAGGAACTTTAGGTGACATCACAAATGTTCTCGATACTTACCAGATTGAATCACGGTTCATGTGATCAATCAGCTGAAATTTCTCATCAAAATAGACGTCCCTTGTCAAACAAACATCAGTGTCATGAGCAGAACAGAAGTTTGAGACCGGACGAACAGGAATGCCCAAACATCTCAACACTACGAGAAAGAGAAGAAGAATAAGTGCATTACATCTTCAATCCCTTTCTCAACCCTTTATTTCTCCTTGTCCATTCTGCCTGAACTCTTACGTGTGTTGGTGACTCCAGCGAAGGTCAAGCTCTGTCCATATTTGACAGGTACTCCTCCACATTTGTGGAACTGTTTCAGGATGGCACTGCTTCCGCACCAGGATGTAGGAGAAGTTCCGTCTCCATAGCAGTTTGACCAGTTACCCATCAACACACCACAGTCTTTGTTGGCAATAACCTGTTAAGGAGAGACGATTGAAAATGTTGTGTTTTTTGCAAAACAGAGCACATCAGACAGTTTGTTAAGCTTTCCAGCTTCAAATGGGAAAGAAAATGAATACTCACCATGTCTGACACCACTCTGGAGATGTTGATGGGGCTTCTCCATCCTGAGCAAGGGGTACAACTCTTCTCCAGCACAAACAAAGATGCAGCCAGAACTCCCTCCTCAAACTAAGATTCAGACAACAGAGTGAGGAAATTATATGTCATCAACTTCCAGTTCGTAGAATATATTACGCTAAAGTTTAATAATCATTTTAGAGAACTACTTTGTAACATTATAGGCTAAACCAAAATGTTGAAAGTGATTTGCAGGATTTTACTGTTTTCAGTTTTACAAACAGTTGGGGTTTCTCAACATCCCCATTGAAATCAATTGGATTAACATCAGTCTCTGATATGTGGTAAACTCTAGTAATGAATGTTTAACACTTACTTGGCCAAAGTTCCATGTCCTGCAGCCAATCTGCTGTTTAGTTCCATAGTAGATTCTGCCCATGTCGTTCAGCACATACTCGACTCTCTCCGTCTCTTCATGCAGGTACACGCAGTCATCTGAGAACAGAGAATATTCATAATGTTTTAATCGTGCTTTCTTTCTTTCCGCATTCAATTTAATCTTCATATAATCAGGTTTCAGTGTAATGAAACACGTACCTTTACACCAGGGGTTGAACAGCATGTAAATGTCATTTTCAGGAACACATGGTGTAGTGAATCTTCCTCCTGTAGAGTGAGTCACGACACTGAATTGGTATCGTCCAACGCAAGCAGTCGGAAGAGAGTGCACACACAGTTTGAATCGGTTTTGGCCCTTTTCGACAATCTTTGCTCCCCAGCAGTCTTTCTTGAATTCTTCCACTATTGGAATGACCACATGAGTGCCGTCCCGGATGGATGCGATATGACCTGTAAACCACACAGAAGAACAAGTGATTCCAGTGAGGGTAGAAATGCATGTTCCTCCTCAACATATATGGTATCTGCATGTCCTATATTGTCACCCACGCACAGGTCATACAGTAACTAACCAAGTTTCAGCTCCAGGTGGAGTTTGTCACAACTGGGATTGAAAGGACGGCACAGATCAACCCACATATTGAAGCACTGTCCTCTGCGGACGATGAGGTGATCATCAGGGAAACAATGTGTGTGATGCTCCTGACGATTCTGTCCGGTCCTGCACTTGATAAGATCGACTTTACTCACCCGGAGGAGAGTTTCTGAGAAAACGAAAAAGCAGAAGATATCAAACCATTCATTGCGTTATTACAATAACAAATTTCCCATCATGCATCACAGGGCAAAGATCTACAACTCTCACCATCATTTCCACAGACTCGCTTGACTGTGCAATCTTCCTTGATGACAACTTCCTTAGTCTCATAATCATGGCATGGAGTGACATAGTTGCAAGGATTGGGGTATGGAGTAGCACATGGGTTAACACAAGGGTTAATGCAAGGGTTAACGTAAGGTTTGGTGCATGGGTAAGGGTAAGGGTAAGGATAAGGGAAAGAGCAAGGGGTTGCATAAGGGTTAACATAAGTTTTAGCACAAGGGTCCACATAAGGGTTAAAGCAAGGATAATGATGAGCCGGTGGGTGGCATGTTGATTTCCCCCAGTCGTCCGCTTGCAGCTTAATGGCTGGGAAACGGCCGACGGTGCAGAGGTTTTTGTATGGGTTGTATACAAAAGGCATGCTGGACAAAAAAAAGAAGTGTGATAAGTAATTGGTCATTACATGGTTAGCAATTCATAAATATGGTCTCTTGGATGCTTTTGTTCTCATAAATAGATCTGTTCATTAGGCTGTTTTCAAAATGATCAGACCAATATTTTTAACTTACATGTACTTTCACAATACCAGAAAAGACTTTAGAAATAATAACCTGTTAAAGATGTTGCTGCTGCTAAAGGAATCTTGATCAAAACAGCCTATGAATTCTAGATAATTCTAGTTTTCTAATGTGCACAATAAAAACAGATAATAAGTTTCAAATAAAGTCAAAGTTGTTTACTTACATGTTTTTAGTCCTTGCACTTGTTTAAGAGTAACTGAACCGAGAACTTGATGTATTGCAGTGAACAGTAACTACTTTAACCAGCTCATAGTTTGTCTCCACAGTAGACAGGCTTTTTATACTTCATCCCCATCTCCACCCCATCCACAGCTCATAGCACTGGAATGTGGAGAACTGTTCTCTTAAGAAAGGGATCAAAGGATTTTGAGTTTTGAGACATTTTAAGTCTTTAAGTCTTTGTTCATTTTAATGAATTAATAGGACAAATTAGCATCTTAGTTTAATTGTTCCGAACTTAAACTATAGGCAGAGTTGTTTTACAGTCATTTTCCTGACAGAGCAGGTCTGTTCATTTAATACGCTGACTTTGGTCATAAAAATGATGAATATATCCTTTATTTATTCCTATATATTAAAGGTATTAGAAACATTCTGTAAGCAAAGTCGGCATATTTCTTACTGACCCTGTTTGTTAATCTTTTTTACATTGTTTAAGAGAGTAGTGAGTAGTATAATGATTTATGCATTTTATGCAATGGCGTGATTGGTCAGAATCAAAGAGCCGTGTAATAGAATAAAATCATTTCTTTTATGTACATATGAAGAAATGAAGTTCCCTTCAACAAAGAGATTAGATCAGGGATTTGAAGGCAAAATTGTCTCAGACACAGTAATATTGCATGGTTATATTAAGTTAAATTGCAGCACAGTTAATTGTCAATTACTCTTACATTTATCTCTGATGATCGTCGGAACAAGGACGACTCTTTGATTATTGACTTTTAGTGAGTTATTAAATAGAACGACTCACGAAATTGGAAGGAGGAGAAAATATGAGAATGAAAATTCACATGCAAGAGAATTTATAAATGAATATGTTGTTTTATTTCCATGTTTTATTCTTAATTCTTTTTTTCCCCTTTTTACTGACAGAGGGTGAAGTGTTGCTCCAGACCCTATCAAAAACTGGCCCCTGCAGTGATAAAGGAAGAAACGTCTCTTACTTGACAAGTGGAATAAGGATCTGATGTCATAACTTAAAATCAGTATGTGCTCTTAGATTTATGAACTATGTTATAGAAGACCGTGTCAAGCAAGGATTAATTTAGTCCTTTTCTGAGACTATAGACTATAGAAACATTATCTGATCACCATCCCCAACCTGAAGCTCATGCTCCACCCAGAAGGCGTCTGGGAAAACTATGAGAAATAGTCTTTAATAAGACCAATTACAGTAAGTCAAAATGACCCAAAAACATCAATACCTCAGCAATTTAGCTATTTATTACTAGAACAATGACACTACAAGGGCTTTAGCAAATTGATATGGCATAACTGTAGTCTATCTATAAATTCTGGTCAGACTTGACAGAAAACAATAAAAGGACAGTATTCTTTCTTTCTTTTAATCCATCCATCCATTCATCGGCAATAAAAGCACATGAGTAAATTGAGGAAAGTCAAGTGATGCGAGTTCAAGTGGCATTTTGGAAATAAATGTCAGGCTCACTGTGGTCAGGCTTGAAATGTCACTGAAAAACAGTGAGAAAGAATGAGATAATTATTGTATGATCACTAAAATTACACGGCAACACATAAAGCGTCTCCCATTTCATTGTGTTCACCAGACGACAACAATTTAGTTAATCAGTGAAATCAATGTAATATGGGGAGGTGTGGCACAGTAGATAAACAAAACTCAAGGAGTGCTTAATGAGATTTCAACAATGAACTTCTAAAAAACAGTGTTGCCCTGAAAGGATTGTCAACTGTAAGGAATTGTATAATCTCTTAAATGACTTATGTATTATAATAGCATTCAATCATTATAATGCTTTAGTCAGTCATACCCATAATTAAACATTCTGGTATTCTGCAGTCCCAGTCTATCAATCATGAACATCATGACAGCTGGAAACACACAGGACAGTGTTGATGCTCACTGGATTTGTGCTGGACATGCATTTGGAAAGGTTTGGATATTTTCTCCTCTCCTTTCTACTTTGTTACATCACAGAAACCTTGAGAATTTGCATGCTATGATCTGGTGTCACTCTCAATCACTTCTCAGAGATTCAAATCTCTTAAATATTGTGAGGAATTAAGTGCTTAAGTACATTTTCAAATTTCACTTTCACTTTAAGGCTTCATTAGTGCAGTGACACAATATTAAAGCATCACTGTTGGTTGATACATCAGTCTCAAGTTCATCTACTGTTTGGTGCAGTTTGCACATATTGGTGTGTGTGTGAGAGTGTTTAATATATTGCTACAATTGAAAGTAATACAGTATTAATTGACCAGCATTGGATTTTTAACTGTGAACTTTTGTTTCTGTGCTTCATCTCTTCTAATCTATCACTAATTTAAAGGCATAGCAATTTATTATGGAAAAATGTTAACCCTTCAAGAACACTATCTCTTGATGAGCTTTCCCTTTAGACAGCTGCATGCATGTACATATATACGAGCTGTGTGCATGCATGATGTTCATTATTTTGTGCAACCTTTGTTTTGAAAGCATAATGAACTAATTTCAGATCTATATTATGCCTGTTCATTTATCCATTTACTATTTGCACTTGTTTTCATACTGTGTCCTACATCATACCTTAAAGTTTAGATGCGCACAGTGTTGGGATTTTTTTCTAAAAGGATCTCAGGGCTATTCATTTATAGCTTTAGTATGTACATCAACTTTGTTATCACCAGGTCTGCTTTGACATCACACAAAAACTCCTGTTCAATAGACCTTATTGCCCCCCCCCCCCATCCCCCCCCCCTCTAGTTTTAAAAGTTGCGAAAATGATGTGATCTAGGATCTCTATACAGTGTGTGCCATTGTAAAGACTGTAAGTCTATCCCTCACAGCCTCATTTTCACCTGTTTTGTCCTTCAAAGTTGATGTATTTGGTAGAAAATAACACAATACAAAACAGTGTTGTAACATAATATATTATGCCTGTCTTCTCTATATGATGATTGGCTGAGCCCTCAAGTGGGACTTTGCAACAAATGGTCAATCATTTTTTTATTAAAAAAATAATTGACATGGTTTATATAATTGACATCAATTAAAAATTTAAAAACACAGCTCAGAGATTGACACAAATGTTAAGTCTTTCACAGCTTGTGAAAAAGGCAACTCCTTTAGTTTGGTGTCCATATTCTGCCTTTGGCTTTTGGCTTGCTCAGTTGGGGATATTTTGGGGATATTTAATTTTATTCTATCAATCAATAAATTCCACTAGAAACAAACTTTGTTGTATTATTTTAATTTAATACTGTGAAGCTGCTTTGATACAATCTGTATTGTGAAAAGCGCTATACAAATATACTTGATTTGATTTGATTTGATTCATAATCTTGCATAGCTGGCATTAAAATATTGTAAAAAATTATAATTTTCGTTAATTTTATATTTTAGTGGTAGTTTGAGAAGCAGAATTTAGTAGCAACATTGCAATTTGTGGTTTTACTGTGCAACAGAATGAACCAGACTGCAATCTCTGAGAGAATAAACGAATATTTGCACGTGATTAAATGTAGTATCAGTCACCAAGTTTTAATCTTAAGGCTTTTCATCTGACCAATATAAATTACGGGTGGAAAAAGTAGGTATTAGGTGCCTCCTACGGTACAGTAGGGCGAATACAAGTAGGTCACTTAATCTCAATCAGTACAGTATGTGTAGATTCTTTCATTACTAAAAAGCAGCATTAAGTTTATCCTAAACTACTATGACGTGATATTTAATGTAGCCATTTGGATCATATTTTTAAAAACAATGCCACTGACAAAATAGTGTCCCACATTACCTGTATTAACTTTGTATGTGAAAATTGCGTAATTATCTGCTTGGTCTGAAAAAAAAAAGAGATAAGATTTAGAAAAGACTCTTGTAAAAGATAGATTTTAAGAAAAAAAAAGTGTGACTCACCATGAAGATAATTTTTTTTCACACACTATAGGCAGTTCGGGTGGAGCGTAGGTCATTATATACCAGTGTGTAGCAGAGAAACACATTGAAGCAACAGTAGTTCATCCCAGAAAGACTTACTTTCACATCCTGAGCTCTCCGAGAACAATTATTCTGATTACTCTGTAAATAAAGAGATACAAGTCACATTCATAGACAAGGACTTCTAACATGTAAGTATCAACACATTATTTTAAGATTGGGACCTGGTTTTATTTAGTATATAATCATTGCATTTAGAAAACTAGCATTTTATATAAGATCAGGTAAGAAAAGGAATAAAGTACCAGTCAAAAGTTATACTTTATTTTTCAGATTTTTATTCTATATTCTCATAGAATAAGACTGCCATCTTCTAAAAAAAAACAAACAATTGTAGAAGCCATTTATTTTGAACGATTAACCATCTAAGATGACAGCTTTGTTTTATAATGTGTCCATTCGCTCTCTCACCTTTGAAGTATGTCTTGTGAAAATATTTGCACTGGAACCAAACTGGAATTGGAAAAGCGGGAAGGGGAACGCAGCCAGTCAGTTTGCAATATCAGCCAGTGCGGTGATTCCAAAGGCATACAAGCATGTGGAAGTCATGGTGAGCGCTTCAAACTCTTCTGACTGCACTGCTACTGGGAATGAAATTTCTAATTTTATTTTTCTTTATCTGATTGTTTTTTGCTCTTGCTTGTTCTCAGATGCAGTGCTGCAGGTGTGCTCTATTGACCTCCTTAAAGGCAGAAAAGGACAAAATCGACTGGAGCATCGCACAAATTATTATGAGAGTGATCACCTCATCATCCGTAGAGGACAGTGTTTCCAGATATGGGTTGAGCTGACACGAGCTTTTATTCCGAATAGAGACAAACTTCATCTGGAGCTGATACTTGGTCAGTTATAGCCTTCTTCAACAACCACATGACAAAAAGTTTATTATTTCTACGCTCACTGGAATCACCTGTTCTTCTGTGTGCTTTACAGGTCATATCCCATCCATCCGGGACGGCACTTATGTGATTGTTCCAATAGTGGAAGAATTCAAGAAAGACTGCTGGGGGGCAAAGATTGTCGAAAAGGGCCAAAACCGAATCAAACTGTGTGTGCACTCTGTTCCGACTGCTTGCATTGGACGATACCAACTCAGTGTCGTGACTCACTCTACAGGAGGAAGATTCACTACACCATGTGTTCCTGAAAATGACATTTACATGCTGTTCAACCCCTGGTGTAAAGGTACGCGTTTTATTACACATCTGAAACTCAAACACACGTATGCTGACAAGCTTTTAAGCAGAGAAGTACAAATAGAAAGCACTTTTAAATATACTGTAACACCGTGTTGCATCGCGTCGCAACAGCTAAAAACTGTCTACACTGGACGTGACAAAGCGACTATTGCAAATTTTTCCCTTCTATGAGAAGTATCATGAGTGATGGAGTACGTCATATATAGAACAAGGCATCAGTTTACTGTCGGGATTTGTTGAGTCGGTCGCATCCAGTGTAGACAACACCACTGATTAAAATGGGTTATATTGTCTTTAGTTGCGTCACATCGCACCGTTCACTTCCAGTGTAGACATGGTGTAACTCTTCAGTTAAAATTAAACTTTCTCTTCTCACTTTATCAGATGACTATGTGTACTTGGATAACGACTCGGAGAGAGTTGAGCATGTGCTGAATGACATGGGCAGAATCTACTATGGGACTAAACAGCAGATTGGCTGCAGGACATGGAACTTTGGTCAAGTAAGAGTTAAACTTTAATTCATATACAGTATTACAAAACTCAAGCCTGAGATTTGTGTAGAAAGCCTGAGATTTTGTAAACTATTACCAGAATAACTGGTTAACTGGATGAAATGTTTCTCAATCTCAATTTTTTTTCTCTCTGATCTGTGTTATGTAGTTTGAGGAGGGAGTCTTAGCTGCATGTATGTTTGTGCTGGAGAAGAGTTGTACCCCTTGCTCAGGATGGAGAAGCCCCATCAACATCTCCAGAGTGGTGTCAGACATGGTGAGTATTCATTTTCTTTCCCATTTGTAGCTGGAAAGCTTAACAAACTGTCTGATGTGCTCTGTTTTGCAAAAAACACAACATTTTCAATCGTCTCTCCTTAACAGGTTATTGCCAACAAAGACTGTGGTGTGTTGATGGGTAACTGGTCAAACTGCTATGGAGACGGAACTTCTCCTACATCCTGGTGCGGAAGCAGTGCCATCCTGAAACAGTTCCACAAATGTGGAGGAATACCTGTGAAATATGGACAGAGCTTGACCTTCGCTGGAGTCACCAACACACGTAAGAGTTCAGGCAGAATGGACAAGGAGAAAATAAGGGTTGAGAAAGGGATTGAAGATGTAATGCACTTATTCTTCTTCTCTTTCTCGTAGTGTTGAGATGTTTAGGCATTCCTGTTCGTCCGGTCTCAAACTTTTGTTCTGCTCATGATACTGATGTTCGTTTGACAAGTGACGTTTATTTTGATGAGAAATTTCAGCTGATTGATCACATGAACCGTGATTCAATCTGGTAAGTATCGAGAACATTTGTGATGTCACCTAAAGTTCCTCTGAAAGTGCATGAAGTGAATGTCTTTCTTCTTCTCTTCGTGTAGGAACTACCACGTGTGGAATGAGGCCTGGATGGCTCGTCCCGACCTGCCATCTGGTTTTGGAGGTTGGCAGGTGGTTGATTCCACTCCTCAAATGACCAGCCAGGGCTTCTTCCGCTGCGGCCCAACATCTGTTGCTGCGATCCGCAGTGGACAGACCTTCCTGAAGCATGACGTGCCCTTCATTTTCGCAGAAGTGTGTTAATTCCTTTACATTCTAACATAAACGCTTTAAATGGTTCTCTCTCACATAAATGCAATATATGCTACATTAGTAATGTTTCTCATGTTCTAGGTGAACAATGATAGAGTATACTGGCAGCGGAGATGTGATGGGACCTTTAGTGTTGTCCACGTTGAGAAAAGTGCTGTGGGTCACTGCATCAGCACCAAGGCCGTCGGCTCAGACAAACGCTTTGATATCACTCACCTCTACAAACATCCACGAGGTGAAAACACATCTCAGTATGGTAACAGTCACACTTGGGAAATGTCTTGAAGTTAAATGTCGACTTTATTAACATTTATCAGGTTCGGATGAAGAGCATACTGCTATAGAAACAGCTATTCGTCATGGATCCAAGCGATGTACATACCAATTGCCCTGCGCGGAAGATGTGACCGTCAAAGTCAGCATGCATGGGGAAGGACCATGTGTAGGCAAGGACGCTGTGCTTTCCATCATTTTGCAGAATAAATGCAACTCGCCTCGTACCATCACCCTCTACAGTCAAGAGGCAGCCACATACTACACCGGAGTCCATAATGCTTTAGTGAGGAAGAGCCAAGTGAACATTGAGCTGAAGGCCAGTGAAGGTCAGTGATAAAAGATTGAAATCAACCCTGTATTATATGAGAAAGATTGCAGATACTTCTACATTAATACAGATTAGTGTTGTCAAAAGTACCGACTTTGTTACCAAGTCGGTACTGAAATTTGAAAATTGTGATGCTTTGAGCACTGTTGAGTGGAATCGTAAACACCTCTGATTGGCCATTGTACTCGGGCGCTCATTGGATATGTCTGTGATTGGCTACAATGATCAGCTGTACGATTCCAGTTACGTTTCCGCTCAACAGCGCTCAAAGCGTCACATTTTTTTAATTTCAGTACCGACTAGGTACCGAAGTCGGTACTTTTGACAACACTAATACAGATTCATTTGAAAACACATCTTTTTCTCTCTGTTTTGGTGTTCCGTCCACACTGAGACAGCGTTTCTGTACTGAGCTTCATGAAGACGCTCTCCAAAATAGATAAAGTGATGGCAACATGCACAGTGTTGCTAAAGATAAATGTTCTTTATATTACATTCCTGCAAAGATGACAGAAGATTTACTCACAATTGCTATAAACCACACATGGAATGGCGACTGAATGCGACCTGGATGCACCTCTTACTGTTGGGATAGTACTAAAATGATGGTGCCAGAAGAATAGTGTGAGAACTCAATTATGTCTGGTCTCTCGGTATCATCTCAGCTAGTTTTTATTACATTTTACGCATACATAGTAATATGATTTAAAAGAATAGTTCACTTCAAAATGAAAATTCTGTCATCATTTACTCACCCTCAAGTTGTTCCAAACCTGTTTGAATTTCTTTCTTCCGCTGAACACAAAAGAAGATATTTTGAAGAATGTCGGTGACCAAACAGTTGATGTACCCCATTGACTTCCATCAAATTTTTTGGATGGGTACAATGGGGTACATCAACTGTTTGGTTACCAACATTCTTCAAAATATCTTCTTTTGTGTTCAGCAGAAGAAAGAAACTTGAGGGGGAGTAAATGATGACAGAATTTTCATTTTGAAGGGAATTATTCCTTTAAAATTTCAGTGAGGACAAGAAACTTTTGGAACACTTAAAATGCTAGTGTGGATGGAAACGTTTAGTGTGGTGTCTTGAAACGAAAACGCCGTTTTCAAATGTATCTAGATTGTATGTAGATGTAGCATGCAACTTTTTTAAAAGGAGACTTGTTTATCTCTTTTCATTCTATAGTCCAGACTCTACCGTGGACCCTGCGATATGACGAGTATAAGGAACACCTGGTGGATCAGGCGGCCTTGATGCTCCATCTCTTTGGACACGTCGCTCAGACCAAGCAGATTCTGGCCACGCAGTTCCACTTCAGACTGCGCACTCCAGATCTAGTTATAACTGTGAGTCCAGCAGATTCTCTGTTTTTTATTTCTTTATGGGTTGGTGATGGCCTAGAAGATAAGGGTTACATGATTATTGGTGGGAACTCGCCATGGATTTTACATGAATGTCTTAATGTAAATTTTATGGTTCATAAACTTAAAATACATTCAATAAATTGTTTACCTTTAAGCCTGTATGTGATGCTGTCCTGGGTCAAGAAGTGCCAGTCAAAATCACATTCCAGAATCCACTGCCTTGTGTCCTAAAGAATGTGATATTCCGTATTGAGGGTCTGGGACTGCAGCATTCCAGAATTGTTAGCTATGGGTAAGATAAATTTAACCCAATCTCAGAGGAAAACAACTACTTTACAAGGTGATGATTTAATATGAATTTGTGTGGTGTTAGAAAAAAGTACACATTAAAAAAACTCTTAAACATATCTTGATATACAAGACAGAACGAATTAGCCATCAATTTGCCAAAATATAAAATAGTTGTGAATTGCCAGGAGCTTGTGTTGGATTAATTATATTAAATTTTTTTATTGTTATGATACAATTGTATTAGGAGATGTAATATGTGTTGCTATATAGTTTTAGTATGTAATAATTCTCTTTTTCTCAGTGATATTGCAAGCCTGGCCACAGTGAACCTGACAGAGACATTTATTCCAGTGCGACATGGCGCACAGAAACTACTGGCGTCCCTCGACTGTCCTCAACTCAATCAAGTGCATGGTGTTGCCAACATTACTGTTAAACAGTGAAAAAGTACTTCAATCAACTAAAGAGAAGATATGGTTATTTCTTTGAACTGTAAACTTGTTGATCATGATCTCAGAGGAGATTGCACTCAGGGTGTTTTATGCCTGACATTTTTTCATCTTGTCATGAAAAATAAAAAAATTAATTCTGAATAAAAACCTTTAAAAACTTGTATATTTTTGGTTGTTGTTATGGTGAATATTTCCTTAATTATTATTATCCATTTTGTTAATTATGTGCTGCCTCAGCATTAAGAACAATGTCGATAATTTATTCACTTTGATGTGTGATTATGATAAGTCTGTAGTACTTCTGGGTAATAATAATAATCTGGACCAACATTCAAAATGGAGTTGTTGAATTGTCAAACATCCATTATGAAAGCTATGCCTATTGTGTGTAGCAATAACATTCAGATTATAATAAATGTATATGTATATATAAACACACCCATCTCCACGTGTCATTTGCAGCGGGTGTGTATAATCAGTGGGTTGGACTATAGGTGTGTGCAAGTTTACTTGAGTGTAGGCATCCAAATTTGAGTCATTCACATACATGTATCCAAGTGTTTCAGATGATATATATTCTATTGGCTCTATATTCTAGATGAGCCCCCAGTGTGAGTTTTTATTTTTATTTTAGAACATTATATTGGAACATCGCTTTTATTTAGTTTTTTTTTCACACATTTGTTAATTATATCATGAACTATTATAATATATTCCAATTATGAAATATGTGGAAGTGAATGTGTTTTGTCATTTAAACACTTGATCTATGACATGCAGTGGGTGCCGCCATGTTAATTTGCACTACAATTCAGAGAAGTGCATTTGTCGGATTTACATCACGTAAATTCATCCATTTCTCCTGAAATACATTAGTGGCCGGTGATTTGAAATGGAAGAAAAATAGAGTAAACTTTTTAGTTTTATACACAATGCATATCTGATATGAATAAAACACTTTGTCAAATTATAATTGAAAGGATTATTATTGTAGCTTCCATCAGTTTATGGAATTTGTAACAAACTATAAATGTCTATTTAAATGTCTGAAACCTAATATAAATATTATGTGGTTAAAAACACTGAATAGTTGTGATATACGAAAAGCATTGAGCATGTCCGTCTCTGGCTCAGCACCAGCATGTCTGCATTATCAGTGACTCACTGAACGTTGTAATCACACCGTCAAAGAGTGATTATGTGTACGTGATTATGTGTACATTCTGTGTAAACATTTTCTTTTCCAGTTCTAATTTTATTCAACTTTTACTGATCATATCATTTGCAATGAAAATATCTACGTTTAATGAGAACAATCTTAAATTGAAGCATTTTCACTAGTGACCCAACTTAAAGTAATAACAACAAATTAAATATAAAGCAAACTTTAGCAAATACTCATCTACAAAAAAACACGCTCTACTCTCTACTGATCAAAAGCCTAACCTTTGGCTTTTTAAGACATAAAAAAATGAATGCTTATAAAGGTAGAGGTAGCTGTCTGATGGGAAAATATTACTCTCTTTTGGGTAAAGACATGGTTATGTTAATGTATTAATCACAAGCTGATCTGCAAATCTATTATGTGCTGGGAAAATATACTTCCTGCTCTCCATCAAGAACACTGGTTTTGTATAACTCACACCCCTAATTGTAGTGTGCTTACTTTACAGATCTGCATGATGAGAGAATTTTAATCTCTGTATCTGTTCACAGAATTGAATCCATCACCTACATCCTTATTTAATTACTTAGGAACCAGTTATTCTTTTTCACTGAATATCTTTTTACTTATGTGCATTATCGTATTATTCTCATATACTCAAACAACTAAGCACCAGTATTATCACAAAATCTCCTTGTTATGTAGCTGTTGACATCAGAACCTGTTATACTTGTTCACAAGAATAAAGTAAATGAACATTAACTATTTTACATGAAGTGATTTTAAAAACGAAGATGCACAATTTAAAGCACAATGTGATGACTTATATGTTCAGTTAGCATTGACATGGTTTTACTGCCCTAATTAATGCCACATACAACACAAATGTGTCATATTTAATTATTATCATTGCTATGCAGTTTTGTTTATGTTAGAAACACATAAACTCTATGACAATTGCAAAGCAATGTACAATGTGCCCTAGTAAAACTAGGTGTGAAATGGCTATGACTGTTTTGCAAAACAAATATAAATATTATAACTTCAGGTAGCAGCTGTTTCTGTAGTTAGAATCAAAGAGAATATTTTCCAACAACGACATGTCTATTTTTACCTAAATTGTATATAATTTAAAAATAACAACAAAATTTTACTTAGCTTTGGTTCTGTAATCAGTGTCAGACAATTCAATTTCATTTAATTTAATTTCCACAAAACATATCTGAGAGAATGTTAATTAAAGGCATAGTTCACTTTGAAATTAAATTTTGGTATGTTTTAGCTTACCTCAAGGGCATCCAAGATGTAGGTGTCTTTGTTTCCACAGTAGTTTCAATTTTGATATTTTTAGGTCAAACCGTTCTTGTCTGTCAGTCATATAATGCAGGTCTATGGTCACCACCTCAAAGAGCATGCACAGAGAAGTCCAAATTAAACAATTCCCCATCATAAGTACACATTGATGGCCTAAGACATGAAACGAGCGGTTTGTGTGAGAAAACAGTATTTATATCGTACAGTATTTACAGCCACGTCCAAGTGATCAGAGGGCGCGCGCGCTTCCTGGTGTGTGACGTGTGCACGCGTTCTGGCTTAGTCTGCGCAAGCGCCGCGCCCTCAGATCACTTGGACGTGGCTGTGTACAAGAGGTAAAAACGATATAAATACTGTTTGTTTTCTCACACAAACCGCTCATTTCGTGTCTTAGGCCATCAATGTGTACTTACGATGGGGAATTGTTTAATTTGGACTTCTCTGTGCATGCTCTTTGAGGTGGTGACCATAGACCTGCATTATATGACTGACAGACAAGAACGGTTTGACCTAAAAATATCAAAATTGAAACTACTGCGGAAACAAAGACACCTACATCTTGGATGCCCTTGAGGTAAGCTAAAACATACCAAAATTTAATTTCAAAGTGAACTATCCCTTTAAGAAAGAAATATACAGAAATAATAAACTACTTAAATTCTGGTTAATTACATTTTTAAACATTTTATCATTTAAAATATAAGTAAAACTAATGCATGATCTGGTAATCACACCTGTAACCTTGCCATGACTAGTTTGGCATTGGCATTTGGTCATTATAAATGAGCATTTTCTCCTTACTCTAGGATTTCTTGATCTCTATCAGTACAGAACAATTAAACTAAGATATTAATTGGACTTAAATCCCTGCAAAAAAAACATTCAAATTATCATGTCACTCACCCAAAATCCTATCTTCTTTATCACAAGAGATGTGGAATGGGTGGAGATGGACATGAAGTATATATATCCAGAGCTGCAGTGGAAAGAAGAGCTGGTTAAAGCAGGACTCACTGTTCACTTGCTTCAGTAAACCAAGTTCCCGGTTCAGTTTCTCTTAAACAAGGACAAGGACTAAAACATGTAAGTAATCAACTTTGACTTCACTTCAGGCTTCTTATCTGATTTTATTTTGTACTTATTAATTGTTTTCTGGACCCTTAATAACCCACCAAAAGTAAAAGGTTAAGATGATTTACCTTGCTGTCTAGTAAATGCAGCTTGAGTTCTAGAAACATGACTTGATGATTTGAATGCTCATAGATTTAATATTTAGGTGAATACATCAGAAAGGATTCAACAGACGTTAGTTATGAATGATCCACCTGGACTTGTGCAAACAAGTGATGATCTTAATCTTAATCTATCTTTTAATTCATTCTTCACAATCATTGTTTTTTTTCTGACAGGATGCCGTTTGCAAACAACCAATGCCAAAACCTCTGCACCCTCGGCCGTTTCCCAGAGTTCAAACTGCAGGAGGATGACAGCTGTAAAGGTGCATGCTGCGCACCGGTCTACACCAACCGTAGTGTTAACCCATGTGCAAACCCTTATGCTAACAGTTGCACAAATCTCTGTGTAAACTCATGCGCAAATGTTCATGTGAATCCATGCGTAAATACATACGTGAACCCATGCACAAATCCTTGTGTAAAGCCATAGGTGAACCCATGTGTTAACCCTTGCGCTACTCCATACACTAAACATTGCAACTATCACTCCATGCCGTGATTATGAGACTAAGGAAGTTGTCATCAAGGAGTGTGTGGAAGATTGCACAATCAAGCGAGAAGGTGGAGGTGATCGTAAGAGTCGTAGATCGTTGTCCTGCAATGCATGATGGGAAATGTGTTGTTGTAATAACACAATGAATGATCTGTTTGATATTTAATGAACTGTCTTCTGCTTTTTTCGTTTTCTCAGAAACTCTCCTCCGGGTGAGTAAAGTCGATCTTATCAAGTGCAGGACCGGACAGAATCGTCAGGAGCATCACACACATTGTTTCCTTGATGATCACCTCATCGTCCGCAGAGGACAGTGCTTCAATATGTGGGTTGATCTGTGCCGTCCTTTCAATCCAAGTTGTGACAAACTCCACCTGGAGCTGAAACTTGGTTAGTTACTGTATGACCTGTGCGTGGGTGACAATATAGGACATGCAGATACCATATATGTTGAGGAGGAACATGCATTTCTACCCTCACTGGAATCACTTGTTCTTCTGTGTGCTTTACAGGTCATATCGCATCCATCCGAGACGGCACTCATGTGGTCGTTCCAATAGTGGAAGAATTCAAGAAAGACTGCTGGGGAGCAAAGATTGTCGAAAAGAGCCAAAACCGACTCAAACTGTGTGTGCACTCTCTTCCGACTGCTTGCGTTGGACGATACCAATTCAGTGTCGTGACTCACTCTACAGGAGGAAGATTCACTACACCATGTGTTCCTGAAAATGACATTTACATGCTGTTCAACCCCTGGTGTAAAGGTACGTGTTTCATTACACTGAAACCTGATTATATGAAGATTAAATTGAATGCGGAAAGAAAGAAAGCACGATTAAAACATTATGAATATTCTCTGTTCTCAGATGACTGCGTGTACCTGCATGAAGAGACGGAGAGAGTCGAGTATGTGCTGAACGACATGGGCAGAATCTACTATGGAACTAAACAGCAGATTGGCTGCAGGACATGGAACTTTGGCCAAGTAAGTGTTAAACTTGAGAGTTAAAAGTGCCTACACACAAGTTTACGGTATGTCAGGGAGACTCTAACCATTGATTTCAAAGGGGACTGTGTGTTACAAGAAAAAACATTACAAAAGATAGCATTCCAGATGTTTCACAATTTACAAACTGCCATCTGAATCTTAGTTTGAGGAGGGAGTCTTGGCTGCATGCTTATATGTGCTGGAGAAGAGTTGTACCCCTTGCACAGGATGGGGAAGTCCCATCAACATTTCCAGAGGGGTGTCTGACATGGTGAGTATTCATTTTCTTTCTATCTATGTTGGAAAGCCAAACAAAACGGTCTGATTTGCTCTGTTCTAAAAATGGTACATATGTAATCGTCTCTACTTAAAAGGTTATTGCCAACAAAGACTGTGGTGTGTTGATGGGTAACTGGTCAAACTGCTATGGAGACGGAACTTCTCCTACATCCTGGTGCGGAAGCAGTGCCATCCTGAAACAGTTCCACAAATGTGGAGGAGTACCTGTCAAATATGGACAGAGCTTGACCTTCGCTGGAGTCACCAACACACGTAAGAGTTCAGGCAGAATGGACAAGGAGAAAATAAGGGTTGAGAAAGGGATTGAAGATGTAATGCACTTATTCTTCTTCTCTTTCTCGTAGTGTTGAGATGTTTGGGCATTCCCACTCGTCCGGTCTCAAACTTCTGTTCTGCTCATGATACTGACGTTCGTTTGACAAGTGAAGTTTATTTGGATGAGAAATTTCAGCTGATTGATCACATGAACCGTGATTCAATCTGGTAAGTATCGTGAACATTTGTGATGTCACCTAAAGTTCCTCTAAAAGTGCATGAAGTGAATGTCTTTCTTCTTCTCTTCGTGTAGGAACTACCACGTGTGGAATGAGGCCTGGATGGCTCGTCCCGACCTGCCATCTGGTTTTGGAGGTTGGCAGGTGGTTGATTCCACTCCTCAAATGACCAGCCAGGGCTTCTTCCGCTGCGGCCCAACATCTGTTGCTGCGATCCGCAGTGGACAGACCTTCCTGAAGCATGACGTGCCCTTCCTTTTCGCAGAAGTGCGTTAATTCCTTTAATATAGCATTCTGTCATACAGAGACTGACATACAATGACTTATAATTCCTGTTTGTCTCCTTGTGTTCTAGGTGAACAGTGATAAAGTTTACTGGCAGAGGGAAAGTAATGGAACATTTGGTATCGTCCACGTTGAGAAGGATGTAGTAGGTCACTGCATCAGCACCAAGGCCGTCGGCTCAGATCAACGTGTAGATATCACAAACCTCTACAAACACCCACTGGGTAAGAATCCATACATATGCCACAAAATACTTACATTTGAATTGGTAAGCGATGTGGTGCAACCCATGCTCCAGACACATTAAGCCATTGTGCTTATGAGGATCAGGTTTGAGTCAATAACACTCCTTATCATGTCTTTCTCATAAAGAGGTGAAAGGCCAAAAAAAGAAACACCTGGATAGTAAAAGTGGAGCAAGAATCAATCATTTTAATTGTACATTCACCTCCTCCTGCCTCCGTTGATCAGGTTCTTCAGAGAAGTGTGCTGCTTTGGAGACAGCCCTTCGTCACGGCTCCAGGAGATGCACATACCCACTGCCCTGCACTGAGGATGTTGTCTGTGAAGTCAGCCTGAAGGACGATAAACTGTGTGTGGGAAAAGATGCCGTGCTTTGCATCAATCTAAAAAACAAATGCAGCTCACCTCGTAGCGTCACCCTCCACAGCCATGCCGCAGCCATGTACTACACTGGAGTCAGGAAGGCCTTCCTGAAGAGAGACCAGACATGCATCGAGCTCAAGGCCTCTGAATGTGAGAAATTATCAAGTTTGATTTAAAATACATGAGACCACACAGTTACTGGTGCAGCTTATGTGTAAAGTTAATAATGCAAATTAGCACACAATCTGTTAGTTATTTAAAATAGAGATTTGTAATGAAAGCATATCACTTTTCCCACAATAGGCAAACCTATGGAATGGACCCTGAGTTATGACGAGTATAAGGAACACCTGGTGGATCACGCCCCACTGATGCTCAACCTCTTTGGACACGTCGCTCAGACTAAGCAGATTCTGGCCACCCAGTACAGCTTCAGACTGCGCACTCCAGATCTAGTTCTCGCTGTGAGTTTAAAGTATTCAACTTATTCTGTTGATCAGCTGAAATAATTTAGTGCTAAATTGTGTCTTGTTTGTGGTTCTTCTCAGCCTATATGTGATGCTGTCCTGGGTCAAGAAGTGCCGGTCAAAATCACCTTCCAGAATCCACTGCCTTGTGTCCTCAAGAACAGTGTATTCCGCTTTGTGGGACTTGGACTGAAGCACCCCAGAGTTGTTAACTATGGGTATAATTAATTTAATGAATTGGTCGATTAAATAATAAATACTCTTTGCATTATTCTGTTCTTGCATTCTCCAATTAATTCTATACAATTATTTTAAAATATATAAATTATAGTGATATTAAATAATCCTTTTTCTTTCTCAGTGACATCGCAGGACATGCCACTGTGTGCCTGACAGAGAAGTTTGTTCCCAAGTGTCACGGCCACCAGAAACTTCTGGCTTCATTCGACTGTCCTCAGCTCACTCAGGTGCATGGATTCACCAACCTTGAGGTCAAACAGCACTGTTAAACCAATCGAATAACCGAAAGAGAGGAAATTTTGATTGGAAAAGAAAGTGTTGATGACTAAATGCTTCAGTAAAATTTTCCAATGTGTGTTTCACATAATTTGCAAACACTGTTTCACTTCATCTACTAAAGACAAATGTTACAGATTGATTGTGGTCTTGGAACTTGTTTTCTAAATATTGTGATTTACATCCTGATTGCCCTTCTTTAAGTTATGTATTGGGATATGGGATTAGTAATACCTTCTAATGCAGATTATGATTATGTCTAATTGAAATGAATGAATTATGAAAAAAGCTTTTTTTTCCTTATGCTAATAATGTCAATGAAAACCTTTGAAACTTGTGGCTTATTTTCTCTTAATCACTTTATTGTTAATCTTGTCTCTGTGCAGTCGCAGCATTAATAAAACATATTTTAAATGGATCATGTCTGTTTATGATGTGAAATTCTGATTTATTATAAATATATAGCATCATCATAAAATGTAATGTTCTTACACAGGTAGCATCTATTTTCTTTTAGATTATTGGAACAGATAGAGACAAACACATTTAAATGATCAATATAAGTATAATTATTATTACAATTATTAGTATTATGAGATAAACACATTCACAGTGTATATGGAATTGCTTTTCATAACTTTTACACATCACGCTAGCTGACTGACAATTGTACAATTTGTGGTAAATTGTTATTCGATGAAAGTTGTCATCAGTGGTGGAGAAAATGTTATTTCGTTATTTTTATATTCTCATAAATTTCAAAAAATCACTATAATTTGACATTAAATAAAATTGTCACACCTTTGAAAATCCCGCCTCTCTTATCAGCCAAGTCGCGGTGCGCGCGCAGCTCGTGTCAGTTTTGTAACGTATTCTGCTCACAAATGATAACATTTGGAGATTAAACCCTCTCCTCGTGTAATAGGTTAGGAACGTTTTCAGCTGATTGGAAGCTCGTATACTACCTTAAATTCAACTTGTCTGGCACATAGACAGGTCTGGCACAGTCTTCTTTTGCTTGCTGCAACTGACAGGATTTTAAAGGTGAAGTATATAATTTCAGCGCCACTAGCGGCACCAAGCGGAATTGGAAAAAAAATCGCAATAACCATTGTGCATTTTACTTTAGATTTGAAGCCTCAGTTGTATAGTTCTGTCAAAATTTATAAAGAAATTAAACCATAAATACCATTTGGCGCTCTTTAATGTGTTGTGATAAATCGCTGTCTTAGCCGCCTGGCTAATTCAACAAGCAGCATGTGCAGACTGTGCTCTGATCATCTCTTTTTCTATTTTACTAGTTATAGTAATGAAATAAATATGAATGAACTTGAAGGTATGTTGAAAGATAGCCTACAACTTACCGAAATGCGTCATGTCTTATGTATTGTCATGTCAATGTCATGTCACATACATTTACCTTTAAAAAAGCCATTCAATTAACTCTACAGGACCATTTTGGTATGCACTACATAGCCATATTTTTTATTTTATTTTTTTACTTGGTCTGTTCTTCACTATTTAAAAGCAGGGTAGGTGATTTGTTCCAGAATTGTTTTTGTTTTGTTATGCTGGTTGAAAGTCTCTTCACATCCTGATAGCAATCACTAAGTTAAATGGTCTAAAACTATATATATATATATATATATATATATATATATATATATATATATATATATATATATACATATATATCATCTGTGGAAGGCGTAGGTACGATGTGCAATGGTGCGATTTCCTACTTGCCTGTCAACATGTGTATTTATTTCCATACCTCCATGCATCATCACGTTTCATGCTACGAGTTAGACAGTCGTCAGTCAGCGAGCACCGCAACCGAAACAGTAGCCATCTTTAAAGTTCCTCCTGAACCAAAACACACAAGCTTATGCTGCGTTCATGCCATAACTACTGTAATTTGGAAGAGATGGAAACCGGTGATGTTATAGGATACTCAGAGCAGTTTGTGATACGAATTTACAGTATGCGATTCAGTGGCAACACTATCAATGCTGAAATGAAACTGCAGCAGTCAGGTGGTACAAAAAAGCTATTTTTTTGTTTTGTTTCATCTGACCGTAGAACCCGTCCCGTTTGAAGTTCCAGTAGTGTCGGTTACTTTTCAAATGTTCTATGGACAGATGAAACAAACAAAAAAATAGCTTTTTGGCAGCAAACACTTAATATGGGTTTGGTTCATATACAGGAGAAAAAAAGTACCCCATGTGTAAAATTAAATACTCTGCTGTATCTTTAATGCTGTGGGCCTAATTTTCTGCCAGAGGTCCTGACATCTTGTTCAGATACATGGCATCATGGATTCGATCAAATACCAACAGATAAAAAATCTAAACCTGACAGCCTGTGCTAGAAATCTTATAACGGGCCATGTTTGGATCTTCCAACAGGACAGTGATCCAAAATCAAACATCAAAATCTAAACAAAAATGGGTCACTGAGCACAAAACCAAGCATCTGCAATGGCCATCCCAGTCTCTGACCTGAACCCTATAGATAATGAGTGGGTTGAACTGAAGACAAGAAGCATCAACATGGATCTGGGAATCTGAAGGATCTGGAGAGATTCTGTATGGAGGAATGGTCTCTGATCTCTTGTCAGGTGTTCTCCAAACTCATCAGGCATTGTCGGTTGTCTGTTAGAACGGTGTCCTGTTAGCAGCCCATAAGTTAATAACTAATGATCGTTATGACGGAAGTGAATCGATCAAAACTAACTTTCGCTGGACAATAACTTTATCCTAGAGCTGCTGTAAAGCCAAAACAATCTCTGTTACTTTAATTTCCTATTATCACTGTAAACCTGCTTTGAAACAGTCCATATTGTTAAAAGCGCTATATAAATGAAGTTGACTTGACTTGGAGCATCTCCATGCAACTCGTGTTTTTTGTGATTCATCAATCCACACACAATTTACCATATTCTGCCAAAAACGTCATTCTGTCTTTGAAAGGTTTTCTGAGACCGCAATAGCTTTTTAAGTGGTGCATTTTCTTACATTTTGCTAATTTCCTGACCAATAATTTGTTTAAGACAATTAAAAGCTTAAAGTTGAGCCATTTTGGGTTTGGCCCAATTATAATTTTTTTTTTTTTTTGCCCAGGAGTGTACACTGTAATGTTCTAACGCTCATACACTAGCTGCTTGTTTCAATAACCCATTAGTGCCATTGCTTGTTGTATAATATCATGGTCATTTGATCTACAGATTCATTATTACTCATCACAAACACACGTTTACTGCAAGTTAATGACTTTTATTGATGCAACATTGAGGACAGATTATCAGTGCAGCTACAAGAAGAAAATAAATCATAGAACACAACCACAAATTGTCAGTTGTTTAGGTTGACTACATAGCAAAAGAAAGCAAATGACTAGAATGATTGAATATTTGCAATCTTTCTTATGATATGTGAAACTACATCACATAATCCAAAATATAACACCCACAAAAAAACAATGTCAGCCATAAATCATCCCTTTAAAAGCAAGATCCCGAGATTAAATGCACCCTTTGGTTTACCATTTTCACTGGAGATTACATAACTAAAATACCATTTTTTTTTAACTCTGCAAATCAATCCACGTGAAAAGCATGCTGAAAGCTTTCTGGTCCTCCGGTTATTTGAGTGCTTGTTCACTTTTCTTTGACAACGATGTTAGAGCATCCATGAACCTGAGTGAGTTGAGGACAATCCAGGGAGGCCAGAAGTTTGTGAGGGCCGTGACACTTGGGAATAAATTTCTCCGTCAGGTTCACTGTGGCATGGCTTGCAATGTCACTGATAAACAGACAAAAAAGTAAGAATTTATTTATATACCAATAAAAATGAATAGTAGCATGTTAAATGTCCCATTCTTTTGTATAGTTTAACACGATTCATTTCCTACCCATAGTTAATGGATCTGCAGTGCTTCAGTCCCAGTCCCTCGATACGGAATATGGCGTTCTTCAGCACGCAGGGCAGTGGGTTCTTGAAAGTGATTTGGATCGGCACTTCTTTGCCCACCACACAATCACATCCAGGCTGAAAATCCACAATCCAAATTAACACCACACTACAGATTACAGGACAGTCATGCAAAAGACTCCATTTTCCACCCAGCTAATAATCATCAGTAGTTCTTGATTTTACTTCTAGCCATAAGACAGGCTTATAAAATGTATAGTTTCATCAACAAACACACATTATGTCCAGCAGGTGAAGTATAGATTTCAAGTTATTCAAACTCACAGAAATAACCAGATCTGGTGTGCACATCCTGAAGTTGAAGCGTTTGGCCACAACCTGCTTAGTTTGAGTGACCCGTCCAGCGACAGTGAGCATCATGGCTGAATGATCCACAAGGTGAGTCTTGTAATCCTCATATCGCAGGGCCCACTCCAGAACCTTGGCTAAAGAGGAACAAGAGATAAACAATGATAAATACTAATGCTTCTGTTGAAAGTAACAGTAAAATCCTCATCCCCATCATATCAGACCAATTCATATTAGACTTGATTTGATTTTAGTCTCTAAGTTTCACAATTGATGAATCTTCGACTGAATCAACTGAATAAAGACACTATTGCCTTCTGTAGAGCTGCTTGTAGATTTAAGGTCTTTGCATCAATGCTTCTGTTGACTGAAATATTTGTTATTTTTGTGATTTTTGCAAACTCGAGTAGTTGTGGGATTTATATTTTTCTAGGCACTATATATATTTTTTGTGTTATACAATAATGCTAAAAATCCATTCAGCAGTGAAGAACATGAACGGATTTTTACATTCTCAGCTTTAGCTAAGCTCTTTCATTTCTTACATTCACTGGCCTTGAGCTCAAAGCAGGTCTGGTCCTTCTTCACCAAGGATTTTTGGACTCCGGTGTAGTATGTGGCCGACAGATGGCTGTGGAGGGTGACACTACGAGGTGAGCTGCATTTGTTCTTCAGAGCGATGCAGATCACGGCATCCTTGCCCACACATGGTCCATCACCCTTCATGCTGACATCACAGACAACATCCTCAGCGCAGGGCAGTGGGTATGTGCATCTCCTGGAGCCGTGACGAAGGGCTGTCTCCACAGCACAACGCTCCTCCTCTGAACCTGAAGGATGTGGGGAGGGAAGCTATTACAACTATTCAGAGTGAAAGAGTCTTTAAGTGATGTGTGTGACTTTTCACCTTCTGGGTGTTTGTAGTGGTGTGTGATATCCACACGTTTGTCTGAGCCGACAGCCTTGGTGCTGATGCAGTGACCCACTGCGTTCTTGTCAACGTGGACCACAGCGAAGGTTCCACATGCAGTTCTCTGCCAGAAGACTACATCACTGTTCACCTACAGCAAGAAAATGTAATAAAACAGGAAAATAACAGAATCAATGATGCAAGCTTCATCAAATATGAGGCAAATTCAAATGTTGCTGTAAAGCAGTCATTAGCTCAATTCAGTTCAGGTTTTGTTCTCATCTGATAGTGTCAGTGCAGTCAAATCAATAATATTACTGAATATTACTGCAAAACACTACCACTTTAATATATTACCATAACATAGTGTGCACGCTACAAAGAGATTCACATGTTCTGGAATAATTGCATCAAAACCTGTGCTTAATGCTCCAATTACAAGGCATGCTCGTACCTCAGCAAAAACGAAGGGAGTGTCATATTTAAGGAAGACCTGTCCACTGCGGATCGCAGCAACAGATGTTGGGCCGCAGCGGAAGATGCCCTGGCTGGTCTCCTGAGGAGTGGAATCAACCACCTGCCAACCTCCAAAACCACATGGCAGGTCAGGACGAGCCATCCAGGCCTCATTCCACACGTGGTAGTTCCTAGAAGAAGAGAAGGAGAAGGATTCACATCACAGCAGAGGAGACAGAAATATAATGCAATGCAAGAGGACACAAGAAAAGATTGCAATGCAAATTCATCACTTTGTGCTTTGTCTAGAACATTGCATAGTTTAGGTGATCACAATTAGATATATAAATATTCAATTTATATTCAATGCATTTACATTTTCTCACCAATAGGCGGTGCTCATCAAAGCTGCTATCGCCAAACTGCATATTCAGCTTTGCAGTATGCAAGCCATTGTAAAGATATAGTCTCAATTCCTACTTGGTATCTTTATAATCAACTACTTTTGTAAATATGTAGTGAAAATGTCAAATCAATGGAATCAAAAATCAATTTAGATAATACTGCTTAATGATACTATAGTTGACACTGTTGCTGATAATGAAAGAGGTTTGTACAGAATCTTACCAGATTGAATCACGGTTCAGGTTATCGATCAGACAGCAGTTCTCATCAAGATAAATATCTACTGTCATAGACACATCAGTGTCATGAGCAGAACAGAAGTTTGTGACCGGACGAGTGGGAATGCCCAAACATCTCAACACTACGAGATAGAGAAGAAGAAGAAGTGCATTACATCTTCAATCCCTTTCTCAACCCTTATTTTCTCCTTGTCCATTCTGCCTGAACTCTTACGTGTGTTGGTGACTCCAGCGAAGGCCAAGCTCTGTCCATATTTGACAGGTTTTCCTCCACATTTGTGGTATTGTTTCAGGATGGCACTGCTTCCGCACCAGGATGTAGGAGAAGTTCCGTCTCCATAGCAGTTTGACCAGTTACCCACCAACACACCACAGTCATCGTTGGCATTAATCTGTGAAAGAGTGAAGAGTGCTACATTATTATCTGTTCTCTTTCTAAACATCATCAAGTCATGATTGCATCATTCAGATGAAGCATAGAACCCATCAGGAGGTTCGTTAGGCTTCATGAGGAAAATGAAGACTTACCATAGCAGACACCACTCTGGCCACGTTAACAGGGTCGCCCCATCCTGAGCAAGGTCCACCACTCTTCTCCAACACAAACAAACACGCAGCCAGGACTCCTTCATCAAACTAAGAATCAGAGAAATTAAAAGTTAAGATGCTTTCCATGCAGTGTGAAATTGCTGTGGTTTATGCTATGCTTGTATTCCAGCACTTCAGATCAAATATATTCCATTGCAAACATTTTGACATATATTAATGAAAAGTTTGTCTCTTACCTGACCAAAGTTCCAGGTTCTGGATGCGATCTGACATTTAGTTCCATAGAAGATTCTGCCCGTGTCATTCAGCACATACTCGACTCTCTGAGCCTCCTCATCCAGGTACACAGAGTCATCTAGTAAAGAAAGAGAGTGCTGACATTTAAACTGAGAAGCTTCATATACTGTAGTCTCGATAATGGTTTCATTTGTTTTCTCTTGATTCAGTTTTACAACCATTTACCGACTATAATAATCAATGTTCCTTCTATCGGTAGATGCTCGATTAACATCCAGTCCCATTCTTTACAAAGACATTTGTAGAAATATACAAATACAGCCTGTATTGAAAACATTTCTAGTAGGTTTATATAATATATTTATATATCTTGCAAATTAATAAGTGTGGCATGTTTTTGTTTGCAAGATTTATCAGAGCTACAGTCCTGTATTAAAAATTAATTAATATTAAGACTTTAGCCTTTTTTCCCACACATCTTTACAGTCTTCTCTTCATACTGTACATACCTTTACACCAGGGGTTGAACAGCATGTAAATGTCATTGCAAGGGTTGCATGATGACGTGGCTCTGCCTCTTGGGCCGCAAGTCACAACGGTGAGGCTGTATCGTCCAATACAAGCAGTCGGAAGGGAGTACACACACAGTTTGACTCGGTTTTGCACACTTTCGACAATCTTGGCCTCCCAGCGAGATTTTTTGAATTCGTCCACTAATGGAACAATCACCAGAGTGCCATTGCATATTGATGGAGCATTACCTGTAAAATACAAACAGCAAGAAATAACCAGGGTTATTATCATTAACTAAAAGTAAAAAAAAAAAAAAAAAACTCAAGCTGACTTAACCAACCAAGTCTCAGCTCCAGGTGAAGTTTGTCACATTTCGGATTGAACGGCCGGGACAGCTCAACCCACATCTGGAAACACTGTCCTCTACGGACAATGAGGTTATCACTATGATAACAATTGGTGTGATGCTCCAGACGATTCTGACACTTCCAGGATTTCATCAGGTCAACACAACGCACCTGCAGAACCAAATCTGAGGAAAACCAAGCAGAAGAAATCAATCAGGAGCTGTACTTGTACTGTTCGCGTGTTGGTCAAAAATGAATGATTTTTTTTAATGAACTTTTTGTATTCTTTTATTTAGTATTTTGTATTTTTATGAGATTTTATGATACTAAACTGTATTTATGCAGTATTTATAATCCATTTATTCACTTTTTGAGCATGTACCTGAAAATTAAATTTCCAGTTTAAACGCTCATAAATCTTTAATGCTTTAGAGCACAGACTTCAGTTTGGTCTCTTTTTTAAAGATGAAACTTGGCAGATTATTGCTAAAGTAAAAAAATAAGTAAAAAAATAAAAATAAAGTGAAAAAAGTAAAAAAATAAAAAAAATTGTCATGAAAAATGCACAAAAATACCATTTTCAGTTTCTATATGAAATATATATTTTCCAAAAACACGTTTTACTCTAAAACTGTGGGAAAATCAAAGCCATAAATCTAAACAAGCTGTGTTCCAAATTTGAAGTTGATATCTCAAAAAATTTGCTTAGAGTAAGATTTTGTTTGGGTGCAGTACCAAACGTTTCCACTAGATGAAATTCGTCTCCCATTCCAATGCACTCATTTTTGACTGCGAACAATACAAAGTGTGACTTTTTTTTTTTTCAGGACCATTTAATCTTTTCGAACAATGTCCATGATTTTTTTTTTCTTCTTTTTTGTTTGTTCACACAGCAATTGCCAAAACCTTTGCCAAGTTTCGCAACGTAAAAGTTTTCGCTAAAAAATGACCGAACAGCACCAAAGGGTTAATAAACACGTTTCACAAAAACAGACCAGGTCTTACCTTCACAGGTACGCACACATTCATCAGCACACTCATTGTGGAAGACTTGCTTGCAGTCATAGTCACAGTGAGGTCTCACGTAGTCGCAAGGGATCGCACAAGGGTTGGCGCACGGGTTGCCGCACGGGTTGACACAAGGATTCACAAAAGGAACCACGCAAGGTTTGATCACAGGTTTCACACAAGGAGGGACCAAAGGCTTCACGCAAGGGTCCACACAAGGAGTGACCAAAGGCTTCACCCAAGGGTCCACACAAGGGTTCTGGTACACCGGCGCGCAGTGTTGTCCGAGTGTTACGGCTGGGAAACGGCCGATGTTGCAGAAGTTGTTGGTCTGGCCCCACCTATAGAAAGACATGCTGTGAAGAAGTGCAGAAAAAGAAGAAGGAGAGTGATGTTGTCACCTAAATGGTTAAACATTCATGTACTGTAGGCCTATAACATCTTTCAAGGACTCCATCTCTAAATTTCAACAGAAAACCCTATAGTGAAAAAAAGTATACTTTATTGAATTTGAAATATATTCCCTTTTTCAATAGTACTTTGCAAATATATAGGCTACTAACAATTTTTAACTAAGTATACTTGAAGTTGTTCCAATTCAGCACACAAAAGTACACTAAATATACCTAAAGTTATGCTTTACTACAATTTAATTACAACTAAAATATACTATACTTTGAAACTGAGTTGTTTCAAAATAGCACACTTCAAGTTAACTAATCAATTACACACCTGAAGTGCTAAATTAGTCTGGCTGCAAGTATACTAATGCAAACATATTTATTTTTCACCATAGCTATATAAAGATGCACTGAATAGGATATTTGCTCATTTTTTAGTTGATTACTTACATGTTTCCGGTTCGTTCTCTGGAGTGATGTTGAATCTGAAGAGAGTAACAGTTCTTATTGAACTCAAATTACTGAAGTAAAGTAAGTCTGTCTGGAACCACGGCTTCTTGCGCTGTGACACTTCTCTCCACTGTAGTCTGGTATATATATTCACATCTCCATTCCCAGCCCATTCACATGAGTAACTGAAGTGCCTACAGTGTTTCATTGTCTCATGGGAGGGAGGGAAGGAAGGATTGGAGATGAATCACACAGGTTAATTCGAAAAAACAAATGTGCAAATTTACGGTTTAGTATAATTGCTCTGATAGTAGGCTATAATTGCTCTGATAGTAGGCTAATTGGTAGAAGCATAATTAAATTTTAATGGAGCAATTCCAGCATACAGGAGCACATAAGCACATTTATGCATGGATTATCCTATACATTTGTGATGGAGTTTTGACACACCTCATTCTCTGTTTTACACTGTAATAAAATACTGTATAAAGTATTAGAATTATAAACAAATTGAACACTCATCAAATTCGCAGCCCTCTAGATTTCAACAAGCTGGCTTCTCTCAACCAACTAAACATAATTAAAAAAAGTATGTTTGTCTTGTCTTCCAGTAAAAAATACCTAAATATCCTTAAACAAGAAAATAGCTTTTTCTTCTTTTCGTTTAAGCATAAATCTAACAAAAGTAAGTGAGGTTAATGTGCAAAGAATTATTACATTAAGGATGCTTAGACATTTTTCCTGAAATATTAGATGAAAAATGTAATTAAGAAAATTACCTTTTTCCCTAATCCTCCAGAAATTCATGTCAGCATAATTTCTTTTTATAATTCTATGCATTTACTTATAAGACCTTTTTGAATGTTAATATTAATTAACAATTTGAGAGAAATCATGTGCTAATTTTATATTTCACAGGGAGTAAAATAAGAACTTTTCAAGACTGTTATGAGACCGCTATTAAATACATTAGTAAATGTTTCGTACTTCACGGTGTGTGACTTGCTTAACTTCATCTAAAACTATATAATTTTATAATAATTTTGATGTTAGGAAAAATTCAGTTCGACCAAAAGTGTCTCAGTGAAGCAATTTACACACCCAGATCCTTTCTGCAAGTCTTTAGACACAAACAGACACACCACAGGTTTAAACGGTTTCCTTCTGCATTTCATAACTGTCATCAAAAAATAAATCACAAAAAATAAAGGATTAGGGTGAGGACTTAACTGTAATATGCATCATAATCGTCAAAGAAAATAATCTGAGCACAACCGGACAAAACACCCAGTGTTAATGCTGGGTTTGGCGATCATGCCATCACTTAAATGATTCGCCCAACCTCTATTTCCTTATTGCATATATAGCCTAATTTATGATCAGTTTATGAATTTGAGTAAATTATCAATTAATTGAGGGGCAAGTGTTGTGTATGAATTATAAATCTAATCTTCCCTGATTTTTTGGTCTGGCCTCAATTAACTCAATTAGTTATTAGGCACAATCATCCTGCATGTTTAAATCTCCATTTGCTTCTGAATGCGCATCTGATTTTCCCAGTGAACGACTAATTATCAGACCAGATCACTTTCCCATGTAACTTGACCCTGCATGGCATTTTTGTAAAAGCCCTAATTTTGCATATTCAGTGGGCAAAACTATACAACACTTGTTCACCCAGAAGAAACTAAGTGATATTTGCAATGACATGATATGATGACAGTATTTTCATCTTTGGGGGAGCTATCAAACAATACTGAAAGCAGACTTACTGGACATGCAAGCTCATTTGTGTCTCCTCCTTCGGGTAGTTCTTGTACTTTGAAGCATGAAAAGTAAATTATGTTGTTACAGTTTGGACAGCAAGGAGGATTACAGATTTAATGCCACTGAATCTCTTAAATGTTTCAGTCTGGATACTAATGGCACTAATTAGGTCAGAACAGGATCTCATACATAATTCTGACTGAACTCAACGTCTCAGCTTCTCAAACAGCGACACCAAATTCCCTATTTTAAAATATTTGTGAAGAAAATTATCATTTATACATGTGTGTGTGTGTTCAAAACCATTAGAAAGAAATGAATAAATTAGCAAGGACACAATAAATTGATCAAAAATACAGTATAAACATCTATCTATCTATCTATCTATCTATCTATCTATCTATCTATCTATCTATCTATCTATCTATCTATCTATCTATCTATCTATCTATCTATCCATCCATCCATCCATCCATCCATCCATCTATATTAATTGTGTATGTATGTGTGTGTGTGTGTGTGTGTGTATGTATATAATGTATATTTCAAATTTGCTGCTCTCTGTCTAGATTTCAGCAAGCTGGCTTCTCTCAACCAACTAACAATAATAAAAAAAAAGTATGTTTGTCTTCTTCAAGTGAAAATACCTAAACATCCTTAAACAGGAAAAGTGGAAAATTGCTTTTTCTTCTTTTAAACATAAATATAACAAAATAAGTGAGGTTAATGTGCAAAGAATTGTCACACACACACACACACACACACACACACACACACACACACACACACACACACACACACACACACACACACACAGTATTACTTTTCTTTCAATTACTGACATCAATAATCATAATCATAATCATAATCATACACTGTTCGTTCGTTGGC
Organism: Abramis brama; assembly: GCF_963993115.1. Taxonomy (NCBI): domain Eukaryota; kingdom Metazoa; phylum Chordata; class Actinopteri; order Cypriniformes; family Leuciscidae; genus Abramis; species Abramis brama. The sequence continues at coordinate 28,254,949 of NC_139984.1, forward strand.
CACAGGAGAACTGGCCCCCGACTGAGTCTGGGTTTCTCCCAAGGTTTTTTTTCTCCATTCTGTTTCCTGATGGAGTTTTGGTTCCTTGACACTGTTGCCTTGGCTTTTGGCTTGCTTAGTTGGGGACATTTAATATTCAACAATATTATTGCTTAGGGTGGAAGATGATGCAATTTTCTTCTAGAAACAAACTTTGTTGTATTATTTTCATGTTATCACTGTGAAGCTGCTTTGATACAATCTGTATTGTAAAAAGAGCTAAAGGTGACTTATGATGGTTTATAGGCTACATCTGTTCCTACAATGCATATGTCCATATTAACTAAGCAAATATTTATACTACAATTTATAAGTTGTGTTTCTCAGAGAACATAAAGGTGCTGTATGGTTAGATGCAATATCAGCAGTGGCCAAAAGAGGGCTTTAATGAGCTTCTGAACCATCAGTCCTTCTTGCTTGAGATCACGCCTGTCTCTGAAACCTGCTGTCCCATTGTTGACTACTAATTTAAGGACCACAGTGTTTATTTATTATAAAAACTGTTATTATTATAAAAACAACCGCTCCCTCAGATGACATTTTTATCCTTTCAACCAACCGCCGAAATGCATGCATCGACCAGATAAAGACATCTAGCATAGAATGTTATGCAATCATTCAATTTGGACATGCCTTATTGAAGGCAGCTTTGTTCAGGTTTGCATCTTTGCAGTCAACAAAAATCTTTCCAATAGGGGGCAGGTGTTTGCCAAAGTGAACCATAGTAGTATTTATATTGTCAAATATATTTAAGAAGAGAGTAATATATATATATATATATATATATATATATATATATATATAGTGCACATGTCCAGTAAATAATCAACATATAAACAAACAGGCTACAAATATACTGTGCTATAAAGAAACCACATCTGGAATGAGTTCCCAGTGTGTTTTGTGTAAGAGAGAAAGCATGAGTATACAAAGCACAAAAATATGAAGCATGTACATGTGTGAGTGTGTGCTCTGAAACCACACACCACCAGGAAACCGGTGAGAACGTGCTATTTCAGCAGATCTGCCACAGCCATTTCACTTCCTCTCAAGAGAATTAGAACAGCATTATATATATTCCAAAAGAATAGTATTGATTATCACTTGTTCTAACACTGACTGTAGGGTTATGATCTTATATATAAACCTATGTATACATACATCAACACACCCACACCCACACCTACATATGCACACCTATATACACACACGGCTGTCCACGTGATGTAAAAGAAAATGGGACTCATTAGACCAGGCAAACTTCTTTCACTGCCTACTGAAGCGTTTTCGATGGTGGACAGGCGTCATATAGGCACTCGGATCGGTCTGACCCAGTCGCCTTGACATACTGTAACATTATGGCCCTAGTCAAAGTCGTTCTTTATTCAGGCCCATTTCTCCTGCATCCAACATGTTGATTACAAGAACTGTTTGTTTGCTTAACTAATGTTTTACTATCTAAATGTATTCACTTCACCTGTGACTGCTCATAATCCAAAAGAATAGTATTCTAATTTGGGTTAGGGTTAAGATATCCAAATTCTAGAATATCATGGATGCTAAATAATATGCTAAATAAATAACTAATACATTGCAACTAACCATTTAGTCATGCATTGGTATGATAAAGAAAATAGGCTTAGCAACTTTTAAAAACCACAGTAATTCGGGTTGCTAGAAGCTCACTAAATTTAAATAGACACTGACATGGCAGGTTGTGTGGCATCCACTCATCCTCACAATACATGAACAACATTACACAAGGTAAAACATTAATTAACTACATTAAATATTCGGCAAATCACACTCATTGCATGTATAAAATTTTAAGACTCAGATCAACAAAGAAATAGCTTTACTGTATTTTACTGTATGTTGAACAAAGTACATCCTAAAATGTGAAGCAAGTAAAAACCTCAAGTTTATATATATGTTTTTCTTGGCTGGTTGCTTAAGACTTGTTTTGAAACAATTCCTCGGAAGAAAAACAAAAAAAATCAAACTTAGTAAGAGGAAGACACACTTCCCCATGCAGGACGACGATCAAATGGGTCAAAGCAGCTGCTGGTCCAATGCCTATAAAAAACAACAACAGCTAATGGCAGGTCTCCTTATGAATCATATTGAATAACTGTCATTAAAAAATAAAATAAAAATAAAAATCAAAAACATGGTTAAACTCTTTGCTTTATGTCTGTTTTATAATAAATAAATAAAAAACGATGTTAGAAATTAAACATCCATGTTGTGCTATATTGCAACACCTCTTTTTATTTTACCACATTTAACACATACTTCACACAGAGACAGAACAAGTACACTCCAAGCTACAACTAACCACAAACCAATTGAGGTTAATTTCAAGAACAAACAAAACAAGCTATCGAGATCTCTGAAGGATGTCAAACAGATGGAGACAGATAAAATGAAAACAAGTGTAAAATAATATTGCACTTACTTGCTGTAGCATCAATAAAAAAAATGCATGTTGTAAATTTTGTATGTTATTAATAGTGAAAAAGCAAGCATACAACTCTCTTAGGATTTGATATGCTTTTCTTGCAAGGCAGGTGTTTCGGCTTATTTGTGCATGTAAGCAGCCACTTTGCAAACACCCTTGCAACCACACAGCAACACATTAAAAAACGTTCAAAACATCTACGTATCAATGTGAGGTTTTGTGGCTTTAAAATAGTTTTCGATTATTTATTTATTTTTCTTATTATTGCCATTAGTATTGCCAGTCATGAAGGTGATGTTTCTATTTCAATTAAAACAACATTTAGTGAGCTAAAAAAAATAAAAAATAAAAATAAAAAAACAAATGCGAATTAGATGCGTTTCCATCAAGCTGTTCGAGCGGATGATGGTGGTACTGGTAACCAACTGTAAAAAAAAAACTCCATCAGCGGAAAAAGCCGATTAGTCACATGGGTTTAATGTTCGCTACGTTTATTCAGCAAATGCGTTTCCATCTCCCGTTGTTCGCATTTATTCGCACAAGTCAAAAACCACCTCAAGCATGCGTAAAAACTTTTTTGCGAATTAAGGGATATTTTTTCTGAAATTTGCCGTTTCCATCACTGATGTGATACTTCAAAATGTGCATAAAAACAGGGTGATGGAAACGGGTAACTGATTACATGTAATCTCTGGATTACATAATCAGATTCCAAAAAATAAGTAGGTCTACTTGTATATTATATTACGTTTTAAAATACTGGTAATCAGACTACAGTTAGGCTACTTCTTATTGATTACATGATTACATGTTCATTCTTACAATGGCAGAAAATTATTCATAATTCATTGATTCTCATATTGTTAATAACAACGAATAAAAAAAAATTTGTCTTTGTTATTTTATTTATATATTTATATGTTATTTCATAACGCACATTGCATTCCCATATGAACGTCAAAAGCAACCCAAATTTACAACATATGCAGAGATGCCATTTGTTAAACGAGCTGCTGAGACGCGCATCGAAGACCCGTCTAGGCCACACTTCTTCATTTCATCACCCCACTGTGTTATACACCACGGGTGTGATAAACATCAACCATGCACAGTGTTTAATAGTGTTTTGTGCGTGCTCCCACAACATGGCTTCTTACCTACCGGCTAGCGAAACAGAAGTCTAACACATTAGAAGGAAGTACGTCATCGTATTTACTTCCGCATTGCAAAATAAGGTGGATAGGAACTTCCCCATCAATTTATATTTTTCTATCTTTAGAGAAATTTGGTTTTGGGGACTATTAAAACCTTATATGTTACTGGCAATAGCTCTATCAAACTGATAAATGGAACTTCCCCTAGATTTAATCTGGAACGGGGAATTCGTCAGGGATGCCTGATTTCCCCTTATCTGTTTTTACTTTGTACACAAATTCTCACAACTCATGTTGGTAACAGTGCTATACAAGGAATTTCTATTGCGTGCATAGGGATATCATCATCATCAGTCAGCTTGCTGACAACACCACAATCTTTTAAAAAAATGCTAGCCAGATACCTGTCGCCATTCAAGTAATTAACCAGTTTTCAGAGGCCTCTGGTCTATAGCCTATACTAAATATTAATAAATGTGAACTGTTGCCTTTAAAAGATTGTAATATACAAACTATTTGCAACATTCCAATCAAGGAAGAAGTTACGTCCTTAGGTATTATTATCTCTAAAGATCAGAAAATGAGATGTCCATTAAATTTCTCTCCAATCAAATTATAAAAACAAATTGAACCAGTGGTTGCAAAGGGACGTATCTCTAAAAGGCAGAGTGTTGCTTACCAAGGCTGAAGGGATATCCCGGCTTACATACAGCTCTCTCTTTACATGGACAGTAAAATCTGTAAAGACATTGATAGAATGCTTTTTGACTTCATCTGGAACAATCGTAGCCATTATATTAAAAAAAGTGTTGTTATGAATAATTATGAATCTGGTGGGTTCAACTTTTTGGACTTCAATACCCTAAATAATACCTTTAAGATTAATTGGGCTAAGCATTTTCTTAAAAACCCTGTCTCGATATAGAATTTTATTCCCCACTATATTCTCTCGCTTTGGTGGTCTGGGCTTTATTTTGAACTGTAACTGCAATGTGGACAAACTCCCTGTAAAACTGTCCACTTTTCACAAGCAGGTCCTTTCAGCTTGGTCTCATAAGCATAACTTCTCACCTCACAGGCATCTAATTTGGAATAACAGGGATTTTTTATATAAGAACAAGTCACTCTTTTTTGAGAATTGGGTACTTATTCAGATTCTGCCGGTGGACCAGCCATTTAATGGAGAGGGGCGACTTTTCTCCTATAGAGAGTTTTTATCACCATATAACATTCCAGTTACGCCAAGAGAATTTGCAATTGTGTTTGACGCCATTCCATCAGGCACAATCATGCTTTTGGTATACTGTCAGACTTCCACTTACTTCTGTCTCCCTCCCCGATGTGGCTGAATCACCAGTTGGAAAAATCTGTTTTTCCCAACTTCCTCAAAATAATAAGAACATTCGTGCATTATTTCAGAAAGAAATTGTTTCTATTCCAAATGTTACTTTTTATTGGAACCGATTTGTAAATAACATTGACTGGAAAAAGGTTTGGATGATTCCTCAAAGAAGTGTCGTTCAGAATAATTCACAGATATTACCCTGCTAATCATTACAAGGTTAAATTTAAAAGAGACATCAATACAAACTGTTCTTTTTGTGAAGACCACCCAGAAACTGTTTTGCACCCCTTTTGGTTTTGCTCACACACCAGAACATTTTGGCAAAACTTCAGCAGATTCATCATTGACCATATTTATAAAGACTTCACCTTATTGTGGATGAATGTTGTATTTTGCTTTAACCCTCAGAGAGTCTTCGTTTAGCAGTCACACTCAGTGCCTTCCCGGTCAGAAGTGACCGGACACCTAAAAATGAAACTTCCTCCATCCCAGTAAAAACCAATGCAATTTATTTTTGTTCTATAATATTTATTCTTTTTAATTTAGTATTTTGAGACAATTTGATTGAACTTATTAATATTTATGCATTATTTATAGTCCATTTTTTGCCATTGAAAATAATGATTTTTTTTTTTTTTTAAACATTTTTTTTTATACAGTATTTTCGGTTAAAATAGAGACTAGGCTTTCAGAAAAAAAATTTAATAAAAATAAATAAATCAATTTATTAAACATAAAATGAAATAAATCATGTTATTGCATGGGTTTACCACTAGATGCCTGTATAGCTCTAAATGGAGATGGTTGTGAATTCTAGTTGTTTTTGGACCAAATTACTTACTTTTAAGATGTGGATTGAATGTATTTTTTTAGAAATTCTCAAATAATACTTTTTGCCAAGGTTTATAACATTTTATTAATTATTATTTTAATAATTTTAATAATTATTATATTAATTATATATATATATATATATATATATTAATTATAATTATTAATTATGTTATGTTTTTCACTCTTGATGTTTTAGAGTTTCACCCCTTCATTGCTGAGCACTTTTTTTCTGCATCGTGGCCGATTTGTAGAGAATTTTTGTGTTTTTGTCAATTTCCCATTCATTTCCTATTTTTTTTATGACCACTTAGCATGCTCGGATCATGAACTCAATTTTTTTTTGTGCTCACATACCCTAATGCCAGAAAAGTCACCAAGTTTCGTAACATTCCGATGAAGCTGTGATTTTTAAAAATTCAATACAGATTTTTTGTAATCTGAATTTATTGGTGTGTATGTGTATAAAAGTGTGTTTGTATGTGTGTGTGGGTGGGTGGGTGTGAATTTTTTGCACTCTTGATGTTGTAGAGTGTCACCCCTTTACTGCGGTGTACTTTTTTTTAGAATCGTGGCCGATTTGTAGATTGTACAGACAAAAATTCAGAGAATTTCTGTGTTTTTGTAAATTTCCCATTCATTTCCTATGGGTCGGTCATTTTTGACCGAAGACACTGAGTGTGACTATTTTTTTTTACGACCACTTAGCATGCTCGGATCATGACCTCAATTTTTTTTTGTATTCACATACCTAATGCCATAAAAGTCACCAAGTATCATAACCTTCCGATGAAGCTGTGATTTTTAAAAATTCAAAACAGAAAATTTTTTGGTCAGAAGTGACCGAGTAGAAGTCAAAGTAAAGAAAAGATGTACTTCATTATAAATGTATTAATTCTTTTGCCAAAATGTCACATTCATAAGTGTAAATTCAGCACTAAAAAAAACTAATTTTGTAATTTTTCTCCATGAAGTTGTACTTTATATTAATCTGATTTCTGGCTCCAACAACAAAAAGGCAGTTAAAACTGTCAACATATGGTCCTCTTTCTCTTTGTAATGGCCCATAAGCTTCCCCTGGCAATATTGTATTGTTTTCTGTTTATGTACTAATTTTGTATGTTGTTAAGTATATTTTGGTTAGTCAACTATGTGATTTGTACCCTTTTTTGCAATAAAAAAAGAAGAAAATAGAAACTTCCCTAAGCACTTCCCCTCGGGTGAATCCTTGCTGCCATTGTGAAGTGGACGAGAGAAGTTTATATGGACAGACCCTCGTTCCATCGATTTTGACCGAGGGAGCGAGTATACTTCATATGTACATTTCAGGCACCTGTATGTCCCACAATGCAGTACGATTGTGACGTCACCGCAGATATCGTCTAATCACCACCACAACAAACAACTCTTTGATATATTATATATATATATATATATATATATATATATATATATATATATATATATATATATATATATATATATTTTTTTTTTTTTTTTTTTTTTTTTTTTTAAACAACCCAAACATACCTATATACATCTGGATGCTGCATTAAACAAATTCTTAAAGGAATAACAAAAATTAAATAAATCAACTCCATAGCTGATTCCAAGTGATCAAGGGCTTAGGACGTTCCAATTCGAATTCAGCCCATTGCAAAGGTTCCGCCAGTAGTGGGCACTCATGCAACGTAAGCTATGACGTACCCTACATCCGAGTGAACGAAACGGAGGGAAGTTAGCGAGTGAAGGGCATGTCAGTTTTGGACTGGAACGAAACCCTGAGCGTCTAACGGCAGCGAAAAGTCCGAAGAGTCGTGAAGTAGTCCTACAGGCCAGGGCAATATATAATACGACGAAGCACAATGATATAGAGTTGCTGCTTTCATCTAATCAATGACACTGACACCGCAAATATGCAAATAAAAACGTATGGTTTATGGATATAATGATACCGTCAGTTTGAGGCTAGCCTTCTCCCGACTCACAGGGGTTTAGTAGAGACAGCGAGAGAAAGTGTGTAACTGTCTCAGTTGGGGTGCTGGATTGGATAAAGCCTCTTCTGATCTCATTGCAGGGGTCAGGTCAGGTGCCAATCTGTCTTACCTCGACAATGTCTACCTGACTAGAAAGACAAGACACTGTAGCCTAATGTAGTATGTTCACACGTAACATATACTTTAGCCTGAGCTAAAGAGAAAGCATCCGGGCAAATAAACGAAAAACAGTGTGATAAAGTTTATGACTCCATGTGTGGAGAGAGAGAGAGAGAGAGAGAGAGAGAGAGAGAGAGAGAGAGAGAGAGAGAGACCGGAAATGCCTGACCGCTTCAACTGACCCTTTGAATGCAACCAGAGAATGTCGATGCAACTCCTCCCCAGGAATCAGATCCAGGTCACATATCATCCGAAAATAAAAAGCATTAAGAAAACGAAGCATTTTAAGGACTAGTCTTTTTGCATTGCATTTCATAGCAATTAATGTTTATATAATTATTTCTATCAATGCATATAAATGTTCAATTTAAAAAAGTGATAATGTCAAAGTGCACAAATGCAAAAATAAATAAATCAATAAATAGCCTACATATCACAACAGTCTTCATTTTCATCGAGCAAAATATTCGATTTCCTTTGATTTCAAGTATATTAAAAGACTTTTGCATTGCATTTTATTATTATTTTGTTATTATTTCTATCATTGTATAAAATATATTTATTTATAGTATTGTCTTTATACTATAGTATAAAGTGTCTTTAAATATAGTATTTATGTTCAAATTAATTTAATTAAGTAATAATGTAAAAAATAACGAATAAATATATACATAAATGCAGTATATTATATATTGCCTACATAATATCCTATTTATCGTTTCAAAGCAGCTTTACAGACAATGCAATGTGTCTAAAATTAGATTTTGAGATTTAATGACTGCAACATGTTCTTGACGTTCTTTTGCTGTATTAAAACAACAAAATAAAAATTAAAAAAGTTTTTTTCATGCATTGTGCAGGTAAATTCATACTGTTTCGGATTCAAGCACTAAACACAAGTTTTGCCTTCTCTTCCTTCCTCACACACACACACACACACACACACACACACACAGACACAGAAGTGCGCCAAAGATGGTGTAGGGGGTAATCTAGAATAATCCTGCTTTATTGGCTGTTACCGCTGTGACGCAGGTCCGCTCCCCCTGATAGAATCTGGGTGACAGCCTGACATTTATACACATACCTACACACAGTTACCAGCTAGTCTCTTTCTATCTTACATGACACACACACACACACACACACACACACACACACACAAACACACACACCGTCTCCCTCCCTCTCCGTTTGCATAGCCATCTAAACAGGGACTTGACTTCCCTTAGACTTCATTTGCCCTTAAATTAAGCTAATTATAATGACTACAGACTAAACCTACCTACCCCCCCCCCCCCCCCCCCCCCCCCCTAAAATAAAACATGCAGCACTTTTAAAAGCCATTAAAGACATTAGAGTCTTAAAGAACCATTTCCTTATGAAGACGCCCCTTTGTCAGATACAATATAGGCACATTTTTCTGCAAATTTGTCCCTAAAATATAGTTCTAATTACTCACCTGTATAAAGGTGCATCTCAAGTTTAAGATCTGATGACTTTCTCTAGAGGGCAGCATTGACATTCCCAGCTATCTATAAAGGCAGAAGGGATGTTTTTTTGGTAGTCAGTTTTAATTGGTTCATTTATTATATAGGCTGCGTATTCCTTTACACTAATGTCTTTTAGAAATTATAAAAATAATTTTCTGAGACATGTATACCACGTCGATTCTTGGGGCTACAGAAACAGAATTGATAAATAGCCTAAATAAAAATAAAAAAGTTCAGCAAAAATTATTAAGCTATACTTTATTATAAATATCTCTGATTTTCTTTAACAGGTCGTAAAGGGGTATAACTGTGTATAATATTACTGTAGGCGAGAAGCGTGTGTCTGGATTGGTTTGCGCAGCTGTCACTCAAATTCACCGTCACTCCTGCTTTAGTTTACGGGTTAATCTCTATGCATCCTCACTGTGCAACCGAGATGACATGAGCAGCCAGCAGTTTGACAGAACAGCTGACAATGTGATCATACAGGTATGTAATCCGTTCAACACATATTATTGATTATGCGCATCTATATTCATTCAGTGCGCAATTTATGTATTAATCGGGCTTGCAGCTTATTGATTTATTGATTTATACGTTTATTTTCCACAGAATAAAACAACATGTAAAGGCTCAAAGCGTCCAGGTTTCACTTTAAAAGAGAAGAGGGACAGAGTCTTTTGCCACTTGATACTCGTTTTCTTGGAAAGGCGTGCCCTTTTTTCTTTGTCCGACCTGAAAACTCATCGCAATCATGCAGCAATCATTTTGATTCTCACGGCTCCCCGAGAGCCGTGAGAACCCGCGTCCACCGCCGTCGCCACGAACTTCAGCGCTGTGCGCAAACGGGACATCTGGCGAGCTTTTACGCACAGTGGTGAGGCGCAGCAGCGGTGCGCTGCATGCAAAACTAATGCATAGACGTGCATATAAACTCTCACCTGACTGACTCTTCTCTAGAATAAATTCATGACATTATAGCATTTTCCTTACAACCGCTTATCGTTTCGTTGGACATGGCTAAAGCGATATAAAATTACAGACCTGATTCTAGGACTCTATAACAAACCGATCTCTAATCACTCGCCATGGAAGAGAATCTGAGTAACTTGAGCGTGCTGAACTGGGAGCAGGTGAAACGTCTGGATGTCATCCTGACCGAATCCATTCCTATTCACGGCAAATGGAACTTCCCCACTTTGGAGATGAAACCTCGGGATATTGTCAAAGTGGTGCGGTGCCGCATGGAAGAGCGCAAGATCCACGTCCGGGAGGTCCGGTTGAACGGTTCCGCGGCCAGTCACGTTCTCCACGAGGACAGTGGTTTGGGCTACAAGGATCTGGATCTCATATTTTGCGCGGATCTGAAAGGAGAAGTGGCGTTTCAGACCGTCAAGGATATCGTTCTCGACTCCCTCCTGGATTTTCTGCCTGAAGGAGTGAATAAAGAGAAAATTACTCCAGTGACATTAAAGGTAAACATTTAGTGAGCGTATTATTTGTTAGTTACTTTCATTTGTCTTCATTTGTATTGTAAACCAGTGTCCTGCTTAGCTTAAACCAGCCCAAACTGTTTTTTTTTTTCTGTTTTTTTCTGTGTTTTTTTTCTGGTTTTACAGGGGTTTTGGGCACTTTTCAGCTGGTCAGACTGGGAGACCAGCTAAACCAGATAAAGAAACCTGCTTAGAATGGCTTAATATGTTTGTTTTTTAAAGCAAGGTAGCTAAAAATCCAAGCTAGTAATTGAAACCTTGCAGGGGTTTATCGATTCATCATTGCCATTGCACCCTTGAGCAAGGCACTTAACCTCTATCCCATCAGGACTGCCCTTATTCTAAGTGTAGCTACTGTCACTTTGGATAAGCAAGATTCAGCTAAATACAATGACATAATTCCATGTTTCATGTGTTAAGTAAAGGGGAAGTGCATGACATGTTATAATTTGACACTGACTGGACTAGACATGCCTCTAGTGTCTATTAGATTTAAGCTGCAATAAGATAAGGTCACTGGTTGTAAAAACGTTGGTTTCTACTACAAAGAGGATTTCTCTAAACCAATTTACAATGGATCCGCTTTCACCTCTCTCTACCGTATGCAAAAGCACACAGCGTTTTCATGTATGCAAATTAGGCTGATACAATTTATAGCTATAGCAATGCAATGTAATGCCTTTACTGGATATGCAAAGTGACTTTACAATGTCAAAATTATGCATCTGCAGTCTTCTACTATTGACAAAATGCTTATTGTAGACATATTTAACTTTTCTTGCACACATTTCAATAATGCAGAGAACTTAGCAATGATTTAAATAATTATTTGTCTGCTTTAACACCCACATACAGTTTTGTGCATCTCCATCTTTCAACATACATACATTTTTCATTGAACATTATATATTGGACTATTTCAAGAAAACACTGTCCTCATCCCAACCATTCTTTCTCTTTCCTCAGGAGGCTTATGTGCAGAAGATGGTGAAAGTGTGTAATGATTCAGACCGTTGGAGTCTAATCTCCCTCTCCAACAACAGCGGGAAGAACGTCGAATTGAAGTTCGTGGATTCCCTGCGGCGACAGTTTGAATTCAGTGTCGACTCTTTTCAGATCCGCCTGGACTCCCTCCTCCTCTTCTACGAGTGCTCGGAGAACCCCATGGCTGAGACGTTCCATCCCTCCATTGTGGGAGAGAGCGTTTACGGAGACTTCAGCGTAGCCTTGGACCACCTGCAACGGAAACTGATTTGCACACGAAATCCAGAAGAGATCCGGGGCGGCGGCTTGCTGAAGTACTGCCACCTGTTGGTGCGAGGTTTCCGTGCCGCTTCGGAAGCCGAGATGAAGCTTCTCGAACGCTACATGTGCTCCCGGTTCTTCATCGACTTCTCGGATGTGGCAGAACAAAGGCGCAAGCTCGAGTCCTATCTGCAGAATCACTTTGTGGGACTAGAGGACCGGAAGTATGAGTACCTGACCACCCTACACAGTGTCGTCAATGAAAGTACAGTATGCTTGATGGGACATGAAAGGCGACAGACTCTGAGCCTTATCACCATGTTGGCAGTACGCGTGTTGGCAGAGCAGAATGTAATTCCCAATGTGGCTAACGTCACTTGCTTTTACCAGCCTGCGCCGTACATTGCGGACGGCAACTTTAGCAATTACTACATTGCTCAGGTGCAGCCAGTCTACACCTGCCAACCCACTCACACATTCTCGCCATGGTTGCCCTGCAACTGACCAAAATGTGTTAACTCACATCTGGTCCAACATGTCCATTTAGAGCACCCGCCCAATGACAAGTTGAGAAGTTTGTATTTGTGTGCTCAACAATGTAAGGAAAACCCAAGACTTGGCAACCCAATTGGCGGTTGCTAGCTCGCTGCAAGGGGAAGCTACGAGCGCGTCTGATGGGAAAAAGAGAAGAAGAGTGAGGTAACTTGGATTTGTTCCCATTTGGCAGCATGTTCTACCTAGGCTTTCCATGGCTAAGTGCCAGGCCTAAAGAAGCACAACACTGGCTGAGAGGAAACACCATGGACACATTATGAACAGCATCTGAGTTACACAGACACAAAAGGGACTGTCTTTTTTTTTGTGTGTGTGTACGTATGTGTGATAGACATACTTGAAGAATCGAAGAGATCCTGCATATTGCGCAAAGGGCGGAAAGATTAGCAAGGGAAGTGTTTTTTTGTTTGTTTTTTTAATGCTCATTACTCATGCTATCAGAAATAACGAACTGAAATCAATGGACACTTTTCTCAAGCCAAGGATATTCTCGTAGATACCAGATACCCAAAACAGATTATCAACTAAGTGCCTTAAACTGAAAAATGAAAGTCACTCTGTTAATGACTCTAAAGTACATCTTTTTGGAGTCACATATAACTGTGGGTAGTGTACAGTAGTAATGGGTTATGAATTTTGAAAGCCACTTGATCATGAATTTCCAACCAATAGTTGCATCACCTAATTCTTATAATGTATTAATTTGGCACCACAATAGTGAGAATAAGGGGGCCTATATGAAAGTGTTGCATATTTCCACCTGAGGCATGTACGTATGAGTTTTTCACAGCTTCTTGTCTCATCTAAACTGACCTCAATATACTGTTGGCTCAGCGCTGGCTTAGCTCAGATTAAAATGTCCAGGGCAATGCCATTACATCTAAGGCAGAGAGGTAAAACAGTTTGAGGCTGAACAGGAAGAGAATTAATGAAAGTTGTTTAAGACCAAATTGTTGTTGTTACATCCAGGTTACCTGGCGTCTTTCAGCAGGCCTAATTATCACACAGCTACCAAATCCAGAGATTATACCTTTGACACATCTGACCTGCATAACCTGGGGGATTAAGACCAGCAGAGATACAGCAGTGAGAAGCAGAAGCACAATTAAGGGAAGTTCAACAAATACCAAAGATATTCTTAATGTTCCTCAAGATTGTGAAGCAACAATACTTGACGTAAGAGCATCTACATGCTGTTGGAACCCCATTTGAATTATTCCATAAAGTCTGAATCAAAAAGCTCAGATGCATACTGTTAAAGCCTTGTCCCAAATGCTCCCCTAAGCCCTTGTGGTCCTCCTCAGTCTACACTTTGGTGACGCAATGCTGCATAGACTGTATGGTAGTAGTCCAAAGGTGTGGGCTTGCCAAAATGGGTGCACTCATGAGCAACCTTCAGAATCCAAAAATGGGACACCATGCGGTTACATGCATGCAATGGCTGTCACGAGTCTGCAGGATTGCAAGTTGGGACAGGGCCTAAGTTTGTCGCTTGCGCTTATGGATAAATTCGCCTGATCATACAGAGATGGACACTTTCCTCTCATACGCTCCCTCACATTATCATCATATCTCTTATTTTTCTACTGATTCTTCTATTTTTGTACATTGGTGATGTTTATGAAAAGGTCTTGGTTAGGACCTTACTCTAATGCTGTGAAGAGTACTGTTGTCTTGGCCGAGCATTAGTGCAGCAAATTCTCAACAAGCGTTGGTGTAAATTTTCATACTGAGTCATCACGGTTGGATGCCCACACAAGTGTGAATGTCCCTGTGTATGTGTGTCTTATCTTCTAAATTAAACGTGTATGTGAATTCAGACGTGAAATTTTGAGTGTCGATATCGCAATGCATCATGTATTTGCAAACGTGAATGACTCATTAAATGGTGATTTTAAAACATACATCGACTCAGTGATGTTTGTTAGCAATAAAAAAAACACACAAATCACAATTTGACCCTGATCTCTTGTTGGCCCATAGATTATCTCTTCCTGTTGTGTGGTTTCAACAAAACTAACAGACAGCATGGTATTCAGAAAGCCCCAATGGGCACTACAATGCATTTAGGACGTTTTTGCAGGTAAAAATCATGCTAGACCAGGAGTGTCCATGCTCAGTCCTGGAGGGCCCTGTCCTGCAGAGTTTAGCTCCAGCACCAATTAAACACACCTGAACCAGCTATAATCAACAAGGTCTTACTAGGCGTACTAGAAACTTCCAGGCAGTGTCGAGGCAAGTTGGAGCTGAACTCTGCAGGACAGTGGCCCTCCAAGACCGAGTTTGGACACCCCTGTGTGCTAGATCAACACTAGCACTTACTAGCATAAACAAGAATTGACTAATATAGAAATCCATGGTGGTATAAGATGGTGTTTCCAGATGTGTTAAAAACATCTAGATTCTGCAAATGCATCACATTAACACTTGCAAATGCACCACATTAAAACCCAACATTGTTTTTAGCAGTCCTACAGAGACTGTTAGTCTCTTATGCTTACAGTAGCAGATGGTTAGTCTGTTTAGAGTACATCACTGTTGGCTAAACGAAGCACCAATCTACCTGTTTAACGATTTCTATATAATCTTGTGCTTTTAATGTACTTTGGCAACTGTATGTCTCTCAACAGACCTGTAACTGTTAGCTAAGCAGCACACAGGGTAAGTAGATTTATTGTAGCCTGCGTCATGTTGGCATATACTGGATATCGCTCGGCCTGTCCTTAACTCTCCCTCATTTATGTTTATCCCCTTTCTCAATAGGAATTGCTGCTATAGCACCATTGACTTGGCTACGAAACTTTCGGATATAGATTTTCTAATAGTACTGTCAAATCGATTAATCGCAAATAATTGCATCTAACATAAAAGTTTGTGTGTATATATATATATATATCCCACACACACACACATATATATATGAAGAGTTCAGATGCAAAAGCCTCTAAGTGAAATTTTCTTCTAGAACGATCATTTTTATCAAGCTTGCATATTTAAGTTCAATAATTTCACTTAAATGATAATTAATAGGTAATTTCCATTGCCATTTAAGTGAAATGATTGAAATTAAATATACGAGCTTGATAAAAAATGATCATTCTAGAGGAAAATTTTAGATGGCACTTAGAGGCTTTTGCATCTGAACTCTTCATATATATATACACAATTCATACATATATTCATAATTGCATGTTAGATGCGATTGATCGAATTAACAGCACTATTTTCTACCTTTTGATTTGTGCTGCTATTTTCAGGTTGAGTCTCTCACACTTTTTTTTCATCTTCCTCCCACTGTCCATATATCTGTTAGGAGGCCTGCTGGTGAAACAAAATACAGATTAAACCAGCCTAAGTTTGCTTGCTTATATTTAACTAGTCTCATGGTTTTGTAAGATTTAGAGCTAAATAATTTACTCCCTTTGTATTCAAAAGTTGAACTGGAATGGCAAGAAGAGGAAGTTTCTGTCTATGCAATTCAAAGAAAGTCAACACAGACAATGCATTGCAAATGCAATACATTTAAACTTGAATTGCTATTCTGCATTCTGTTTGCTACCTCAACTCAAACTTAAATTAGAATTTAAAAGGAATTTTGGGAGATCAGCAGCTGGTTTAAACTGGACAATGCAATGCAAACTGATCACTTTATTATCAGACATTTCATTTTTAGACTTTTTATCACGGCATGACCTTGTGAGACAAAGTAATAATATTCCCTCTGCTTTTGTTGGAAAGTAAAATTCGTCTCTCTCATGAAGCAAAATATGATTCTTGCCCAAAAACATTGAGATGAGTCATTTGTCAAACAAATGCTGCTAAGAGAGTTCCTGTAGTTTAAATGGTGAAGTATGGCCACATGACAAGGTCATGGGGTTTCTCCCAAAATGCTTGAAAGCAAACACTGAATGTTAGCCTAACTATGTGGCATTGGGAGCTAACTTAGCTAACACCCACATTAATAGATGCTTTAATAGCTTAGCTCCCACTTTTGGCATACGTGCGCTAGTTCAGCTTGCCCTCCGGGTCTGACTGGATAAATAATTGGGTCTGAGGGTGTGTTAACGTATAGGCAGTGCTAACATTATCCTCTCGTTAAGCAGCACTTCAAATATACTATATTTAGCGCTCCATGAGAGGGATATTAACCCATCTTCCCTAATCTGATTAACTGCTTAATAGCCATGTGCTCAACAGTCTTGGGTAGTTATAGCCCTTAGGTTTATGAGTATTGCACTGTAACACATTCACCAGGGTGAGAGTGCCCTCCCTTAGCATTAAATTAGACTGGTTGGTCAGTGTGCACTGAATTTTGTCGAGATGAAGATACAGATAGAAAAAGAGAGAGGATGAAAACGGTTCTTCGTTTTCCCAGTTCACCTCCTTCTCATGCCTTGAGACAGAGCAAACAAAAGCTTGCTCTACTAAGCTGCAATCCTACACAATTCGCCCACTGACCTAGCCTCGAGCTAACCATGTGACATGCTAATTAATCTGATGATCTGCTTTTAATTATTCATTTCTACCATTTGTATGCAGTTCCTCATGCTAAGTGTTCCCTTCCCATTATGAACTGGCTCTTCATGGGCTATTTTGAGAGAATTGAAACCAACAGTCCCACCATCTGTCTTTGTTCTATCTGGAGTGCCTTCTTGTGACAAAAATGATGTAGTGCATCCTCAATGAGCCATGGAAAAATACTTCAACAGATAAACTGATTTAAATCAAATCCATAAGAATTACAAGGCCCACTGAATATTGTTAAATGGCTTTTAAACTAGTGCATGCCAAATCAGAGATGTTTGATTGATTGCTTACAGAAATGGTTGTACAGCAGTTTTTGAAAGCATCTTAGCCTAGAACTTTCTCCGGGTTTAGTCCAGATGAAATATTAGCAATATGATTGCAAATAGTTCTGTCAGAACATATGGTTACTTTTGAGCAGCCGTTAATAATTGGGCTGCAGGGATAAAATATTTTTGTTGACCAACCCTGACATTATCATCACCCTGGTTCTTCTCTTTGGGCTTCCCAATTGGCTTTTGGATTATTGCAAAAAAACAACAACAAAAACCTCTGTGATCAACAAAAGTTTATGATTCTTACACGTTTTGTTCGTCAAACAATCTTGAAAAGTGAACACAACTTTTTATGAAAATTGATGCTTAAATGCAAACGGCAGAAGTAAAAAGCTAAAGTCGAACTAGACCACGATGCCATAACTTCAATGACACTAAGCTGCCGACAACTATTTCAGTCTTTATGTAAAATCTATCAATTGGAAAGTTTGAGTTATAATAGTCTGAGAATGATTATAAACACAATGAGGCCGTGAAAGCGACTAGTGAGATGAGTTTATCTGTTCGGCTGATGACGTTTAATGTACCTGACAGTCTCATTTATTAACCACCTTGTTCCAAACACGTAAAAAGCTTTACAAAAAATCACAAGTGGGTGTGAAAATGTGAAAATATCCTGTGCTTGTGTTAGCCACAGATCTTATTTCAAGCATTTAACCTAAAACCCATTCAAAAAACCCACTGACTTCAGGATGATGGAAATGGAAGCACAAACTTATTTATGGCTTTTTGGACTCATTCCTGCAGCAGATGCCATTATTACATCTGTGAACCAGGCTGACTTATATATTTGGCTAGATCTTATAATATATTTCTTTTAATGATATTTGATCACCACATTCAATAACTGAGGTCTGACCACCACAGTAACGTAACGTATGCTTCTGGCCAAACTGTGACATTACTTGTATTACGACGTGTTTACTTGACTGTTTTATATTGCACACATCCATATATGGCCATTTAAAAAGTCATGTTTTCAGAAAAACGATCTGTCAGTGATGTAAACCATGAAAACTACAGATCCTGGTGTTGTATGTCACTGAGAAACTGAGAGTATGTCCCCTGGTTCCCCCTCTTTCTAACGGAGCAGTTGTTTGGATTTCTCCCTGCGTGAGACAATGACCTTTGACTCCTTACGGATCTTGTCGGTTGGATTCTCATCAGACCAATGAAGAATATTCCAGACGAGGATAACGCTCTATGTCTGTGTGCGATAGTGAGAGAGGTCGGAAAAAAAGGGAGGGGGAGTAGGGTTTCACAGAATCATAAACGCTTGAGCCAGCAGCGATAATGCAATCTACAGTTTAAAGCTCCAAAAACCTTCTGTCATTCAAACATCCCATCCAAAAGTTAAAATGACTTGATAGTTATGTAAATATTATAAATCTCCAAACGCTAATCTTACGTCTCAGTTTGCAAAACTAAATCTGCTTTAACTGCCTCCCTCCGAGACACCCAAACAAGCAAACGTTTTCTCAGTGTTAACGCTGACCAGGCAATATAAACACAGGCAAATGAAGGCCTTGAAAAGGAGCGGGAGATGCTATTCCGGTAGCTAGTTGTTAGTGCATGCTGAAAGTAATATTCAGTGCCCACATTGACTGGCATTTTCATTCTGCTCAATAATAACACGAGCGCATGTACTTGCCTACGCAGCGGGTGGGCATCTGTGGCAGCAGACACCATGGCGGAGTAATGTGAGATGAAAGTATTATGGTGATGATTGGCCAGACTTCTGCTTAGGAATGAGGGGGCTTTTCCACACCATCTATAAATCTGCTGATAAACGGGACAAGCCGAGTGCAAATCTGGCAAAAGCCACGGCTCCTCCGCGCACAGCCATATTCCTGTCTGAGAATGTCATTATGGGAGCATGCAGAGGGATCAGAACAATAAGTAAACTCAGGGTTATCAAAGAAGCATTCTTGATTAATCTGTAGAAAACACACCTGAAAAGATGTGCATAAATGCATGTACCCTAATGTGGTGGCTAATAAAGCCACACGTAAAGATTTTTTGAAAATTTAAAACAAAGTGGGATCTACAAACAGAGACTGTGCACCATTCAGAAGCAAATTAAGAATGCCTTTTAAATTCCAAACCAGTTCTTGATTTTGATTAGAATTTTTGTATAAAAAAAAAAATACAGAAAAATAAAATAATAAATAAAATTAAAAAGGCACATTTTTTATAAAAATTTGGACAAAAGTAAAAAAAAAAAGATAATAATTAGATGATGACAAAGACAAAGATAGACGGAACGATAGAATGATAGATAGAAAGAACGATAGATAGAACAATAGAATGACAGAGCAATAGATAAAAAGAATGATGGATGGAAGGAACGATAGAACAATATTTGATAGATAGAAATAATGGATGGATGGATGGATGGATAGATAGATGGATGGATTCACATCCAAATTGGCGTGTTTAAGTGTTTAAGTATTACAGCTGTTTAATATCTATCCCCCCCCCCCCTTTTTTTTTTTTTCAAGGGACTATAAGTAACTGGTCGATTGACTCAAAGCTGTTTGACGGACAGGTGTGGGATATTCCCAGATCAGTTCAGCAGGTAAAGGTCTGCGGTTGATTCTCAGTGGCGTTTGCGTTTGGGAGCTGATGCTGTGAACCCACATCATGAGGTCAGAGGAGCTCTCCAACAAAACAAATCCATCAGAAACAGCAGGAACATTGGGAGTGGCCAAATCAGCAGCTTGGGACATTCTGAGAAAAAAAAAGAAAAAAAATGCACTGGTGAGTTCAGCAACATAAAAAAGTCCTGGACGTCCACGGAAGACAACGGTGATGGATGATCGCGGGATCATAAACCCCTTCAAAACATCCAGCCAAGTGAAGAACACTCTCCAGTAAGAAGACGTGTCATAGTCAAAGTCCACAATCAAGAGAAGACTTCACGAGAGCAGATACAGACAGCAACATAGTGTCGGCCCAGATCCGGCCCACATATGGACCGAGTGGAATCCACGTGTACCAGGTGTAGGCCGGATCTGGGCCGAACGTATGTTGCTGTCTGAGGAGGGTTCAAACCATTTATAAGCCTCAAGAATAGAAAGGCCAGATCATACTTTGCCCAAGCCCCCGCCCCCCTGGCAAAGCATCACAAAGGAGGAAATTTGGCGATGTCCATGCGTTCCAGACCTGCAAAAGATTCTCAACAAAATGTTAAAAATTTTAATTTTATGTATGATTATATTTGTCTAATAACATTTGAGCCCCTGAAAATAGGAGGACTGTGTATTCCTCAACAGTTCACATGATGTTTTTGTTCAACCCCTTTAATTAAAGCTGTAAGTATGCACTTCATCTTGATTGTTTCATTTTATTCTGGTGGCATACAGAGCCAAAATGAGGGAAAAATATATATATACACTTATCTTTGCAGACAGATAGATGGATAGTTCTAGACATGAATGACTTTAAATCAGGCATGTGAATACCTGAATTATCCTCCTTTTGAAACTTCCTTCACTGAGTGTGTGAGTATGGATCTATAACTCTGTCCGTTTGCATCCTCACCGGTGATATATTAGTCTCCATAACTCCAGAACAGACGTCTCCATGCTACAACTGCCCTGTAGCAATTTTTCTGAGAGCCTGTCTGTAGAGCTGGAGTCTTTCTCCTTCATGCTGCAGATGTGCAGGCCTTTGATGGAGGGGAACATCTGGAGCAGCTGGACAGGAAACAGCGATGGAGAGTACCTTAAAACGGTTAAAACGTCTAAGATTTGTCACAAATCTTCACCTCGCTCCTCAGAGGAGACCTCACTTGTATCCCCAAAACTGATTTATTCAAGGATTATGTGAGGTGTCAAAGATAAACTTCACAGAACTTAAAGCCACATTCATGTGGCCTTACGGTGCACTGAGACGGATCGCTGATAGGACAGAAAAAGACTGAAAAGTATAGTGTGATAATGAATATACAGGGGATCAGAAAGTACTTGGACACTTCCAAATCACAAAAAAGATCTAGAAACATTTGTTTGCCAATGACACTTGGCTTCATGTTTTGTTATCTAATGACATTCACACAGCTTAATTGTGATTTAAAGAGACAGTTCATCCAAAAATTGTAATTCTGTAATTTATTCACCCTCAACCTGTATAATGAATGTGAATAGTGACCTAGCTACCTACTCCAAATAAAGTATGATTACAAATATTATAAAAGTCTATCTGACTCATGTGCTACTTTCAAAGTCTTCAGAAAAGCCAATTAATTATTATCTTTAAAATAATATTTTCAGTGAATAACAATATAATTTTGGTCTGTTTCTCCCACAAAGCTACTGCATATCTTCAGAAAAATGAAAAAAACGTGTATGAAATGACAGGCTGAGTAAATGATGGCAGAATATGCATTTTTGCGTGAACAATCCCTTAAAGGTCCCATTGCATGGATTATTTTATTATTTTAGAATGTTTCCTGGGGTGCCCTTATAATGTTAGTATGTTTTTTAGATCAAAAGATTTGAACGCTCTGTTTGAAGGGGCGTGTCTGCTGTGAGACTTCAGTGTAATCACCCACTGCTGTGATTGGCTGACATGTTTGCATATGAAATATCTAGCATTACATGTGGAACTCTCTCGAAAATTTTTACTATTACAGCTATTATACATTTTTACTATTACAGCTATCGAGATTAACAAATCGTGAGAAGTTTTTTAAGTATTTAGATCTATTCCCATCACATAAAAGGTTGCAGTGATGAGCATTGAGCAGCCTGTTGATCGCGTGAATGAAGATCTTATCATTGCAACAGTTTCTGCACTCTCACTAATGATTTCACCAACGCAAACATGAGGTAAGTACAGTAAGAGCTTGGTTGTGCAGTGTAACAGCGTCATTGATTTCATAACGAGTTTTGGCAAGTGTCCAGATAAACTCGCACTGTGTGATTGACAGCTTGGGCGATTGGAAAGGGATTGTTCTTTGATCGCTTTCTGTATATATATCACAGTTTAAGTAAGATTATTTTCATCCTACGAAGAGAAACGACGTGAAGTTGATTGTTTAGTCACTGGCTTGATTTACTGATGCATAAACAATGACTTTGAGAGAAAGATTATCTGTCTGATCTTGAACAATTACACATCAGAAATTCACATAACCCACTGGTTCTTCAGAGGCTCGAATGAAGGAACTAAAAAAATACTTTTGTGTTCATTTGTACATCCAAACACTGAGCAACTGCCATGCCTCGCTCGTTTGCAAGCCATGATGTCTCTTGAGGAAAAAACAATATCGCGCTTGCGCAGCTCATTTTCTCATGGACGGGCCAAATTCTTTTTGCGGGCAAAGAAGAGAAAGGAGAGGAAACCTTTCTAAGATTTCTAGATTTGCCCGTATGAGCTTTCATTTTCTCAAAAATACCCAGGGCTTGGTTTACACCCATCAAAACGTCTAGCCACTGGGGGACCATAGGCAGGCTAGGGAAACTCATATTAAGGTTAAAAAACCTCATAAAGTGACATATTCATGCAATGGGACCTTTAATGCACCAAAAAATTATAATGTTATGAATAGACGTTATGATAATGTGCATGAATAGGCAAACGGATGGACAGACAGAAAGATAGATAGATAGATAGATAGATAGATAGATAGATAGATAGATAGATAGATAGATAGATAGATAGATAGATAGATAGATAGATAGATAGATAGATAGATAGATAGATAGATTGTGTGCAATCCACTGTTGAGATAGCAGATGTTCCTCATAAAACTCATGTAAAGTATTCGTTAACTTTGCGTGACACACACTCAAAAGGATAAAATAAATCACCGGAGAGAAGCAGCTTGTGAACAGTCGTGTCATTTTACTCACTCTTCCGCTCAGCACTGAGAAAAACAACACCAACTTGCAATACAGCCAATCAGAAAACACAAAAGATGAACAATGAAGTAAATCAAGGTTTTTGAACCAGAACACAGATTCCAGACTTTAACCTACTGTCTCCCATTTATATATATCATGTAATATATAATTTATATGAGGAGCAAGTGAGGAGCATGAGGAGCAAGTGATAATTTCCAATGAGGAGCAAGTTTCTGCATATATATATATATATATATATAAATATTATATTATATATATTATCTTATAGATAATGTATTCTGTAAGTGACACCCACATCACCCTCTGACTCCAAACAGTCCACAACTTCAAACGGTCCTTTCCAACGAGGAGCAAGTTTCTGCCTGCTGGCGGTAGGGTCATGCAGCCACACGAGGTCTCCCCGTTGATAAGGAGTAAACTTCAGACCCTTATCATAGTGTCGCTTTTGCTGATGATATGCATGTTCCCTGTTTTGGGGTGCAGTAGCGAATGCATCTTGAAGTTTACACATCAGGTTAACAGCATAATCTGATGGTGAATTGGATGGAGAATGCGATACACAATTTGGCAAGAGCAGGTTAGTCGGCAATCTGGCTTCTCTACCATGCGTGAGGAAAAAGGGAGTGAAGCCAGTCGACGAATGGGGACTAGTATTGTACGCTAAAGTCCACAATCAAAGATACTTTGGTATAGCCTCCATGGAATTGCATTCACTTGAATTTAACTTAACGTTTACTTCAGTAGAGGTATGGCCACTATTACAGATATAAGCTGACAAACATTACTTCTCTTATAATAACTTTGGATTGGCCATGCCGTGGTTTCCCACGTACACTGATCGAAAGTAACTTTAAATTAAAACAGAGATTGGTCAAGCAGCATTTGCTGTTCTAAACGGAAATTCACTTCTTGTCTTTGCAAACCAAGTACACTTGAATTGATACCAAATATTAGTCGTCACTAATCTGACGCAAAACTTGCGGTAACATATGAACAGAGGTGGACAGTAACAAAGTACATTTACTTGAGTACTGTACTTAAGTACACTTTTTGAGTATCTGTACTTTACTTGAGTATTATTTTTTCTGGAAACTTTTTACTTTAACTTCACTACATTTGAAAGATAAATATCGTACTTTTTACTCCACTACAATTCTGTCAAGGTCCTTGAGTAGAAAGTAACATCAGTCAGGGCATGATTTTGGTTGCAGGGGTTGCATTTTGGTTGGAAATGAAAGTCGGGTTGACGTCAGAACCCGACTGATGTTGGTTTCTGACGTCAACCCGATTTTCATTTTCAACCACAATACAACGTCTGTCCAACGTTGGAGATCAACGTCAATCTGACATTGGATTCTGACATAAACCTGATTTTCATTTTCAACGTTGGGTTTGGTTTTCTAAATGCGAATTTTGTCACTTTTTTGGAGCACCCTTGCTTATAGACAACAGTAAAGCTAACATATTCATACTAAAAGCCAAAAAACTTTAAATAGGGCAATATTTGAGGGAACAGCCATTTGGGTATCCGAAACCATTTTGGACGTTATTGAGTGCACTTATTCAGTCTCACATTCAATCCCACTACTGGAACTGTGTTCTAGAAATAAATTTGATATTGATATGAGGTTAGGTATGCAGGCATAGATTCAGAGGCATACGGTAGCCTACTTACATACAACAATGCAACAAAACAATGCATTGGCATTTACTTTTTACTTTTGATACTTAAGTACTTTTAAAATCGAGTACTTCTGTACTTTTACTTAAGTAAAAATAGGTCTTTACAACTTTTACTTGTAACGGAGTAATATTTGACCAGTAGTATCTATACTTTCACTCAAGTAAGGAAGTTGTGTACTTCGTCCACCTCTGCATATGAATCTGTTTAATCTACTTGGAAAAACAATTTCAGAGTCAGTCAGAATAAAATAAAATGTTTACTATTTATTATGTCAGGTAAATGTACCTCATAATCAGTTCGAAGATAATAAATACAAAACACCAAATGCTCTGGAATAAAGAGAGAAGATGTAAACCTGACAATATAAAATACATGTGCCTGCAAACACTCGGCACTGCATCACGGGCTAATTTGAGTTACAAATCGCCACAAGCCTTCTTCAGCATCTCACTAAATACTCAGACCAAGGCAAAAACCTCTTCTCAAATGTAAATATGAGTTCACAGTGGGATTTTGCATTAATCACCGTCCCAGACCAACTGGGGACAGAAGTTTATTTACGTGGGGGCACACCCCAGCAGTTAACAAGATATCTCTAAACTCTTAAATCCCTTATTACCTTTTGGTTTACTTCTTTGGGAATGAGACATTTGTACTAGTTGCACTGAGACATTTCAAATGATACCAAACATGTGTAATACTGTATGATAATTATTCACATTAAACCATATAGATTCATGGGTGAATTTTGGTGATCTCAGCATGAGAGAGAAGGAATGGGGAAAGAGGGAAAGAGATGTAGATTAGGATGATTCTGAGTTGAGACTTGCGTCTCGAATGGTGCACAAGAGTGAGTTCAAATGTTAATTTCCTTTGTTCTCTCAGAGAGTTGCCCTCTCTTCAAGTTTATATATATAACCTTACATTTATTATCAAATCATATGACAGAATGTACAATCACATCTGGATGTTTGCAAATTAACTGTTTTGTCACTCTTTTCACAATGAGTTAGTTAAAAGCTTGTAAAGATTATCTCTCTCTCTCACACACACACACACACACACACACACACACACACACACACACACACACACACACACACACACACACACACACACACAAACACACACACACACACACACACACACACACACACACACACACACACACACACACTGTATGGTTGTAATTATGCATATAAACATGCATATAAACATTCCCCAAGACTCAGTAGTGGAAACAGATCCTCTTTCTAGATTTCTTGCTTTCTCTTGCAATTTCTTCACCCATTTTAGTTCTCCTGAGGCTAGTCTCATCTGTCGCAAATCATAGTCTTTATCACACCCACAAAACAGTGTGCAAACACCTGCTCGGCCTGAACACACACCTGTTCTGAGGCAAGTATAGCTTTAAGCATCAGGTATAATGAAAATGTATCTGGCTCTGGAGAATTTGAGTGATGTGACGGTGGATCTGTCATAACGTACAGGAAATAACTTGCAAATGTATCACACAAACATTATATATTGATGAAAATATTAGTAGCTCATGTACATTCAAAAAATATGAATAATATTTGAATGTGCATTAACCCTAAAAAGCCTACTGTATCATATTTGACATGTTAATTTCTTAGGCCTCTAATCAATCAACATGATCAAAACGGCTGAAAAACCTGTTGCACACAATCTATTACATGCCTTATGTCGCCTGATTGATAGTTTATACTTTAAACTATCTTTAAACTAAAACATTTAGCAATGTTTTTATGTTATTCTATAGACTCCCATCTTCAGGTCGTGGTACACAAGTATGTTTGCAGTGAAATCTTTACAGATTTTTATAAAGTAAACATAAGAAAAACTTTAAAATCGTTAATGATATTTTAAAATTAACTCATACTGGTTTACCTGATTATCCATAAATCATTATTAGAAACGGATAACTGGGTGATTGGGCCATAAAAAGTGGGCGTTTCATACACTGTAAAAAATTATATGATTAATAAGTTATGACAACATGTTTTTATAAAAATGTATACATTGCTTTAACTTGTCAAAATAAGTTTTGTTTTTAAGCAATTTTCATATATATTATGTATATACATTATATATGTAAAATATAAAAAGTTGTACAAGATTCAACTTTTCAAGTCAGTTTAATGTAATTTAAATTGAAATGACTTAGATATCCAAGTTGATCGTACTCAACAATTTCAGTCAGTAACGTTTACAGTGACCAGATAGTGGCCAACAAGGAAAGTCTTTTCATAAGTGGAGTTATAAATATAGTTACTATATTTTGACAAAAGATTTCTCTGAACTAGTTCACAATAAGACCAGGAATGTCTATTAATAAAGTGGACAGTAGGATATCATACAGGCAACAAGATATGAACTAAAAGATAAAGAAAGAGACTACTTTACTTTTCTCTTATTGCGAAATTGAACTTTTTTATCCTTCATTGACTCCCTTTTCTCATGCCATTTTCCTCCTCAGGTCTGTTTCTCTCTTTCTGTCTGTAAATCTCAAGTCCTCGAGCAGCTGAAGGGGAAGGAAGAAATATTCATTAATCCGTTTCTTCTTTGCCAGAAAGAGATGCTGTAAATTCGGCCTCTCACACTCTCATAGCACCACACCGAGCCTCAGACAGTAGAAACATTAAACATTAACAAATCATATAGTCACTTCACACCCACGACTGCGCACATTTCTCACATTCACTTCATTATTACTGACTGTCAGATGTGTGGGCCAAAACTGAGTCTTTTTTTACACGCTGCTTGGACAAAAACTGTTTCAAAACTTTGTGAGCTGCTACTACACTGCTTACATAACTCATAAGTGATCCATTTGGAAACCTGCACAAGCTACAAACAGCACCTGCCCAAGAGACTGGACTTGCACTTGATTTTAATGGAGTTTGGTATCGACCTGCTGCAAAGCTAAAGCTGTAATACTCCAAGGCCTGCTTCCACAGACAGGGCTTAAATTAAGCAAGGATTAGGCTTTAGTTCAGTAGTTCATGTGCCTTAGAAAACACATTCCTGGTTTGCATCTTGAGACAAAACAATGGCACTGACATATTTTAAGAAATGTCTCTGCAAGAGACAGAAAACAGTTCAAACATCAATTTTAGTCTGGGTCTATCTTAATCCTTGTCTGTGAAACTGGGGGTCAGTAACATAATAGATATGGGAAATTACACAGATCAATTGATTGCATTTATTTAAAAGTCATTTCTCTTACTTTGTCTGCCATCTTGGATTTTTTCCTCCACTGAGCTTGTTGCAATGCATTCTGGGATTTCCTTCACTTTGAAGGATTTATGAAATTTTGGCTAAAACAAGTAAATCATACAAGAATTTTATTTTAATTTTTTTAAAGAGAAGAAATTAAATCTTATATTCAGCAAGGATTTGTTACATTGATCAAAAGTGAGTGTAGACATTTACAATGTTGCAAATTATGTATAATTAAAAATTTTATTCATTAAAGAATCTTGAAAAAGTATCAGTTTCCACAAAAATATGAAGCAGCACAACTGTTTTCAACACTGATAATAATAACAAATGTTTCTTGATCATCAAATCATCATATTAGAATGATTTCTGAAGGATCATGTGACACTGAAGACTGGAGGATCACAGGAATAAATTATATTTTGCAATATATTCAAATACAAAACAGTTCTTGTAAATTGTAAAAATAGTTCACAATGTTACAGTTTTTACTGTATTTTTATCACATAAATGCAGCCTTAGTGAGCAGAAAAGGCTACATTGAAAAACATTAAATAATCTTACCAACCCCAAACTTTTGAGAAGTAGTGTTAATCCTAAAAACATTTCAATATTACAATGTACAGTACTTTGCTTATTAGAGAATCCTATTGCATATTATTTATTATACTCTCTTTTAGTATTTCTGTCTTTTATCTTCATATTTTCCAGCTGTTTAGCACAGCTGTTTTACATTTAACACCACATTTGTTGTTCGTTTCACGTTTCGTCCTCAGACGCAGATTTGTTCTCTCTGTCAATTTCAGTTTAGTTTGTTTACTGTAAGTGGCATGATAAATAATGTACATTTGCATCAAAGCATTTCCGGCAGTACACAGTCAAAATAAATCAAATAAAACTGTAACAATAAAAAATAGTAATAATAATAATAACTTAACTGAATAGTAAGTAATGCTTGATAAGACAGACTTTGTCATAGACATACAGTACAGACTAACACTGTAAAAAAAATTATGTGATCAATAAATTATTGTTTTTACATTGCTTTAACTCATCAAAATAAGTTAAGCAATTTTAAACTTTATGTTATACAAGATTCAACTCATTTTTAAAGTCAGTTTAATCTAATTTATGTTAAAGTGACTTAAACATCCAAGTTGATTGTACTTAAAAATTTAAGGCAGCAACATTTTTTTTTTTTTTACCATGTAGGTCATTTTTCAATGTCAAATGTTCAGTTTTGTGGTATATATGTTTAGTTAGAATGATGAATGCTACGGCCCAACGGTTAGTGTTTGCTCAGGACACATTGAGCGCTCGTGTGGTTTTGAGTTCGGTCCCACTGGATCCTTTTGCTCATCCTTTCTCTGCTGAACTCATGAAGGTGATTCACAGTTTGTCCTTTCATCGTCAACCAACAGTCTGTCATGCTGTAATGTCTTTTTAGAGCCAAATAGCATTGTACTTTGTTTTAGTGTTTGGGTTTCCCAACAGCTTATATAATCATGATTCATTTGTGGCAAAATTTCATCTCATTAAAGTTCAGAACGTCAGTCTGGGTGTTAAAATACAGTATGTTAATGGACAATATTTGAACATCCAGAAGCCTAACAATAACCGAAATGTTTAGTTTATATCAAAATAATTCATGCAATTCCTTTTCAGATTAAAAAAACAATGGAAACTGGATACTTTTAAAAGGTGCTTTCCTGTAGCTCAAACAGTAGAGCGTTGGCGCTTGCAACGCCAAGGTCATTTTTCCCGCTCTATTTCACAGCAAAATCTGTCTTTAGCTAATTGGACAATGTCCTGTAAGATGCTTTGCATTAAACTGACATGCTCATTGAGAAATTGGAATTGACAGAATAGAAAAAACAGTGAACTAGATGTTTTAGGGAAAGACGGGGAAAAATGAAAACCGGCCAATTATCCTGCACTGGACCAGGTTTTGGACCGATTCTCAAGGATTTGGAGGATTTTCGCAGTGCAACTGTTTCTTGAGCTGAGAATGTGGGAGAGGAGAAAGCAAAGGCCGTGGTTCTGAAGACTAAAAATGAGTTTGACGTTCAGCAAGGATTGTAATGGGCTCCCCTGGCCGTTCTTCATCCCCAGAGCCAGATTCGGGTCTGTCTGCAGGGTGAAGTAGACGGGAACATCAGAACCAGATGTGAGATCCAACTCGCTCTGGCCCGGACCGCATCAGGAACACTCTGCCGTGAGCCGATGACTCACCAGCTGCTATTGTCAACCAGCCAGAGCCCAAAGAAACCAGTTAACCAAAAGACTTCAAATGGGTTAGTTATAAATATAATAGCCTACTAAAGAGAAGAGGTCGTTGTCAACAGGCGCCTGCAGCTCATGTAAACATGCTTTTATTTGTCAAGCTTTAGCAGATCAGCGATTATGTTCTGAACCAAACTTTAATTAAGAAAAGCTTAAAGGTTCTCATGTGAGTTTTAATCAAACTAAATTGCCCTGAAAGGACCATTACATATGATCACCAGCAGATTTAGTGTTTTGGACTAGTGTGCTCACGTTCCCTCCAAGTTTCTTCAAAATTTTAATTCTGTCATCATTTACTCTCCCTCATGTTGTTTCAAACCTGTATGAATTTCTTTGTTCTGCTGAAGAAAAATAAATAAATATATATATATATATATATTTTGAAGAATATGAGTAACCAAACAGTTGTGTGGCACCATTGACTTCCATTGGTGCCTGAATGACAGAATTTTCATTTTTGGGTGAACTGTCCCTTTAACTGGCTTAACCAGCAAGATTAACACAATAACCTGCACAAACTAGATTTATTTGGTATGGACATTCATTCTAAAGAGGTATTTTCATCTAGGGCTAAGGCCTGTGGGTAGTTTTTACTCTTTTGCGATCTCTCATTTGTCCCATTTTCTACACGAGAGGTTGCTAACCTTTTTGACATCATGTACCTTTTTGAAATGTTCCCTGCAAAATCTGCACACATGCATGTTCAAATGTGACACCTCACAGGCATTTTTTGGAATTTTGAAACTTGTCACAATGGCTTGTTGAGAAATATTCACTATTCTACTCATCTGGCTGGTGAAATGCAAAACTGCCCAAAAAAAGGCATGTTTTTCATTTCATTTTTTAAACGCTTTAGAATGTTTTTATTTATTTATTTATTTTTATTTCACCCACCAGATGAGTATTGAAGCCTGCAGTGAATACAAGCTATTCAGTAATAAGATAACAAGAAATGCATGTGAAATCTCACATCTGAGCATGTTCATGTCTGAGCATTTTGTTCCATAAAAGTTTTATTCAGATTCAGAAAAAAAGTGCATCATCAAAAACAGACCAAAGTGCACCTTCCAGCTTAAACACACACTTTAAAACCGGCTTCAAGACACTGCAAGATATTGTTTGGTGAATGACTTCAATATTCCGGTTGCATTTTCCTTTATTTTACAGTACATGCACTTATGTGTACTCACAGTGTACTTATCTAAGAAAGTACTGGTTAATATGAGGTAACTATGGGTTAAGGTTAGGTTTAGGGGTAGTACCTAGTTATTACCCAGTTATTGTAATTACTATAATAAGTACATATATGTGCATGTGGAAAAGGACTGTAAAATAAAGTGCTACCAATATTCCTCAAGTAAACAACTGAATTTAATAAATTCATAATAATAATTTATTTCACTCTTACAGTTTTAAGCATGCCAATGTTTGCCAAACATCATATTGAGAATAATCTCAACCATGAGCACAAAAGTTAAAAAAGCTGAAGAATATGAAAAACTGCCATCCAGAAAGCCAAAACAAACCCTCTGAAACTATTACCAAAACCCAAATATGAAATTTGAGAGCAAAAACAGAACAGACAGAAACTTGATTTTCAAACTGAAATTTGAACCGTATTTTATGCTGTTTGGCAATAACAAACAACACAAGACTTTAGTTATACCTCATATGTGCCTTGCCCTTGAAAGATATTAATACTTTTATACAGCAAGTATGTAATAAATTTAGCAAAAATGATAGTAAAGTCATTTTTAATGTTACAAAAAAATTCTATTTCAAATAAATGCTGTTCTTTTGAACTTTCTATGCATTACGGTTTTTAACAACTGTTTCCAACATTGATAATAATCAGAAATGTTTCACCAAATCGATGATTTCTGAAGGATCATGTGACACTGAAGACTGGAGTAATGATGTTGAAAATTGAAATTCAGCTTTGCATCATAAATTACATTTTGGAAAATGTTCAAATAGAAAAAAACACATATTTTAAATTGTAATAACATTTCACAACATTACTGTTTTTACTTTTTGATCAAATAAATGCAGGCTTTCCTTTCAAAAACATTTCTGTATACGTATAATGGTTAAAAACTGATCATAAACGTGGTGACAGGTGAAATGAGGTGAAACGGTGTTGTTGAGCCGCGTTTTGACTGCCTGCTGGTGTGTATCAGAACCTCTGACACCAATAAGCGTCTCACTATTGCCTCACCAACCAGCTGTCCCAACACATGTGATTTAATTTGTGTACATTTTGAGGAGACAGGATATGTAATGGTTTTGATTAGCCGGGCTGAAGCATCACTGAAGGCGCTGATGACTTGTAGTTGTGAACGTGTCCTTGGGTGTCCCGTAAAAACAGACAGATGAGGCGACCTCGGTTTCACGACAGCTGTTATTTAGCCCAGACTTGTTATGCAGAACGAAGCAGATCTCCTGCTCTCTTTCTTAATGTTACTGTAGGACAGTATTAGATGCAGCTGTTCTGGTGTCTTCACAGTGACCGCTCTGCGTTTGCTGTCATGACAATTACATTTATGCATTTGGCAGATGCTTTTATCCAAAGCGACTTACATTGCATTTCAAGATACACATTTATACATTCTTATCAGTTCTTGCTTTCCCTGGGAATCAAACCCATGACCTTGATGTTGCAAACGCCAACGCTCTACTGTTTGAGCTGCTCATGAGCTTCATTCAGGACAACTCCTGTTTCTGCTTTAATGCTGTTGGACTTTTAAACTCAGTTCACTCAGCCCTGAACACAAATGGACTTTTAATGCAACAAAGAGGTTTTTCTTTTTCTTGGGCTAGCCACAAATAACAGACGGCAACACATCCCTGCTAAGAAGTCGGAAAAGATGGATGGCTTGGATTAGCTTTGCTTTATTTTGGCAGGCAATTACAACTATAAAATATTGATTATCAGAGGTTATAGAGGCTTCTATATGAGGATATTTTTATTTTTATTCACAAAAGAGAGCCGGACTTCCCATTTAGATCATCAGCGCTGTCGGTTTTGTTAGCGTCTCTATGCAGCTACGCCAAGAAAAATGCCTGTTATGCCAAACAGAAACAGTCTTGTATCTTTTTTTGACAATTCCAGTAGAGAAAGATCATTTCTGCAATCATTCTTTAGGTCTGACAGCTCAAAAACACCTGCAATATAAAATATATATATATATTTTTTCCCCTCACAAATTTGACAATGGTCAAAAAAATAAGTCTGAAACTTTGTACAGCTTTTTATTAAAATCTCTATGAATAAATATATTAATTCAAGAGCATGCTGCACTAATGATGTGCTAAGCATAAAATATCAAATGCATTAATTTGATGCATTATTGTGTGTATTGACGCTTAAACAGAAAGAAAATCCCCTCTTTTTACAGTAAAAATATATATAAAAAACCCTTAAAACAAGATTAAGCTTTCTGATATGCAACAATGTATGACACATTAAACTGTAATTTATATATATATATAATTTATGTTTATACGGTTGTAATATATTACGTTTATTTATTACATGGCTTGGTTGAATTCTAATGTTATTTCTTGATAACAGACCGCTGCTAAGTGCTAACGATAACACACCGTTGCCATGAAAAACAGAGCGTTGCTATGGACGCAGGATTCTAACCGTAGAGACGGAACGGACTATTTTCTTTAGCGGAAGCAATACAATCAATTTTAAATCAATAAACTCCTTTTTAAATCAATATTTTTGTGTCAAATTATTGATTTATTTGGTAGGTAGCCATGTAATAAGCGGGATAATGTAGAGCGAGGAGGTTGTTATAGCGAATACAACCCCTTCAGGCTGATTCAAGAAGTCCTGTCGGGGTTGTATTCGCTATTATCCCGTACATATGTATATTAACTTGTTTTAAATTGTTCACTTATTTTAATTATTAAAAAAGCCAGTGTGGTAGGACAAATACAGTCATATTAAAGATACAGATACAACTAGATTTCTTTTGTTTCATATGTTAACATGGACAATAAGACAAAAAAATAATAGTCATTAAGATTTTTATTGCAGTGTTTGCAATATTGTCCATTCAACTTTAAACCTGAATAACCCCAATCTCAATGCGTTTCTCTGTCCTTTGGTTCAAGATCTGATTTGTGCCAGAAATCAGTGAAATAAATGGTGATTGTTTGACAGCGTAGATACGGTCATAGACTTGAGATACAGCAGAACTCCTCTTGCTTCATGCAACAACACCCTGTTTTCTAAATCTATCAATCTCAATCTAATCATTAGGCCTACATAAACATGGACTGATCAACTACATTATAATAGCCAATAGTGATTATGACATCTGAAGTGTGTTTGTTTGTTCATCAGTGTATGTGATCGTGCTTATTTGCATTTCTCTGAACCTGCTGATTAAAGACAAAATCAGATTTTTGTTAAGCTTGTGTAATCTGGTTGTCGTCCACAGTTCACATGGATGGTCACAGTTCCGGATGGATTTGGTGGTTTTATATTCAAAGTTTTCACAAGATGGTTGAACAGCTTCACACTGTAAACACAAAACAATTAAGAGAACAGAACAGATCCAGAAGATGTTGCTTGGATCTCAGAGCAAGTGGAGATAACATTCAGATGCGGTAATCATAACATGTCATAAACATTAGCCATCTATAAAACATAGACATGGTGTAATCACTCTTGCTCTGGAGAACATCAAATTGGGAATACAACAAAGGGTTTAGAGCTGGAAAGGTTTTATCCACAGGACACTAATAAAAATTACAATGGATTTAAGTTTTTGTGGACGTGTATCAAGAAAGTATCATTTTTTGGGATTAAGGGTTCAGAAAAACAATATTAATAGTGATGATTGACAATAATAACTGAATATAAGAAGAAAGACACATGCCTGAAACCTGGAATAGCAGAAAATGGATAATTGCACCTTTTTAAAACTTACCAAAAAAAAAAAAAAAAAAGGAGCATTGAATGTTTTACAATGTAATTACAATCTCCATTTTTAGGAGATTTTCACTGACTAATAGAACAAATTACCCTGACACAAACACTACCAAGTCTGAATCCCAAAACACAGCGTTTTTTCCAGTTATAAATATAATGCAGCAAAGCTGTTTTGTTGCCATTGTTTTGTGCCATCAAAAAGGGGTTTTTGGTGTTGTCGCTGTTGTGTAATGTTTGCTGACAAAGGTTTTTGACTATATCGATAGGGACTTGTTAAAAATGGAAAATCTGGTACAAATCAAAAACAACTTCCTGCATCTCTTTCTCTCTCTTAAATCACCAAGACAGAAACGTAAGTTAATTTGAGCTTAATTGAATCTTGCTCCGAATTTACAGGAATTTTTCCATAATCGCTTCCCATAGCAGCTGCCAGTATACTTCATTCTCAAGTGGCCATTCGAAACAAATGCCAACATGTGAGTGAAAAGTAATTTGTCAGTGTTTATTTTAAATGGCTGTCAATGGAGAAAGAGGCTTTTTGGGTTCTGGTGGCGTAGTAACACTACCAGCAGGGAACAATGCTAACCAACCAAACTTTGACCCCTTGGGGGCAACATTTCAAGTTCAATGACACGGGTTTGGGGCGGGACTACCTTATTTTGTCTGACCAATGGCAGACAGAGAGTGTTTACAAGACAACTTGCTTTATGATAAACAAAATATACATTATACTGTATACGTCTGTATCTATCTATATACAGTATCTATCTGTATGTCTGTCTGTCTATCTATCCATACGTTGATCTATCGTCATTATTTTTGTTATATAAAATATACATTATACTGTATACGTCTGTATCCATCCATCCATCCATCCATCCATCCATCCATCCATCCATCCATTCATCTGTTAATCTATCCATCATTGTTTTTGTTGATCTATCTATCTATCTATCTATCTATCTATCTATCTATCTATCTATCTATCTATCTATCTATCTATCTATCTATCTATCTATCTATCTATCTATCTATCTATCTATCTATCCATCTATCCATCTACAGTATCTATCTGTATGTCTGTCTGTCTGTCTATCTATCCATACGTTGATCTATCGTCATTATTTTTGTTATATAAAATATACATTATACTGTATACGTCTGTATCCATCCATCCATCCATCCATCCATCCATCCATCCATCCATTCATCTGTTAATCTATCCATCATTGTTTTTGTTGATCTATCTATCTATCTATCTATCTATCTATCTATCTATCTATCTATCTGTCTGTCTAACTTTATATCTATCTATCTATCTATCTATCTATCTATCTATCTATCTATCTATCTATCTATCTATCTGTCTGTCTGTCTGTCTGGTATGCTAAACTTTAAAAAAAGTTGAAAACAATGACTTAAATGGGCATTTATGATGAAAGCATAACCTTCGGTTTAGTTTAGTACTTGATGTGATTCAGATGTGCTCAGAAGAGATAAATTAGGAACAGAATATATTTTTATGAAATCTCCAGTGAATCTCGATTCTCAGGCACAAACCAGCTGCGTAGTGACCACAGTCTGGCCTCGGAAACACTGCAGACGGGGAGGAACAAACGTGAGCACATACACTAAGACAAAAAGAGACCGAAATGGGCAAATATGCATTCTAAAGATTCTATTAATCACAAATGAGATGTTTCATTTCACAGTTGCAAATTCACAGAGCAAAATGAGACTTTCTTCACAAAAAAGCATTCTCACGTGAGAATCTAGAGTTTCAAAAGAGATCTGAGCTGTCTCAGACTGTACCAAGATCCTAAAATCTACAATCAAAAGTCAGAGACCTCAATATGAACTCCAACAAGAGCATATGATCTGATCTGCTCTCCACATTCATTTTTATAGCTCTATACTCTTGCTGAATGTCAACAATTGTCTCTGTTTGTGTTCTAGGGGCTCCTTTACGACTTTTAGTAGGAACATTTGAGACATAATTAAAGGGTTAGTTCACCCAAAAATGAAAATTCTGTCAGTAATTACTCTCCCTCATGTTGTTCCAACCCCGTAAGACTTCCGTTCATCTTCGGAACACAAATTAAGATATTTTTGATGAAATCTGAGAGCTGTCTGACTCCGATAGGCTGCTAGGTAATTGATATCTGCCATCCCAGAAAAGTTAGTAAAGAAGTAGTTAAAATAGTCCAAGTGACTACAGTGGCTCAACCTTAAGTTTATCAAGCGACGAGAATACATTTTGTGTGCAAAAAAACAAACAATAATAATGACTTTATTCAGCTATTCATTTTCTTCTGTGTGGGCCTCTGAGTGAGTTCACGTAGTGTAACAGCGCAGCGCTTCTGGGTTGTACGTCAGAACGTAGACTCACTATTGGCCAGCATCACACACATGACCAACTTCGGCCAATAGTGAGCCTACGTTCTGAGCCTACGCACAAAAAGAATTCTCATCGCTTGATAAACTTAAGGTTGAGCCACTGTAGTCACTTGGACTATTTTAACGATGTCTTTTCTAACGTTTCTGGGATGGCAGATATTGATTACCTAGCAGACAGCTCTCAGATTTCATCAAAAATATCTTAATTTGTGTTCCGAAGATGAACGACAGTCTTACGGGGTTGGAACAACATGAGGGTGAGTAATTACTGAATTTTCATTTTTGGGTGAACTAACCCTTTAATTGTCCATGTTCAAGAAGTCCATTAAGTCTCAAAGAGCAACCTCCGAGACATTAACCATTCCTCTGGGATGTGACCCAGGTATATATTCAGAGCTGTAGAGACGCTATTAGACATATGGTCTTCATTGAAGTTAGACTGACTGCTCTAATACTCTTGTTCCTGGTTCTTCTTTCTGTTGTTCCTGGCCCTATTACACAACATAAAAAATATTCCAATAAAAGTACAACTGAAAAAAGTATTTTCAACACTTTCTGGAAATCATCGCCTGCACTGGCCCAGACATCGCCCATTCACAGGTTGTGCCATGCTGACCAGCATGTTAATGTTGGGTAAATGAAGTTGAAGTATAGCTTCATTCACAGCTGTGCCATATTTAAGCATGGCAACATTGCACATACCGGGCATTTTCTGCTCTAACCACAAGCTTGACCTTCAAAAGCTCAGACACACGTAAAGCACAGGGCTGAGAGCAGCTTTATCTGCATGGCTTCACTCACAGGGGAATTTCAACCTCTAAACTCTTTGAATTCATCTGATCGCTGTTTATTCTGTTTGTGCACTGAGGATACGCTTCAGTCCCTGAGATGCTGAAAGGGCTCGACCGAATGCTTTTGATTTCGCTCGATTTTATGACTTGTCCCGTAATTCATATGTTTCTCATATGATGCAGGATGTGTAGAGTGCTTTCCCAAAGCAGATCCATGTGCAACCACGTCGCCTGTTTATGATGAAACAACAACGTGATCTCATGGATGTTATGCTATCCATCTATCCATCCATCCATCCATCGGTTGGTCCATCCATCTATCGGTCGGTCCATCCATCCATCCATCCATCCATCCATCCATCCATCCATCCATCCATCCATCCATCCATCCATCCATCCATACATTCATCCATCCATACATTCATCCATCCATCCATCCGTCGGTCCATCCATTTATCTGTCGGTCCATCCATTCATTCATTCATCCATTCATCCATCCATCCATCCATCCATCCATCCATCCATCCATCTATCTGTCGGTCCATCCATTCATCCATCCATCCATCCGTCGGTCCATCCATCCATTCATCCATCCATCCATCTGTTGGTCCATCCATCCATCGGTCGGTCTATCCATCCATCCATCCATCCATCCATTCATCCATCCATCCATCTGTCCGTTATGTTTGTCATCCCCAGAAAGTCAAGAAAACATGTACATATAAATCTCTCTTATATACTGTAGGAAGGTTATAATTTATAAATAGAAATGTGCAAATATTTAGATATTTAGTTTGATCTTCTGCGGTTGACAATGAACATGGAATATATATTTATATATAAAAAAATCTTTCAATTGTTTTTTGAAAAATAGATATTTAAATATATTTTTTAGAGTTTAGGAACCCTATTTTGTAGCCTTTTATATGCCAGATATGATTTAAAAAAAGAAAAGTATAATCCACTCGGCTCAGGAAACTGAAGGACACGTGCAGCAAGCGGTGGACGGTGGGGTGTAGAGAGAAATCTTTCTCAGCTGTGGGAAAAACACTAAAGGACTCGCATTAATGAGTATGTTCAACATAAGATTAAGCCTGAACAATATCCTGCTTTGTTTAATTAAAAAAAAAGAAAGAAAAGAAAACAGGCATTCAAAGGTTATGAGATGTTACAGTTTTAAATCCATTACCACAGAGCCAAGTGACATCCAAATTAAACAATCAGGACACAGACAACGATCATTGCAGAAAGTGAGAGAACAAATGGAGAGGAGAGATAGAGCGAGGGATAGGAAACAGGAAAGAGAAAGGAAAAGACTGAGAGATTGAGGGAGACAAAACAAGATCCGTGATCCCTGCTGCCATCATTGTCTTTTAGCCGAAAAAGAGTAGCCTATTTATAAAGTTGAAGGGTCCAATCGAATCAAGCTAAAATAGTTCATGGAGAACCGGCATTGTAGAATTCAGCCAAGCTAAGAAGAATAGTTGTTGTAACTTTTGTCATTGAATAATTATTTAAAAAAAAATCTGAATACGCATATGTGATGCTAAGTGTAAATGATGAGAAAAACACTTTATTACTTTGTTATGTTTTGTGTTTATTTGGAAAGATTGCAATGATGTGCATCCCACCCTACTTCAATACATACTAAGTACACTGATATTGTTTTTTTTGTTTTTTTTTGTTTTGTTTTTTCAGCCATGTCAAGTAGCCTACTTGAGTCGTTGTTTTTCTGAAGTAAACAAACTAGAAATATGACATCTCTGTAAACATCTCAGTTTTCTAGAACTTTCACTATCACAGCCCTAACCAAATCCTCTCTGGGACACAGAGGGAACAAAAACACTGTTTGTGTTTCAGTGTGCAACTCTGCAGATGCTGTGGTAAATCAAACTGGTTTGAATCTAGCGAGTTTAACTAGTCTTCAAGTGTGAGAGGAGAGCAAGGCAATGGAGTTAGGATTTTGACCTGGATTGACTGCATGGTACACAACGACATAAATATTTATATATCAGAAAATCCTCATATGAAAAAGCATCAAATGAAAGTATGCAGCCGTTCTCCAGAGGACCCATTTACTGGAGCCGTCTGAATATAATCCATCTGGTTCATTTGCTCTTTGGCGACAACAGGGCTGGACTGGGTTTTGTAAAACCAAATCTGAACAGACTGAAAGGCTACTGAAATAAAATAACCATGCTTAATATAATGAGTTTTTGAGACTTATGAGTCATATTGAGCCGTCTGCAGCTGTAAACTGTATGTTCTGTTATATCCGGTCCTCTCTTGAACCCATGTAGTTATTTTGAGCACAAACAACTCCATAGTTTTATGCGCTCAGACTCACTGGCATAACATAAGGCACACAATGCATCTTATTCTAATATTTTGATTGAAATAAAGCTGAAATAAAATATAAATATTAGATGAAAAACTTGAAATGGAATAGGTTTAAGTAAAATTGCTAAAACTAAAATAAAATAAAGCTAAATGGAAAAATTTAAAACAATAAAAATGACTTAAACTTAAACTAAAGTTAAAACTGAAAATTAATAAATTCTATAATAATATTTAAATAGTAAAATAACACTGCCGGGAACAGGCATTCAAAATAGACATTTATTCTAACTCTTTTTTTTTTTTTGCATGCAACAGATAAATGCAACATAAATATGACAAATATTACATGTATAAAAGTAGAATTTTTGCCAGTGACATATTTTGACAATTTTCCTGCACCTATAGAGGTATTAGTCACATGACATTTATATCTCAGGTGATTGGGTCAAAACCTTAAAGCAACACTAAGGAACATTTTTTACCTTAAAATAATGTTTTCAAAATCGTATCAGTGGTTCATCAAGTCGTAACAGGGTGAAAGGCACTTCTGGATTCGCTTTGCAGCCCTATATCTGCTGTAACCACACTATGCAAGTTTGCCAAACCGGGTCGCGTTTCTGTAGTTCGAATGAGACATAAGAAAACTACAAATTTGACAAAAGTTCCTTAGTGTTGCTTTAAATGCTCAGAACTGATCATTCATGATCCATGAGCAAAGAAGGCAGATTTAGATAGCTTTACCCAGGTATTTTAGACATCACAGATGTAGACAAAAATCATGCAAATCATGCAATTTTTAGAGACGAGTAAATCCAATAAAATGTATTTAATATACGAGAAAAAAAAGGTGCTCAAAAATATCTTTCTAAATACGTATTATGTTCTTCTAATGTAAGTTACTTTGGTTAAAAGCAGCTGCTAAATGCATAAATGTAAATGAGTGTCTAAAAACCACACTGTTAAAGGGATTGTCTTTGTGTTTAACAGAATAAATAAAGATTTATAACGACATGAGGGCAAGAAAATGACACTTTTCATTTTGGAGTAAAGTGTCCTTAAACATCATCCAAAGATTCCATAACAATTGCACAAACCTCCAGTGACTAAGTTCTTCCTCGAACATGCTCAAAAGCCTGTGTGAACTACACATCAAATGATCGTAAGCGATCTGTGGACTTGCCAACAAAGTCAGGGACAAAACACCTGAAATGCGCGCTTACAAAAAACTACATACACATAAGCCTCTACTGGTTTCTCAAAGCAGAATCTAAATTGCAAAGCATCCCTGAAGGACAGAAGAAGCCTGTATAAAAGATCAAACTCTCTGCTCATCAGCGAGATACACTTACACCACAGAGTAAAGCTGAGCGAAACAGAGTGCTGACGCACCACATGAGAGAAGCAGTGACTCATGGTGGACCTTGTTAGTGGTTGGAGTGACTGAGCAAGACGAGACAGCTTTATGTCCTTTGAACATATTTTTGGGGCCCATTAGCAGAACCTCCAGCGGTCTCTCTGCAGTGTCTCTGTCTCTGTCCTTGTTTTTTTGCAATGAAATATTCATATGGACCCTTTCCGTATCACTAAATTAGACTAGACTAGTAATTATAAGCACATAATTTACCGAATTTTATTCAGGCTAAATATTTTGAGCAAATGAATTACACGATACGCTAATTAATCATCACAATTCATTGCACATCAATAATTTCTGATAAATTAAGTTAATTCACAACCTAATCCATTTTACTTCTGTAAATGCGCATTCTTATTTACCTTTGTTTGGCAAGTTTCGTGGAAAATTGGGT
Organism: Abramis brama; assembly: GCF_963993115.1. NCBI lineage: Eukaryota > Metazoa > Chordata > Actinopteri > Cypriniformes > Leuciscidae > Abramis > Abramis brama. The sequence continues at coordinate 28,297,947 of NC_139984.1, forward strand.
GTTGTGAAAGATTTCCCTCACAGATTTCACAACAGGTTCAAGTTGCTCACATGGATTCGTCACTTTGACCAACAGAAAGCTGCTTGGTTTGGAGCGGGAATTGGTTTTATCTGATGGGAATCATCAAATTTTGAGGAGAGAAGTTGAAAAATAAGAGGGCGAAGTGACAAACAATTCTATTTAACATGCACTGTTGAATATCCGAAATATATATATATATATATATATATATATATATATATATATATATATATATATATATATATATATATATATATATATATATATAAATAAAAAAAGCATAAAAATAACAAACACATAAAATTACTAAAACAAACTAAAATGAAAACTGAAAATGTACAAATAAATGCTAATTCTAAATATAAATAATTACTATAATAGCATATAAATGCAAAAGTATATAAATATAAAAGTTCTGTCATGAAAGTCTAGATGGCGCAGGCTGATTGGTCCTTAACTCAATCTGCTTATAATAACATCATTCTCTATAGGGCACAGCTGATTGGTTCCTGCTGTATCAGTAGCCAATTAACTCGCTGCTCAACCTTTAATACTGGTCAGCATTTGCTGTAGCAGTTGCAGTGCACTTTCAGAAACCCTCCACCTTCCCCAGCTCCACCTGTACAGATCTGATATGGGTAATTCATGTATATTGTGCAGCAGCAGCGTGTCTTATATGTATTGGCAGTAGCAAGTCCTGTTCTCACTCTGCAGCAGCAGTGTAGCAGATCTATTCTGCCAGGACCAAACATATCAACAGCAAGATAAATGCAACGTACGACAGAAAGCTGCTTGGTTTGAAAGTGATTTCTCTGTAAGCTACACTATTGACAATAAACAATGGACCTTATTGTGCACACAAAATTTCATTGCAATTTCAGTAGTGTGACTGCCAACTAAAATCAGACATTCAACAGAAAACAAACGTTTAGCGGGACATGATTTATTCCAATGGGAATCGTCAGATTTTGAGCAGAGATGTTGCAAAAATAAGAGGGCAGAGCGACAAACAATTCTATATAACATGATGAATCGCTCACAATAAGACAAGGAACACATATTAATCAAGCAAATACAGTCACTTCGACTTTAACACGGCAGTACGAAAAGTTTGCAGAATTAGTTATGACTTTGTGTTTTTAATATTTCAACCACAAGCACAAAGAATAATATGTAAGCCACATTGTCGTACAGCTGGTCAAAAGAAGAAAGACGTTAGATCGGTGCATGTTTCCCAACATCCAGGTCATTCTCAAACATCTAGCAGAGCTTAATTGAATGCAACTGGACCTCTATGTCTTTTGAAACTGTTTCAGTTGCAGTTGTTTTCATAAGGGATTTTCTGGCATTGACCCTCTCTTCTTAATGCAATGTTATGAATGATGTGGCCTCCCTGAAGGTGAGGATAATGGTCATATGGGAGTTGCCTCCTTGGTAGCAAACAAAACCCCACCCTGCACAACAGAACAACATAAAACCTGCAGCGAACACACTTGCTGATGGACACGCAGAACAAGACCACGTATTTTCAGAACAGCGACAACTTACAAATAAAACATGACACAATGGGTCCACCAACTTTTCATACTGTAGTCAAATGGCATTTGAAAGAAGTGGGCAGGAGAACTCTAAACATCTTTTAGGGAATAAGACCCTGGAGCATGAACTCCTGGACCCTGGAATAAGACCCTGTAGCATGAGTCATAAGAGCTCCAGACCACTTCCCAAATATCATTAATCTCAATTAGTGTCTGGATATAAGCCGTCAACTCAGTCAACTCAACCATTTCTCTACATTCTTGTCAGCGGCAGATCATTGCAAAGCCCTATTCAGACGGGACTAGTTTAACATGGAGAGGTGGGGTAAAGTAATTATTACCAGTGAATTTAGTCCCGTCTGAATTTGCCATCTCAGTAATCATTATGGACAATGGGCCCTATTTTAACAATCTAAACGCATGGTCTAAAGCGCACGGCACAAGTTCACTTAAGTCTGAATCCACTTTTGCTAGTTTAACGACGGAAAAATGGTTGGCGCGCCAGGCTCATGGTCTAAAAGGGTTGTCCCTATTCTCTTAATGAGTAATGGGTGTGTTTTGGGATTTACGTGCATTAAACCAATCAGAGTCTCATCTCCCATTCCATTTAAATGTCAGTTGCGCTCGCGCCATGGCGGATTCACTATTTACATGACAGAATTTGATAGTGGAAAGACCGAACGCTTCTCCAGAGCGCAAACGGAACTGCTCGTGCGCGAGGTTAAAGTGTTAAAGCGAATAGACCCGCTGTAAATATGTAAATAGTCCGGCATTTCCTGTTTCAATTTTTTTTTCTAGTATGGAGGTGCTTGAAAAAGCATTCAGTTGCGTTCTAGACGCTGGGACAAATCTGTGGCAAAACTCAAGTGTTTTCCACATGCCATTCAGATCAAAGAGAAGGTTGAAAGCACTTATAGGCTATTAGAGGCAAGAAACTTCTTTTTGTGTTAAGTGCCTATTACCAACATAATCCAATCTGAATTTAATTAAAACATTGTTCGACCGGACATGACTTTTATATATTAAAAATATAGGTTATATGTGTTTGCGCACAACATAAGCAACATAATACACACATGATGGCATGAGGGTGATGGCGGTGAATCGAGTTACTCCTCCCACTTCTGCTAGTTTTACTGAGATATCTTGTCCCGTGCGAATTGGCCATTAATATTACAGACATCCTGTGGTTAAATTATATTACTCCATCTACCCTTGTTAAACTAATGCCGTCGAATAGGGCTTAAGACACATCTCTCAACGAAATTACATCATCTGGATGATCAAAATTAATTAGGACTAAATAAAATGTTCTGAAAGCAAGATGTTTATTATTTTTTAAAGGCTCTTAAAATGTGGAACAGACTGTCTTTTTGCCTTTGATGTCATAGCTCATAATTTTCGTCAAGGGAACTAGTTCTTGTGGTGCCATCAGCCAATCAGCATCATTATGACATCATTTTCCGGCAAATCCAGAGACAAATGGTATTTGGCTGAAAAACTGAGTGGCATATTTCAAAACTTTCAGAGATAAATTGAGAAAATAATGTGAATGCTAAAGGACAACCCTGGCTGTTGTTGCAGAATCCTTGTTCTACATAAGTGTCAAAGATATATAATTTGAAATATTATTACAATGCAAAATAATGGTTTTCTATTGTAATATATTTTAAAATGTAATTTCTTCCTGTGATGCAAAGCTGAATGTTCAGCAGTCTTCAGTGTAACATGATCCTTCAGAAATCATTCCAATATGCTGATTTGCTGATGTTGAAAACTTCACTAAGATTTTTCTAAAGAAATGAATACTTTTATTCAACAAGACGACATTAAATTGATCAAAAGGCATGACAGTAAAGGTATTTATAAAGTTACCAAAGAATCCTGAAAACATGCATCAGTGTTTCCACAAAAATATATCAGCAAAAACTTATTTCAACATTGAAATTACATTTTAAAATAAATTCAAACAGTTTTTACTGTATGTTTTAAACAAATAAACGCAGCCTTGATGAGCATAAGAGACTTCTTTCAAAAGCTAAAATTGTAATGATTCTAAACTTTTAAACGGCACTGTATAAATATTATATTAAACACAATACTAACATTATATGCAACCTGAAAATAATCTCATCTCATGGAAAGCTGGGACACCTGCAGCCTAGCATGTGCCATTATGAGTTTCTGCAGATCCTCGACCACTGCGGCGGAAATAATAAATAGAGGATAATTTCAACGGGATTTGAGCCGAGCTCAATAGCAGTATTAAATTCGCTGTATTTTTGTAATGATCACTTTAGAAACTGAGGCATGCAACTTTCTTTGGGCCAACAGTGAAACGTTAACTGGCTTCAATTGGTATTCTGAGGACTCAAACACACAATACGCTCCTGAAATCTGTAGAAAAGCAAAGTAAAATTCTACCAAGACACGCAAAGCAGTCTCAAAGCAGTGATCAGACTGGCTCCAATGCCATACTGACAGCGTCTGCAGGGATAGAGACTGAAACCTGCACCATCACACGGATAAACATTCCCTCTCCTGTGCTTTAATTCTCCCTGTTATATTCGCAAACATATTTGTACTGTAGACACTGTGTGACTAAATTATTCAGAGATGTAGACAGGTAAAAATGATGAAAATACTTACATGCACATAAACTGCTGTCAAGGTATAGCCAGAAGAATGATTTGCTGCTTTAATCTTCAGGCTATTTGTGAAAATGAATCTTCTTTATATTTCATTAACTGGATTTACAGTACAGCCAAAATATAATATTATTTTCATGAGAGAAAATACAAAGAATACAGGCCAAAAGATACAAACCCTGCTGAAAGTCTATGCTGGTCATGGCTAGTTAGACTGTTACTAATCTTGCTACCAACATAATCACGCAAAGCATGAAAGCAATTTTTATCATTTGTACATCATTATGTACATTATACAAATATAGCATACAGACTTCATATATTTTTTTTTTGAGTCTTTTATTTTTAGCTTTTGAATAAGTACTGTATGCATTTTTTATATTTATACTGTATTTAATATTTTTTTTTATTCTTTTCATTTTATATTTTATTCTTAATTCTGTAGGTATTATATATATATATATATATATATATATATACCACACATACAAATAAAATACTTAAAACAATCTATATATATATATATATATATATATATATATATATATATATATATATATATATATATATATACTTAAATATTTATTTATTGTTTTAAGTCTTTAATTTTGAGCTATTGAATATATTCTCTTGTGGTTTGCTGCCATAAAATACAAAATAAAAAAACATTTTTATTAAAATTGTGTTACTTATTTAAATTGAATTCCCAGCAAAAAAAAAAAAAAAAAAATGCAATGTCACGATATAATAAATGACTGTGATAAAAGTGTTTGGCCATACCTCCCACAGCAAACTCACAGATATACTTACAGTATAAAAGCAAACACATGCATTTGAGTCATCTATCAGTCTGCACTGGGTGTTTCCTGCCCAACTCCCTGTATTTGATTGTAAGTATAACTGACTGCTGCAAACCTGAAATCAGGAAGGCTAAAGCACACAATGAGCCCTCACAACAGCTGTAAATCACAAGCCATAATCAACACTGCTGAGTGCAAACGGACACCAGCGCTCAGTCCCGATGACCCCAGCCCAGTCCGGAAGAACCACAAGGAATGACTTACTCACATCAAAGGCATTCCTGCTCTGAAGGACGGGATTAAAGAAAAGTAGACTGGATCTTATTTGTGTGTTTGCTAAGGGGGACACAACTGCTCTGCAGACCAAAGGCGTATCCTCACAAACAGGACGGGCAGACGGTGCAGATTACAAAGAGAAGAAGGGCAGGACAGCGCTGTGAGAATCATTGGCTCTGAACTGGAAAAGACCAGGAGAAAAAGGCTTATGTTCTAATGAGGGGGGTCAAGGTTTGGCTGGTTCGCTGTAGAAGTTAGCCTCTGCTGGGCGATGCTGTAAATACAACAGTAAGTGGGTAAAAACTAAGTAACCAACAAAAATATGTTTCTCCTTTGATCACTATTCCATATTAAATCAAAAAAGGGTCATTAAATCACAGAAAATTATAGCATTTCAGCAGTGCCTCATTTTATTTTTGATGACTCCAGGACAATGTTTGTCCTTTGACAGCCATACAGTACAAAAGCAAAACATATATACATATACACTAACCGGTCACTTTATTAGGTACACCAGTTCAACTGCTCGTTAACACACATTTCTAATCAGCCAATCACATGGCAGTGAAAGCATTTAGGAATGTAGACATGATCAAGACGATCTGCTGAAGTTCAAGCTGAGCATCAGAACAAGGAAGAAAGTTGATTTTAGTGACTTTGAATGTGTCATGGTTGTTGGTGCCAGACGGGCTGGTCTGAATATTTCAGAAACTGCTGATCTACTGGGATTTTCACGCACAACCATCTCTAGGGTTTACAGAGAATTATCTGAAAAAGAGAAAATATCCAGAGCGTCAGATCTGTGGGAGAAAATGCCTTGTTGATGTCAGAGGAGAATGACCAGACTGGTTCAGCTGATAGAAAGACAACAGTAACTCAGATGTACACTCATTACAACCGAGGTCTCCAGAAGAGCATCTCTGAACACACAACACATCAAACCTTGAAGCAGAAGAGCATCTCTGAACACTCAACACATCAAACCTTGAAGCAGAAGAGCATCTCTGAACACTCAACACATCAAACCTTGAAGCAGAAGAGCATCTCTGAACACTCAACACATCAAACCTTGAAGTAGAAGAGCATCTCTGAACACACAACACATCAAACCTTGAAGAAGACGAGCTCCAGCAGCAGAAGACACACACCGGTGAAACTCCTGTCAGATGAGAGCAGAAACTGAGGCTATAATTCACACGGCTCAACAAAACTGGACAATAGAAGATTGGAAGAACGTTGTCTGGTCTGATGAGTCTCCATTTCTGCTTCAGCGTTCAGATGGTCGGTCAGAATTCGGCGTAAACAACATGAAAGCATGAATCCATCCTGCCTTGTATCAGCGCTTCAGGCTGCTGGTGGTGTAATGATGGTGGGATATTTTCTTGCACACTTTTGGTCTCTTTGTGCCAATTGATCATTGATTAAACTCCACAGCCTGAGCCTATTGTTGCTGATCATGTCCATCCCTTTATGACGACAGTGTCATCTTCTGATGATCATCTCAAATCATCTCAAACTGGTTTCTTGATCATGACAGTGATTTCACTAAACTCAAACCTCCACAGTCTCCAGATCTCAATCCAATAGAGCAGATTTGGGATGTGGAGGAGCGGGAGAATCGCATTATAGATGTGCAGCTGATAAATCTGTCAGTATGAATCAAAATCTCTGAGGAATGTTCCCAGCACCTTGTTGAATCTGTGCTGTGAAGAATTAAGGCAGTTCTGAAGGCAAAATGGGGTCCAACCCGATACTAGCAAGGTGTACCTAATAAAGTGGCCGGTAAGTGTATATGGTGTAAAATGTACTGTATATTTTAGTCAGACAAGACTTCTTGTGCTCCTGTTCTACTGCACTTCATCTGTTTGACACATGCGCACCGGCGCTCGTTCATCGAAGTCTGTTAAGTTTAACGGAGACTCGCTTGATGCAAAATGGAAATACTCACAAGACTTTATAACATTTAGAGGTAAGGATATAAAAGTAAAATGCTAATTATGCACTGAGGAAAACACATCTCAAAAGCATCTGTCAAAGCCAGCCGCAAGAACCGCTTATGCTTTTGTTGAAGCGCTGAATATAAAGCATTCTCATGTCTCTGACAACTTGGGTCATGCACTTTTCCCGTATAGCAGCTCACAGCAGATGCAACTTTTCGGATAAGTTTTTACTGTGCAAATGATCTAAAAGCTATAGCATAACATACTGTAAGATAGTGAAGATAGATAAAGGAATGTCGCAAAAAGATTGGTTGATTGGTTTTTCCAGATTGGTTGTTGGATGACAAGTGAAGTATTTTGACCCATGCCTGGGGTTTAAACTCACAGATGATCTCAGACTGTGCACATGTCCCGGGTCATATCCCAACCCCACTCCCTCTCTCTCACCCCTACTTTCTGTCTACACTCTACTGTCCTATAAAAACAGGCAAAAAGCCCAAAAAGATATGAATAAGTATTTGGCCAATTAGTATTACTCTCAAAGCATGTTTATTTTATAAAGTTGACTTTTTTTTAAAGTGGATTGTGTTTCCAAAAAAAGAAAACATGAAAATGAAGAAGGATGAGACAAAAACATTTGATTTACCGTCCATCTGTCCATGACGGTAGAGTGTGTTTGTGTTTGAAAGAATAGTTTTATAGTCATGTGAGCTAGTGAGTCATAATTTATGAGAGGAACCTGGTTCTGGATTTGTCTGTTCAACATGAAGTCCAAAAAAAAAACACCTGAATGTCATATTTAACAAAATATCACATAAAATACAAACTGTAACTGCAAATACAGAGAATGAACTCAAGAGCACTTCCTGTTAGACTGACCAGATGAATAAAATGATATGGTGAGACCTGACAACACAAATCCAGCCTGCGTGTGTGTGTGTGTGTGTGTGTGCGTGCGTGTGTGTGTGTGTGTGTATCATTAATTTGGGGTCAGTCAGTACGATTGTTTTAATAGAAATTAATTCTTCTATTCAGCAAGGATGCATTAAGCTGATCAAAAGTGACAGTAAAGACATTTATATAATGTTACAAAGGATTCATATTTGTTTTTTTCTGTTTTTAACTTTCTATTCATTAAAGAATCCTGAAAAATGTATCACTGTTTCCACAAAAATGAAGCAGCACAACATTGATAATAATCATAAATGTTTCTTGAGCATCAAATCATCATATTAGAATGATTTCTGAAGGATCATGTGACACTGAAGACTGGAGTAATGATGCTGAAAATTCAGCTTTGATCACAGGAATAGAATACATTTTAAAATACATTCATGTTAAATTATAATAATATTTCTGTATTTTTGATCAAATAAATGCAGCCTCTGTGAGCATAAGAGGCTTCTTTCAAAAACATAAAAAATCTTACCGACCCCAATCTTTTGAACAGAACTAAAAACAACAATTAAACTAAGGTAATTCATACTTCCATAAAACCATCTAACCATATTATTCATTTATCTATGTGATAATATCTGAACAGAATCAAGGATTTTCTCTAAAACAAGGTCAGAAAGAGATATTTCTAGAAGAAAGGCTAAAATGATATCTGTGTTTCATATATATGCATGCACAAACAGACCCGAAATCCTGTCTGGCATCACTTTATTTGTGTTTTCATGTCTCACCATATCATTTTATTCAGCTTGTAATTCAATTGCCATTCAATCTAACAGGAAGTGTTTGTTCCCTATATTTGCATTTACAGTAAGTGTACCCAGAAACAAATCATGCAGAAACCTTGTGTGTGTGTGTTTGTAATTTAGTTCACAGTCAGTTTAGTGGCACTCCACATTGAACAGAAAAATCCAAAACCTCTAAGATGTTTCTCTCATAAATTATGACTCACTATACTTGCATGCTTGCATGAAAACAAAAAGTAACACACACACACAAACACACCAAAATAACCAGCTAAACCAGGGCACTTTGCACTTACAATGCATATTAAGCCTTTCGTCTTTCTGTCAATATTCTGTGAAAATATTTCTCCTGCATGACAAGTCTTAATTGCGGTGACTTTGTGACAGGCCTACAATCTTAATTTACTTTTTGTCATATACACATTTTATTTGCAGTGATATTTATGTTATGTGCTTTGTGTGCTGCTCCACATCTCTGCATCAGATCTCCGTATCACATTATGAGAAGAATCTCCCTCTTTAAGTGTGTTTATAATTCAGCTCATATGACAGACCAAACACTCCTCACAAAATGAGTTTTTCTGTTTTATTTCCAGTTCAGCATGGGAATATTGAGGCCATAGATATTGTTTAGCATGGCTTTTGACTCTGTGGCTGTAAGAAATATGTATTTTTCCGGCTGTTTTGGCTGAAACGCTGCTTGCACAGGCTCTGACTTGGTGGAAAATGTGCCACAAATCACAAAAAGGGCCGAATCCTTTAATTCCTGTAGCTTCTATATATCCTTAATAACTATAATCAGCATAAGAAATGGAGTAATTATGATGCATTTTAATGAAAATGTAAGTCGTCTTTATGGTTATAAGTTCCTTTAGTTGTGTGACAGCATAAAAGTATTGAGCAACTAACAGCTTCTAATTCATTTTCGGAAACGTTGCTCGGTTCATTTATCTGGAATAATTTAAGCGAGTTCATAAACACATTTCTGAGTGATCTAATTTGACATAAAAACGGCCCCTGTGATGGATTTGTTGGCTTGTGTCGTACGGATGAATAATCTTCTCAGGACGCTTTATCTTTGCAATGCACAGACACAGGGTGCGTCTCAATCCTGCAAAATCCAGGAAGCATCAATGCTCGCTATGGGTGCGTCTCAACCAGCTCCCTAGTTCAGTAGTCAGGACACTGCGGGGGTCGGCTATTATAAGATCTGTCTCAATCGCAAAATTCTTCCAGTGCACTGGAACGTTCGCTCCCTGAAAAATCCCACAATGCACTGCAAAAACCAGGAAGCATCAATGCTCACTCTGCTCACTTACCAGAAATTACGTCACATTTCTGAAGAAAGAAACACAAAACGCACGAGCCAACTCAGTAAATATGGCACGTGATAGATTTAAAAAGACAAACAGTTTTTCTTTATTTTATCACATGGCTAGACAGTGAACACACCTTGTTTACATTTATAATTATATTTGGCTGAAATGTTGTAAGGATATGTAACAGAACAATGTGTTTAAATAATAATATCAAAAAGACATAGGCCCTGCCTTTTGTTGATTAATACCATTCAATTTCAGTCATTAATCCAAGTAAATTCACTCTCATTACATGTACAACCTAGGCAATTTACATTTCTTCAAAAAAACAAAAATACATCTGCTTATAAATGTATATTATTTTAATTGATCTAAAAAGAGTGATTTATGGTCATCCAATGAATTGCCTTGAGCACTTTTTTGAGTGCAGTGTTAATGTTGTATTTTGACATTATATGTAGTCATGTCACCGGAAATTGAGTAATCAACTGATAACTGATAAGTAAGTAACTGATTCACTAGCTCGGGAGCTGATTGAGACGCACCCACAATTTCTCACGTCATTTGACAAATACTTTCCTTTCTTTGCCTTCCTGCGCTGCCCCGTCATCAGAAGCACCTGTTGGCTTGGCGCTAATGTGACCCACACTGACGTGGACGCTGGCCCTGGATGTGAGGGGAGGTATGGGCGAGTGCACAGGGTTACTGGTGCAGGGCTCTCTGAAGGTTTAGCTCTAACACAGAATGACGGAGTTCAGCCGATTAGAACTCTAGAATCCCAGCAGAGCTGATTACCTGAGCCGCCCGTCAGCCAAGATGTCAGAATACACGACTCCGCCCCCTGAGACACCATACCCATCCCATGCTGATGAAACCTAGAGTCTAACCTAACGTAACCTTACTGTGGGCTGCACAATTTGGGGGGAAAAATCGAATGAAAATTGCCATTGTGATTATTAAAAAAAATGCCCGGGTTTGCTGTGCTTGTTTGTAGGGCTGCACAATTTGGCCACAAATTGTAATATTTTGCTGCAAAAATAGTATTTAAGAAAAGAAATGTTATATTTTAATTTGTGGCTGTCTTAATTTCTTAATTTTCATTAAACCCAATTTGGCCATTAAATCATATATCAATAATAATAATTGGTTGGTTTGTGTTTTAACACCAATTTTAGTAATAAGTTAAAATATATAAAAGTTGTTTGCAAATTCCAAACAGAACCTAAACCAAATATTACTATTGTACTATTTCACTGTAAAATAAAAATGAGTATTACAATAATAATAATAAATATTATTATTATTATTATTATTTTATTTTACATAACAACTGTAAAAATACAAATCTAATATTTGAATTATTTTATATTTTATATTTTCTAATACAGTACTTAATTTCTTTATGTTAAACCACTGAAAAACAATTTGGACAAAAAATGTATGATTTATTAATAATGCTAATATTTTATTATAATTATTCAGAAATATTATTATTGTACTTTTCACTGTAAAAATGAGTATAATAATAATATATTATTAATAATAATATTATTAATAAAAAAAGATATTTTGCAATACAACTTTTAGACTTTATAAGTTTGTACAATTTAATTGAATCTCTTTTAAATTCAGGAACAGTTTGAACATCTAAACTGGTAACACACACACACACACACACACATACAGAAAAAAGGTTGGAAATACTGAGTCACGGCACAAAGCCTTGCAGCTTGCTGGTGGATTTTTCAATTATTTACAATTTTTCAATTTCTCAGTAAGCCTTTGAGGATACAGACTTGATCCCTGAAGACTCTAAAGATCAGAGGAGGATTGTGGGAGTTTTGGGGGTGTGTGGTGTGGAAGTAAGAAAGGGCACCATACCAGTTTCTGCTAGTCCGTCACTGTGCACCTCGGCCTGTGTCTCCATGCGGCAAAATCTATAAAAAGAAAAGATACATCAAAATTACTTGGCAGCCAGTTTGTTTGTGTAAACCCTGCAAAACAACAAAAGCTTCAATGAACCTATAGGGCATTTTTCTGGACTTCAGGCTGTTGAAACTTGGGTTTTTGATGGTTTGGTCAGTTGCTAGCTTGCCAAACCTGCTGAACACCTAAGACCTGCAGACCACATCAGGCTGGTTTAATCTGGTCTTTTCTGCCTGTGCGTGATTGTTGCATAATTCATTCTCTCATGGTACAACAATCTGACCTCAATGCACCATTGTTTTTGTCTTAACTGTAACCATACACAGAAGAAAAACTCACAGACTTTCCCGAAAAAGACCCTCCAGCCATGACAGTCCTCAAGGCTCAAGTAGCAGGAAAATTTCCCAACAAAACATCACTCTCTGGGCGAAGGATGCTGGCAGGTCTGCTTGGCTCCAGTTTTACCCTGGAAGTCCGCTTGCCGTTGGAGTCCATTATGGGAAAAAGGACACGCCATCTCAGCGTTTGGGAAAAACGCCAGAACCCTGTTTCTTCCAGAGCTTTTATACTTTTATACACACAATGCAGAATTAATTGTACTGTTCGATCTGGCTTGACAAAACTCAGTTTGAGAGCGTCTACCCACATACACACAACATCATGTCCAGAACACAACAATAAATATATTACAAGCAACCATAAACTACTTTTATGAGGTGTCCTTTACATAAAGTTCTTTTCGGCTCTGTTTTTACCAAGCATGGCCATTACAGTAGACTGATGCCAAAAAGGCACTGCTTCAGTATGTGTAGTTAAAAATTGCACTGCAACATTTTTTAAATCTGCTTTAGAGAGGGCAAGATTATCAGTGAATGCCCAGTTAACAGGGAACGTTCTCAGAACTTTGGCTAACGTTCTCTCAAAGTTATGAACAAACATCCGTATTGATTATATTCACTGCACATAACGTTTGCCTATTTATAAAAAAAACAAAATATAAAACACAAACCTGCCTCTTTTCGGAACATTTTAATATGGTCCAGGCAATATGTGCATTTGTACTAAACAACAGATTTTGCAGTAAACAACATTACAGATCATCTTCGTTGTATTAAAATTTAAAATGACAAAACTCAACCCAGTCTCTTTTTGTTAATTTTCAGTTTTATCAATATTAGCCATTATAAAAGTATAAGTAAAAGGTATAAGAAGCTATACAAATAAAGCAAACAATTCAGTCAAACATACAAAGTCAGCGCTCTAGTCTAACCATACAAAGGTAAAGTTAAATAGCTTATAAAGTTGTGAAACTTCCCCTCAGCCAAAACGATTGCCCAGGGAACAAATTATAAATTCACGAGACCAAAAATCGCCATTAGATATACACAAGACGAATTATATCTCATGTAGTTTACCACTACAGAGACGCCAGAGTCAGCGGCAAACGTCCGAACGACTAGCCGAGGAAAGGCTGTTCCAGGCGGGGTACATGAACGCTGAGCGCCCGGTCATCGCTGGATCTCACAACTGGATAAAATTTTCATAAATCTTTAAATAAACCACAGATTTGAGCTTTAAACAACTACATTCTCGCCTGAAAAACTCTTAAAACTACATTTCATGATACAGAAACAGTAGTATTATCTTTCAACTGTGTTAAAAAATGGCGCTTCTTATGTTGTCATTCTCCTTGACGCAGCCTAAGCTGTCAATCAAGCTGTCAATCAAAGTTAACCACGCCCTTATTTGTCATACATTTTATATCTAAATACGATCTAAACTAACGAATTAGAAAAAAATTCACCCCCCTCACAGTTGTCAGGCACTCGGAAGCTATCGAAAAATACAATAAAAGTCCATGGGACCAACCTGTAAAAACATGAATTTATGCTGTGAAAATGGACATTTTAACATGGGGTCTATGGACATTTGCTCCCTTTTGGGACCTCCCTCTAGCGGATTTTTGATGTATTGCAGTTTTTCGCACTTCCGGGTAGGCTTCATTTTTCAGATTAGAATGTTGCCGCTTGGTAATAACCTAGAATACTGTCTAACACTTGATGGCAGCTCTGTCAAGTCCTCATCGACGGTTAGGAACCTGGGTGTGCTCTTTATTTGATACCAATACTAAACACGTTATACGCATGTGCACGCCATCAGCGTTCTCACAGGTTCGCGTTTTTAAAGTTTGCGCAGAGAGAACTTAAGGGTTTTTCTGTTGGAACGGTGTCGTGTTAGCAGCCCCTAAGTTAATAACTAATGATCGTTGTGACTGAAGTGAATCAATCAAAACTAAGTTTAGCTGGACAATAACTTAATAAATGAAGGTGACTTGACTTGACTGTAACGAAGTTCAGATGTTATGGGAAGAAGGAGGCGGGAACTGGCGAACATTCATGACACATTTTAATGATAAAAATAAAACAAATACAAAACGAAAGTAAAAGACAGCAGCCCCTCACGGACGACTGCTGTCACAATAACCCCGGATTTCCACCAACTGCGGAACGGCTGCGGAACGGCTTCGTGCTCCGTCGTCCTTCAATACCCACCAGGTCCGGATTTGTTGCGGAACGGCTGCGGCCGTGACTGACGGCTGAAGTCACAAGGACCCACGAGATCTCGCGAATTCACGTATGATCGCGCAATATAAGTGCTGAATTGCTGCGGAGCTCTCCGGCATCCGGCAAAAATAGAAGCTCTGCGAATCTGCTCCGGAGGGCTGCGGAACGCCGGAGTCGGAACGCAGCCGTTCCGCAGTCAGTGAAAATACACACATTGACTTTAATGGAAACCTACTGACTCCGCCGCCGTTCCGGAGCGGATCCGCAGCCATTCCGCAGTTGGTGGAAATTATGGGTAAAACACAACACAAGTTCAGGCCTGTCCTCTCTCGCTCTTCACTGTCGTCGTTCCCCCTTTATGCTTCCGCTCCTCCGTGAGAGCTACGAGACCGGTGCGTCGCGCAGGTGTTGCTCATCAGTAATCACGCCACCGGCCTCGTGCCGCTCTCTCACGGCCTTCGGCCTCGTCCTGCTCGCCACATTGACTAATGTCAATAGAATGTTCGTTCAAAGTCATCTGGTCTTTAAAGGTGCTGTATGTAATTATTTAGACTGTACTAAAGCATAAAAACACTATAATATGTTTGCAGATATTTAGGAAACATGCAAAGTTCACATACTTGTTTCTCTCAAAAACACTGCTACAGCTTGTTATTCTTAATGTGGAATCTGCATTCTGTGTCAGAATGTTTTGGTTTTGATCTGTGTGATCCCGCCCACTGCCAATTTACCCAATAGTATTTCGACACCCCAGGTTGCCAGTTGGCGGAAAACACAACCTATTGCATCAATGGAAGCCATCAAACAAACTGGGTCAGAGATTGCAGATTCCCCGACATAAAAAGCCTTGTCATCCATCCATCCATTTAAAAAGCTCATGAGCAGAGGCATATTATAATATCGACAAATCAACTCATCAACTGTGTAAGACTCGTTGCCTTCCATTGTCAGTTGGGCTCGTTTGGGAAAAGCCCGTAAAAGTCCTGGCAGAAAGCGATGCATGAGGATGTAGTGTAACGACGAATTATTAGTTTTCCGAAGTGTTGACAACTTAGTGTTAACTAATAATTTCTTATTTCTTATTTCGCTTTCTGCCAGGACTTTTACGGGCTTTTCCCAAATAACGGAAGTGACGTCGACGTGCGGGTTAGCAGTAGCATGAGCCATCAGACAAGTGTTATTTAAATAAACTCCTGATGTACTTACAAACTTTCCAATGCCTCGTTTTATGAGTACAGAACCTATTTGTACTACTGTAGAAGTTTGGTACCATTCTGGGCATTATTAGTGCGGTAATTTACGAGATACAGCCTTGGATCCATTAGTGGCTGCACTAAGCCATCCGGCTGATATCTCTAAATAAGCTCTAACTTTAATAATGTTCGACCAAGGGAAAAAAAGCTTCTGGGGGGGTGTTTGGCTCGAGGTCATGGTGCAAAGGACCCTAGGTTGATTTTACTCCGAACCATCCCTTTAAGTGCATTACACTAACACTTTCATATGCATGTGACAAACATTTTTCTCATTACTGAAACACACCTAAAAATCCAAGTGAAACAACTGACCAGGTGTATTATGCATTACGCTTTCGCGGCAAAACCACTCTTGACAGCTTATTTTGACAGAAGCGTATTCACGGGAGGATCAGAGAAGGCTCAGGTATGATTTACTGGTTCATACGGTGTGGAGCCGGAGGGGTCGCATCAGTTTGTTCCACTCTCCCTCAGCCTCAGGACGCATTAGGCTGATTAGCCCGACGTCTGATAAACTGGGCCGTGATCGAACGATAACTCCATGCTTATTCCATGCTGGATCACTTTACACGAAACAAAAAGGTCAACACGCCTCCTCTAGATTATGCCGTCTCGCCCGTCCACACGGCAACGACCTTTACAGCCAGGTCTTACTTTCATGAATACAATAATTCGTTTCTGAGAATGTGTTACGAAGGCGAGGGCGAAGTTGCGCTGTCTGCCAGACAACATGTGACCACCACAGACGCACAACATATTCAGATCATAGAAAGAAAGAGAGACTCTTAATAAGCCTAGGAAGGATTGTATTAACATTCATTAAATTAATGATTACTTTCTTATTAAGTTATTTTATTTACATTATTTTGTTTATTTGTTAGAATTATTTGTTTACTGCACTGCATGTGTTTACTTTATTTCACTTATTCTGTTCCATTTGGAATATAACTCATTTTAATACATTACTTTCAATGACTTAATGGTTACTTCACTTTGTGTTATTTTGTTTGTTTGCTAATATTACGTGTATCCTACATTGCATTTTTACTGATGTTATTTTGCATTTGACTTTATTTTCTCATTTTAGTTTACTCCATTTTTATACCATAGACCTTTGCCTTTTTAAAATTTCTCATTTATTTTTCAATATATTTACTTTTTAATATTACTGTAGTTGTTTGCTGCATTCTGACTATAGTGCTTGTATTTCATTTCTCATTGTATGCTGCATTTTATCTCATTGTAAAGACTTTGGCAATACAAATTTTTATGTTTTTTGTCATGCTAATAAAGCAACAGCAATTGAAACTGAGATTACAGAGAGAAAGAAAAAGAGAGAGAGAGAGAGAGAGAGAGAGAGAGTGTCTCTCGTCCACAATGGCAGTCTGTGTCTGAGGGTGTGTCCTTTTCTGAGTTCATTTAAGGACTCGAGCGGTTTTCTGCATGTGTTCAACACCAGTTGCACCCTTATTCAGTGCATTCACTCCCTTACACACACTAATGTGCTTTTACAACCGCTAAAAACCTCTGGAAAAAAGAGCCCTAGTTCCAGCTGAAATAACAATGAGCTGAAAGCCACAACGTCTTTGTCCAATCAGATCGGGATGCATGCATTCACTAACATTCACTTACAAACTTTTCGTCTAACGCAGACAGTACAAACTGTGATATTGGGCAAATAGATTTTTATAAAAGCTCTACTAACGAATAAAAGCAAATGTTTCTCCTTCTTTCTCACAGACACACACTCACACAGGTAAAACAAAGCATGTGAGACACAAGTGAAACACGTTGTCCCGTGTGAGCGTCTCCCAGCATGCTGTGCTTTCCCAACAGTGTGTGAGTGAGAAGGATTCACATCTTGACTGAGTTAAACATCACATGCACACATGGCTTCTTCACTTCTGTATAGGCACAACACACACTCAGTCCAAACTTCACTGTGATTTACACAAACACACAGCTGGGATATTACTGTTATGCTGTAAATTTTCTTGTATCCATCACTACCATTTAAACGTTTGGGGTCAGTAAAGTTTTTCAATGTTTTGTGATGTTTAACTTAATATCCTCACCAAGGCTGCATTTATTACATCAAAAATACAGTAATATTGTGAAATATTATTACAATTTAAGCGAACTGTTTTCTATTTGAATATTGTTTTTATGTAATTTATTTTTGTGATCAAATCTGAATTTTCAGTGTCACATGATCCTTCAGAAATCATGATGATTTGCTGCTCAATAAACATTTATTATGATTAATCATGTCTGGTTATTGAACTTTCTATTCATCAAAGAATCCTGAAAAATAAAATGCATCATTCTTTCCACAAAAATATGAAACAGCTGTTCTCAACATTGATAATAATCATAAATGTTTCTTGACCAGCAAATCATCATATTTCTGAAGGATCATGTGACACTGAAGACTGGAGTAATGATGCTGAAGATTCAGCTTTGCATCACTAAATTAGATTTTTTATCTACACATGCATATATAAACATATAATAATCTAGATAAACTGTTTTTTGAGTGGCTAGAAATGGATCCAGTGTCATCACCAGACTGTTCACTCTCACAATGAAACTCATTATCGCTCTGTCTGTGCTTCTTTCCTTCCCTCGTGCCATCCAGGGGTTCTTTCCGTTTCCACGTGTCCGACCATCAGCCCTTGAGCGTCGGAGTAAAAGCCGGAGGAGGACACAAACAGACCAGCTTCTATTTAATGGAGCGCACATACTAAACAAATCAACATACAGACTCATAATCACGTCTGCACTGTATAATCAAAACAGCCCTTCTATCTTTTTCATCTCACTTCAAAACAACACACACTCCCATGAGCCGAAACGTGAGACTCCTTCGGTTTGTTTGGATGATCTCGGCTAAGCTTTATAAAATGGAGAGTGAAAAGCCCTAAGCGACACTAAATTAGATCAGTTTGTGAATGAAAACTAGACAGCAGACAAACGGACCTCAACTCACATTCAGGAGAGACTATCCATCTGGATATGTGTCTGGATTAACTTACAAAATATAAACTTTTCACATGTAATAGTGTCTTCAAAATAACCCGCAGGTAAATTCAGGTCATTCGGAGGAAACTTGCTTTATGACTTATTGAGATAATTATCAGGATACTGAACTTCATTACTTTATTTGCTTGACTTATTTAATTGATCAAAATACAGTAAAAACAGTTATATTATTACAATTTAAAATATCTGTTTTCTATTTGAATGTATTATAAAATATAATTTATTCCTGTGATCAAAGCTGATTTTTCAGCATCAATCTTCAGTGTCACATGATCCTTCAGAAATCATTCCAATATGCTGATTTGGTGAACAAGAAACAATTTGATTGAAAACAGTTGTGCTGCTTTAATTGAAATGTAACTTTGCATGTAACAGGATTGGAACAAAACATCGCTTTTCCTGCATTCCTTCCATAAACACATGTGCAGCCTTAATTCATGAGTTTATGATTCGGAATGCATTTCTGTCCCAATGTAAGTGAACAAGTTAGAGTTGTACATGACTCAGAAAGCACAGATGCTGAACGTCTCCTGGAAATGCTCAAGCGAATCTCAACAGACACATAAAGTGAGAAACAGCTATTGACTTTTACTACAACAAATGAATCTGAGAAAGAAAGAAAGAAAGAAAGAAAGAAAGAAAGAAAGAAAGAAAGAAAGAAAGAAAGAAAGAAAGAAAGAAATTTTGCTTTGTATTTGCTCTTATTCTCACCAAGGCTGCATTTATATGCTCAAAAATACAGTAAAAACAGTAATACGGTGAAATATTATTACATTTTAAAATAACCCTTTTTTATTTTAATTTATTCTTGTGATGCAAATCTGAATTTTCAGCATCATTACTCCAGTCTTCAGTGTCACATGATCCTTCAGAAATCATGATGATTTGCTGCTCAAGAAACATTTATTATTATCAATGTTGAAAACAGTTGTGCTGCTTCATATTTTTGTGGAAACCCTTTGGCTGTCAGGATTATTCGATGAATAGAAAGTTTAAGAGGAACAGCGTTTATTTGAAATAGAAATCTTTTGTAACCAGTGTTGAGGGTAATACATTACAAGTAATGAGAGTTACGTAATCAGATTACTTTTTTCAAGTAACTAGTAAAGAAACACATTGCTTTTAAATTTACACAAAATATCTGACTTACATTTTCAAATAAGTTAAACAAATGACTTAGTTTTCCCCTGTATTGACTGACAGCTCTCTTGTCTCGTAAGTTCAGAGGCTTTGTGTGTGAACATGATGGTTATTGTAGTTCTAGACTAATGTGAACATGCATTTACTCATCTCACTTGCACAAAAACAGATTCAGTAAAACAGTCAAATGCAAAGTCAGAATAATATGCAAACCTGCAATGATTAAATATGTTAAATAACACAAATATACTTTATGTATTTAATCTCACTTTATTAACCAATGTCTTTAGATGATCCAATTCAACCATACTAATAATCTAAAATGACTTTTAACATTAAACATCACATTTGTGTTTCATTTATTTTATTTTTTTGTTTGTTTATAGTGTCCAGAATGGCAGCACAGCTGTAAGGTTTGTTTGAGCTGCGCCCCCTCTACTGTACAGCCGTAAATTTGCATTTCTGTCAGCCTGAGGCTTATTCATTTCACTTATGGTGTAAAATGGCCTTTACATTGGCCAAATATAGAATTTCTTATTTAGTTAATATAGAACAAGCAAGCCCGAGTCCAGCCCAGGTGAGAAAGAAGAATTTTACTTTCCATTAGTTACTTTTAGTTGTTTTTTTAGGGAATAGCCTAGCGCAATATTGTAACACATTACTTTTAAAAGTAACTTTTTACTTATGAACTATTGTAACTGTAATGTGCAAACAGATAAACATAAATAAGTGAGGAAGAATTGTGTTGTGGAAGAAAGGAAGGACAAATCTTCTACGCAGGAAAAAAAGCAAACCTGTAGTGTGTTGTGTTGTCCTGTATAGTTGTCAGCTGTCAGTGTGACACACAGGTGAGATGATGTGTTAGACTGATTTGAACTCTCACACACTGCACATCTGCTCCTGCTGTGAGTGATCACGCTGTTAACAGAACACCTGTGAGACACAGAAACACACAGAGAATCAGTCATGCGATTAGCCCTGAACTAACTTTAGTCAACATCTCTTTCTTGACCCATTATTAGAAAAAAAATAAATAAATAAAAAAAAGGATTATAAATGCAAAATAACTTTCTGGACTTCGCTAGCTGAATTAAACATGCGACATGCTGACAACAAACATGATCCTGCTAAAAAAAAAAAAAAAAAAAACCCCTGCTAAAACCAGCTGGTCTTAGCTGGTTTTAGCTGATCTCAGCCTGATCAAGCTGGTGTTCAGCTCGTCTCCCAGTCTAAAACCAGCCTTTGAAACCAGACCAGGCTGAAAGACCAGCTAAGACCACACCAATTCACATATATTTATAAAAATACATTATTACTTCAGCTCTGTCTCATATAGTATGGAAAGCATTTTCTGCCAAATTGAAATAAATAAATTAAATGATTAAAATTAAAATTAAAACCAGATTAACGATTTCATTACAGAAAACAGTACGCAAAATATGTGACAAAATTGAGAATGAAATTAAATGATTTAATTTTCACAGCATTATCCCCGTCAAATTGAAAAATAAAATGCAATTGGTGATTTCACATTTCATTTTCACTACAGTCTCGAGGCAAGACTGCCAATATTAAAATGAAAAGCCAAACGTGAAAAAGAAACTACAAATACAGTTTTTACAATGCTCTTTAGTAAAGCTCACGCAATAATAGTGACACAATTCATTTTCGTTTTCATTTTAATTCCTCTTTTATTTCACAGTTTTCATTTTCGTTTTCATTTTCAAAGACAACCTGCATGCAAATTCTATGTTAATGAGTGGGTGTGGCTTATTCTAGTAACGGCGCTGAGACACGCCTTCTGTAAAGTGAAGTCGTCGACGTCCCGTGTGCATGAGTTGAATGTGTGAAACGAAATTATTTAAATGTGATTATATTGTAATCGAGACGACGAGATATGGCGAAATCTGTTAGTGAGCTTTTGCGGGAAGCTGCTGCAGCATTAGAACATGGAAACAACCAGCCTGACCATGTTAGTTATGATGTTAGACTCAGACTAGACCATAATCGACGATGAGGTTCATTCATGTATTAGGCTGTTTTGGAAATTCAACTATTTGGGTGTACAGAAGTCTTAGTGACACAGTTTCTACAACAATTATAGCCAGACATTAATACCCGCTAGCTTTAACTGAGAACCTCGGCCAATGTTTCATATTCGCGTCGTGCCTAACAACTAGCCTGGTTCTACCAGACTCTCGTACATTTCATTTGTACAGAGAGTCTGGCCTCTCTCCATTGACAAGCGTTAACTTCCTTGTAGGCGGGTACTCTGTTGAAGTTTAAAACTATTGGATCTGACCAGAGTCACTCTGGATCTGCCATAACCAATTGCTAACGTTTGGTCGTGACGTTAGGTGTGTTCGACATCGGCTGCGGCTGGATGCAACCGATCGGCGAGAGTAGCCGCGTGCAGGCGGGGAGGAGCTGCAAACGGAGACGTGAAGTCGGACACTTTCTGGTTCCCGTAGTGACCGCTCACGTGGTGTTTGCATACTTTACCACAGCTTAAGTGAAATAAATCAATGCAATATTTGCCAAATAATACACAGATGTTTCAGAGACATTTTCATTCAATACTTTATGTATTGCTTCATACGGAGTCTGTTTGAACAAGAATAAAGTTCAACATAAGATACTATCAATGCAGTGGAGTCTACGTTTTTTAATCAGTTTTAATTGGATAAACATGACACAATATAACATTGCAACGACATGAAAAGAGTGTTCACTGTTATAATAAACTGATTTGAGAGCTTTAGAGGAACTAAAGGTGTTCGAATAAACACGAAACACACGTGATCGTTGTCATGCGGTGAATCCGGCCAATCGTGGAACAGCTGTGTCGTCATCAGCCCTCCTGCAGCCCAGTGCAGCCGCTCTTGAGAAGCTGCGCTGGCTGAGTTCTCCGGCTACTCTCGAATCGCTCTCGCGGTACTTTGATGGCATATGTCACAGTCACGTGGCGCCGGCGCTGTATCAAGTCGGACAAAATTTTTAACCGGCATGCACTGCTTTAAGTCAGCCGCCGATCGGTCTGCGCAGAGCTGCATGAAGTCGAACAAGCCTGTTATGTCAACTCAAACTAGCGCACGATCTCAACGTCATCGTTCTCAGCCACTCCCCCTGTTCGCTGATTGGACCGGTTAAAAATTGATCGGAGAAAACCAAAGAATACACCACAATCCCAGACGGAGTTACTGAAGGAAAATGAAATTGAGCGGAAGTACGTAGGAGGGCGGAGCCAGGCTACCTAACAACGCCCTTCAGCCGTGACTTATTCAGATACAGCACTAGCCTGTATCTGTCGCTGTTTAACTGTTACGTGTCTTTTGGTTATTTTAAGTTTGTGTACAAAAAGAATCACAATGCTGATTTTCATTTCCAGTAACAACTTCTGGATGAGATCGAGAAAGCGAGTGTACCTGCATTTACAGTAGGCTAGAAATAGCATTTTCCTTCAGGTCAGTGCTATATTCATAATAAAAAATCCGTTTGAATGTCCGGTGTGATATCTTGTACTTTTAACAGTTAATAGGGGTTGTCCGTGCCTATAGTCATGTCAGTTGCTCTTTCTTCTCCGTGATCACAAGTTTGAGTCATTTCAAAAGTCTTCTCTACTGACTGACTGACTGACTCATTAAGACAGTCTTTGTCTCCATCTAATGGAGAAATAATGTAACATCTTCTGTTGCTTCATGGTCAGGGACTATTTTTTTTTCTCCAGTGGAAGGAATTGGCTTTTAGTGATTCATTTTACTTCATGAAAGTTGCATAGATACATATGTTTCGGGATTAATATTTGTATTGCGTGGTAACCGTTTTATAAAAGCAATAAGGTATCTAGGCTAGTGCTGTATCTGAATAAGTCACGGCTGAAGGGCGTTGTTAGGCACGACGCGAATATGAAACATTGGCCGAGGTTCTCGGTTAAAGCCAGTGGGTATTAATGTCTGGCTATAATTGTTGTAGAAATTGTGTTACTAAGACTTCTGTACACCCAAATTGTTGAATTTCCAAAACAGCCTAATACATGAATGAACCTCATCGTCGATTATGGTCTAGCCTGAGTCTAACATCATAACTAGGTTATGAATTCTAGCTTTACAGAAGGCGTGTCTCAGCGCCGTTACTAGAATAAGCCACACCCACTCATTAACATAGAATTTGCATGCAGGTTGTCTTTGAAAATGAAAACGAAAATGAAAACTGAAATAAAAGAGGAATTAAAATGAAAACGAAAATTTACATTTGTATTTGAATTGTGTCACTATTATTGCGTGAGCATTACTAAAGAGCATTGTAAAAACTGTATTTGTAGTTTCTTTTTCACGTTTGGCTTTTCATTTTAATATTGGCAGTCTTGCCTCGAGACTGTAGTGAAAATGAAATGTGAAATCACCAATTGCATTTTATTTTTCAATTTGACAGGGATAATGCTGTGAAAATTAAATCATTTAATTTCATTCTCAATTTTGTCACATTTTTTGCATACAGTTTTCTGTAATGAAATCGTTAATCTGGTTTTAATTTTCATTTTAATCATTTAATTTATTTATTTAAATTTGGCAGAAAATGCCTTCCATATTATGGGATCAGGCAAAGTGTATGCATTTTTTCTGCAAATTCTTTTTTCTAAATTCATTGAACTCATTGAACTTACAAGAATAAGGGGAAAAAAGTTTTTTCTAGGGTTTGCTGCCACCTTGTGTCTAGATTGTGTCTTCACATTGGGACAAAATATTTTCAGCAACAGGTTACTCCTCAACATGTATGGATTTAGGAATTGCATTCAGAGGGTCTGTCAGTGTAAAAATTACCATTACCTTATACAATATAACATATAATAAAGGAAAACAAAAGCAGGTCCCAGGCACTCAGTCAAAATAACAGGAGAAGGATCAGGTTAAAAAGCCTTTAATGAATGTGGCTTAAGTCATTTTAGAAATATATATATGCACCAACATGTTTCGACCAACAAAATGGTCTTCATCAGGGCAGTCCAGACCATTTTGTTGGTCGAAACACGTTGGTGCATATATATATTTCTAAAATGACTTAAGCCACATTCATTAAAGGTTTTTTAACCTGATCCTTCTCCTGTTATTTTGACTGAGTGCCTGGGACCTGCTTTTGTTTTCCTTTGGATTTTTTTCCCTACCCCAAGAGCAACTATCTTAAACTCCTCTGACTCTACCTGAGCGCCTGGTTGAACCTCTCACATAACATATAATAAACTTCACAGCATGCCAATGTATAATGTATACAATACCATGTAGAACTAAATGATAACACTATAATTTAATATAATTTAATATAATATAATATAATATAATATATAAATTAAATTATTAAATCAATGAAATAATAATAAAAAACTTTTATTGAATACAAATTACGCCTGTCAGTGGAACATTATTGTTAAAACACATTATACAGTAGGTATAACAATAAGTAGCCTAAACATCACTGCATGCCAATATGATGTAGAACTTATAATTATTAGATGAAATCATTAAATATGAAAACAATTATATTTAAACAAATTGAGTACAAAGTAATGATCAAACCTGGATGTAGGCTATTTTATTAAAACTACAATTACGTTTATAAAAATAAAAAAAACTATAGCCATATATTCGAAATATTTTTGCTTAACGCAAATATATAAGATTTAAGTTAAGACAAGCGCTGCTGATGCATTGATTAACCTCCCCCAGATGAGACAAAGCTTAACGCCTAAACAAAGGAGTTATCCGAGCGCACCGGCATGAGCCCCACATGGCGCGACTGCGCATGCTCAGTGCCGGACAGACCGGTGTCCAGTCAGTGTCTGCTTACACTGATCAGATGCGTTTGCCTCATATGCTCCGGTCCCGTTAGTTACATTCCGTTTGCCTTCGCGTTATTATTGCCAAATCTGCGGGGTTGATGTGTTTAAACGCACACTGTAGATTTAAATCCAGACATTTATTCACTCTCATATTCCACCTGGGCTGCACTGCACCTGATGTCGGCATAGGCACGCGCTCGCAAGGTAAGACTGTGTGTGGCAAGTGCATTTTCTGCATCAGCTCCTGATTTCAATCTAGATCTACGTAGGCTACTTGTATTGTACATTTGCATGCAGTTAAATGCAAATGCGTTCACTGCAAAATGTCAAATCCAGTTAAATCGCTTTAATGGAGATTAGTTCCCTGGAGTCATTCAGTGGCTCGTTTAAGGGGCCTTTAAGCTTGATATCACAGACGAATATTTAAAAGTTCCACAAACAGCTTTTCATTTTCTAGTTCTTGAGAATACCATCTTGCACTAATGCTTTAAAGAACCCAGAATCACCGAGGAACCTATAATGAACGCGAATAACTTCTTTGGGAACACTTTACTCAGTGTCATTATTAGCCTACACGGTACATGTAGTTACAGTAGTAGGCTAATAACTATATTATGCATAATTACATGCAATTAACCCTAAACCAAACCCTAATCCTATAGTAAGTACATGTAGTTAATTATTATTACTCAGTACTTAAATGTATAATTACACTGTAATATTGACACCTTAAAATAAAGGGTACACTTTATTTTACAGTGTTATTGTTACAGGTGTTACATGTAATAACTATAAATTATGCATAATTACATGCAACTAACCCTAAACCAAACCCTCATCCTAACCTAGTAAGTAAGCTACATGTAGCCTAGTTAATTAGTATTAGTCTACTCGGTGTGTGTAATGTGTAATTACAACGTAATACTGACACCTTAAAATAAAGTGTAACCACTTCTTTTTCTATCTCAAAAGAACCATGTATAGTAATCAGTGTTACCTATAGCCATTTCTGCCTGATCTGAACTCATAAACCGACTTTCATTGACCTAATGCACTCAGATTGATTAAGTTAATTGTTAGTTATTGACAAATAACTAATAAATCTGACTTTGACCAGTTAATTTTCCACATGTTTAGGTTATTTGACAATACATGTGTACATGGTGAATCTAACTGCAAAAAAAAAAAAAAAAAACACATTGAAGAACCTTTATTTTATTCTGTGGATATTTCTTTATTTCTGCGCACGTTCGGATCATTTCATATGCTCACTTCGTTTGCTCATATCAGTTATAATGACCAGACTGTTGGCTACAGCTGACTGCTGCAACTTATGGTTTCTTCGTTTCTGTTAAAGTTGTAGACCTCTCAGTATAGCTTGTATTTGAAGCATCTGCTGGTGATAATAACCTTCATAGTGATCATCCCTTTGAGAGCTGCGGCCTCAGATGTGGGTCGCTGGGCAATTAAGCTCGTAGATCAAAAGGAATTAAAGCCTGACTGACAAATGCTCGTGAAACCTGCTGACACACGCGCACGGAGGCTTTTGTCTTCACTAGGGACTGACGGGAACTTTGCACTGTCCGGTGACATGTTTATTTTAACAGAGCACCGTCTCTTCCGTTTCAGGGCTGGTTCACACAGATCGCGTTTTTGGGTTAAAAAACGTGAGACGCGGGCAGCGGAATGGGTTAAACCGCAAGTTCTCGATACGCGTCTTAACCTAGGCTATTTTATTGTGCGCGAGACGCCGCAAAAGACGCAAGACGCGAGCCCAATGGTCAAACGCATAGAAAAATAATTGAAAAGTAGCACAGTGGAATGCAAAAATCGCGTTGTGTGGAATCATAGTTGCAAAATCATCATTGCCAAGTGGCCTCAAACATATTTTACAACATGACATGAGCACCATTTTTGGGTGAACTATCCCGTTAAGGCCCGTTCACACCAAGGACGATAACTAAAGATAACGATAAAGATATAGTTCTAAAAACCGTTCTCAGTATTAAAGAATAGCTATAACGATAACGGCATAGAGAAACGATATAGTTGGAATCACTTTCAGAACTTTTTTCCAGGCTGATGAACGATAAAAACATTGACAGCCAATCAGAATCAATCCGGTTTTCAGAGCTCGAGCATTTAAAGTGACAGTCAAGCACGCATCCGCTTATCGTTTTTGGCGTAAATGGGCCCTAAAGGGGTGGTTGATTATGATTTCACTTTTCTAACATTAGTTAGTGTGTAATGTTGCTGTTTGAGCATAAATAACATCTGCAAAGTTACAACGCACAAAGTTCAAAGCAAATGAAGATATTTGCTTTTAAAGAAATCGTTTTTTAAGGACTAGGCTATAACAAATGCTGGTAGGGACTACACAACATTCCTCCCTGGTTAGTGACATCACTAACCCTAAAATTTACATAAACCCCTGCCGCATCCGTCTTTTCACATGCAAAACAGTACATAACACAAATGCACAAATTATATCAAACACAAATATTGGGGGGATATTGAACATTTCCATTTTTATTTTACTTTTCAACTGTAGAAAACACAAAACAATTCTTAAAACAGCAAAATTGTATAAAATATCAAACCAACTTTTTGGGAAACAGAAATGACAATAAATTGTATAAGAAGACAACATAAAACACACATACGACCTGAACTACATTTGTTCTGAAAACACGGTTCAACCTTCAGTTAAAATCTGCCTTCATAGTTAACTCTTGTCTGAATGCATGCTGATGTGTTTTTATGTTATGTTTACTCAACTTTAGTTTGGAGGATAGAATCACAAACAATATCCTAATTCAAGAGTTAAACTACAGTATTAACCATGATGTAAAACCACAGACAAAACACACATTTGTGTAACTAGACTTTTGTCTGTCAGTTACTGAGATAAAGGCCTTGTGTGTGACAACTATCCCTGCATGGTCTTCCCTGAAAATGAAGAGTTAAGTATTGTGTGACTGAGTTTGTTTGTGAAACATGTTCATAATTAATGTGACTCTGCTAGCACACCTGTGTGAATCCGAGGAGAACAGACTTCATACATCCACTAAAAATAGTCAAAACACTGGCTGATTCGAAGACATTGAGCAAAAATGATGAAAAAAAAGTGAAGAGAAAAGATCCTGCAGCATTTCAGCAACACTTGATTTGAATATTTTCCATCAAATGCATTGACATTCAGACATTTTAGGCATGACTTGAGTCTCATGTTTTGTATATCATATATATGTGCAGGAATAGGTATTGTTTCTTTAATTTGTGTAACTATTCTCTTATGGAAAAAACAAAACAAAATGAAAACAAACAAGTTTAAATTGATATTCTGTAACCACAAGTATTTTTACCACAGCCTATTCAGCTTATTACACTGTTTTGCTGGCATAGTTTTCTTTTGTGTTATATTAAATTTGGGAGCAGTAGGCCTACCGTATACAGCTGTCCTGTTTTCCTTCGGTTTGTCTCGGTGTAAAACGATAGGGCTGCTAAATAAAGCATGGGAGACGGGCTGATTATGTAACGACACTGGTGAACTGTGACCCACATTTATTCTGCTTACCTGGCACTCAGGTGTGGAATATGATTTAGTTTTGACTTGATTTAAATACAGCCTTGAAAAAACAGTGACACCCACTTCTCTGTATATCTTTATGTCTTTCAATCTGGAAAAAAATCCATAAAAAACACAAACACATAATTATTTATATTTTAGCATGCTATTACCACGGTTGTTAAAGTTAAAATCATCGTAACACTTTTCCTAAAACCTTTATATATAATGCATGAATAATTGTAACCACATTTATAAGTAAAATACATTATTACAGTATGTTACGCCATTAGAAAGTATAATGCATTCAGATGTAACACGAAATCTGCAAATATTATAATGCCTTTTAACTTTGGTTAAAATTATTTATGAAAAGATATAATGCGTACATTATGCATTATACACAACAGGCTTTAAATAAAGTGTTACCAAAATATTTTTTGTTGCTTGAAATAAAATAATCTATAAAAACGTTTTCATTTACTTTAACTTGAAGCACTGAAATAACTAAAACTAAAACTAAATTAATAAAAACTAGACATATTTAAAAGAAAAAAAACTTTAAAACTGAATTTGTTTTAAAACTAAAAACGTAAAAACTAAAACTAAAAACCAATTCAAAATATGAATAAAAACTATAATAGTATCTCAAGATACTAAAATAACACTGACTATTACCCATTATACATTTTAGATCAGAATCTTATTACAGCACATTTATGTGGCACAATGTGATCAGCAATCAAAATCCAATATTTAGTCTTGTGAAATGATCTTTGTATGACTCGCTGTCCTGAAGGAATTCATGTCATATTGTGCAAGGAAAATCACTTTTAAACTGCCTCTGTTCTGTTTGTTCCTTCACAGGATAATCGTCTTAGAACTAGAGCCATGGAGACAGTCGTTCACTTCATGAATGACTCTGTAGAGTTTTATAAATGGAGCCTTACCATAGCAGGTGAGAATATTCTGAGATAGCAATATATGAGAATATTAAAAACCGGCAAACGGAATATGAATTCCTGAACTGAAGGTTGTTTTATGTGTTTAATTCTCAGACAAGCGCGTGGAGAAATGGCCGATGATGTCATCGCCGCTCCCCACCCTGGGGATCAGCGTTCTCTACCTGCTGTTCCTGTGGGCCGGACCCCTTTACATGCAGAACCGCGAGCCTTTCCAGCTCCGAAAAACCCTCATCGTGTACAACTTCAGCATGGTGCTGCTAAACTTCTACATCTGCAAAGAGGTCTGTTCAGCTCCTTCTTGTCATGCATGCATTCTGGGTGGAAGGCAACTTTACATCTATACTGTGACAAAAAATGATTTTCTTCATCAAAAGATACTTAAACATCCTTAAAACAAGATAAATATAGTGTTTTCAGATAATATATTATTGAATTGAATATTTGAAGTTTTTTGGCCAATAATTGTTTTAAGGATACACCTCATACATTTATGCTTAAAAAAATTGCTAATGAAATTGATTTTGCATGAAAAGTGAAGAATTGCACACATATATAATGTATACTGATATAAAATAGATTTACAGTCGTGGCCTAAAGTGATATTTGTTAATTATTACCCTACAAGTTTGATTAAACCATAAAAAGTTGAGGAACATATTTTATATTGTTTTAAATATGAGGGAAGAACAAAACACTAAACTTGGTTAAGGTATTTATCTGACAAAATTATTTGGCAAAAAAGGCAAACTACAGCTGAAAATGAAAGGAAAATAAGTGAAAAATGCATTTAAAAATGCATAGAAACAACATAATCAGTTGTTCAAATTTTCTTGGTTCTCTCACGTTTTTGCATTAGTTCATAATTTCTCTGTATGTCAGCCTGGCCAGAAATTATGTCTGCACAATTTGTAATGTTTCATTGCATTATTATCACAAATAAACTTGCATATTGTCGCCCTATTGTTGGTTTGATTGCTTCGTTTGCTCTCCTCATTTGGATAAAGGCGTCTGCTAAATGATTAAATGTAAATGTAAAACAACTGACTCCAAGAACAACTAGCCAATATGCTGACAAAATCTTTAACAAATTTTAAATAATATTTGAATAAAGGGTGAAGATGTCAATCTCCAAAGGCCAGACATCACTTTTGTCCACTACTGTATATAAAAAATATATAAAAATATAAGAAAATAAATACAAATGTTTATTTGTAAAAAAATTATGAAAAAAAAATGCTATTCATAATGTAATATAATATAATATAATATAATATAATATAATATAATATAATATAATATAATATAATATAATATAATATAATATAAGAAATGTCAACTTCCCACCTACAGTATATGCAACAATCCTGGGGGTGTTCATTAGGATTTTATATTCACACATAAAGTGTTGAAAAGTGAAAAAATAAATAGTACTGCAGTGATTTCAGCCCAACAATAGTGCAATAGTGTACAGACAGACCACAGACAGGTCAGGCGTTTTGGCACTAGATCAAAAATAAATTGTGACATATTTGACTTCTCACACAGAGTTGCTTGTTTCGTAAGTTTTCTGCAACAAACAAAAAATAAGCAATGAAAGGACACAGACATGCACTTATCTGCATTAAAAGCAAAAGGAAAAAACTGTGGCAAATCAACCAGTCCATCACATACAGACTTCACCTTTAACCTTTCCTTGAGCACATATTAAAAATAATGAATAATGTTGATGTTTTTCTGTCTAGCTGCTCTTGGGCTCCAGAGCGGCCGGATACAGCTACCTCTGCCAGCCCGTCAACTACTCCAATGATGTTAATGAAGTCAGGGTAAGACATACTCTG
The DNA here is from genome assembly GCF_963993115.1 of Abramis brama. Lineage (NCBI taxonomy): Eukaryota > Metazoa > Chordata > Actinopteri > Cypriniformes > Leuciscidae > Abramis > Abramis brama. The sequence goes on from NC_139984.1 coordinate 28,330,321, forward strand.
GCATGCCTTACTAAATGCCCACATACCATATACTGCTATTGTTTATATAGAAAGCTATGACTAACCCAATCAAAAAAAAAAAAAAAATTTCCAGATTGAAGCTAAGATCTTGTAGACCTTTAGCACTAGAGGGTATTTTACAGCTGTAAGGAAAAGGGAGAAAGTTGAGGAGGAATGCAGAATCCCAGGATACCACTGTCACTGACGTCGGTTAGAGTTTCCTCATGCTGTTATCTTGGCATTCATCATCACACTCATTGGCAAGCTTGGTTTCCCTGGTGACGTGAGGACAGAGATGAGGTCAGGAGTTCCTCCACCTGTAGGCCACTCCTCCATCTTCAGGGCTCTTGCTAACAGTGTAACTAAAGAGCAAATTCATTCAAATGAGTCATTTTATACCTTTATCTAAAGCAGTGGTTCTCAATTCCAGTCCTCGGGACCCCTTGCTCTGCACATTTTCTATGTCTCTCTTATCTGACACACTCAGTTCAGTTCATGGAGTCTCTCCTAATGAGCTGATGATCTGGTTCAGGTGTGTTAAATAAGGGAGACATACAAAATGTGCAGAGCAGCGGGTCCCGAGGACTGGAATTGAGAACCACTGATCTAAAGTGACTTTAAGACACTCATTAGGCGAACAGTCACACTGGAATAAGCTTAGGTCATGTGACTTGATCAAAATGGTTATGGTAATTATGGATCACCCCTTGTGTTTACTCATACAAACATTTGTTTACCAGATAGATAGATAGATAGATAGATAGATAGATAGATAGATAGATAGATAGATAGATGGATAGATGAACACGGTTCAAGCTTCAGTTACAATCTGCCTTCGTTATATTGTTAACTTTGTCTGAATGGATGTTGATGTGTTTTTAATGTTCATTGCTGGATGACAGATGTTTAGTGTCACTGAGACTAGTGGTGTTCCTGCAGATAGCGTCGGCTCTGTGGTGGTACTACATCTCTAAGGGAGTGGAGTTTCTGGACACAGTGTTCTTCATCATGAGGAAGAAGTTTAACCAGGTCAGCTTCCTGCACGTCTATCACCACTGCACCATGTTCATCCTGTGGTGGATCGGCATCAAGTGGGTCCCCGGCGGACAGTGTGAGTTACATTATTCACTAAGCAGACCTGAATGTACCTAAATAACTAAATTGCTTCTATTGTTGTTAAATTAAGCCAATTGTGATTATTATAGACTTAGCTGAGCCTATATTAAGCCTAAACCTAAAATGAAGCCAAAATACGTTGTATAATTTAACAAAGATATGATAGTCTCTTTATAAAGCTTTTGTCACTTGCAATTTTGGACAGTTGTTTTTCTGTTTTTCTAACTTTTGAGGACACAAACATTTTATGGCTAAATATGGTGATACACACACATGCATGCATGCACGCACACACACACACACACACACACACTCTATCTCTCTCTCTCGCTCTCTATCTTGTACAGCTCTCTTTGTGAAGACATTCAACTAATCACATTCACATCCATCACAACTAAGAGTCAAACCCGAACACTTACCCTAAACCTACCTTTAACCTAATGATAATAACCTTATCCCTAAAAACCAAGGCTTAGCCCTCAAACAGGCCTTTAAAATTATCTCAGAAATTGAGGATTGGCCCAAATGACCTTACTTTAGTCACTTTGTCCTCACTCCGCTGGTCTAAAACTCAAACTGGTCCTCACAAAGATACCTATATGTTTGTGAACATTTATTTGATTATACTCTAACTTAATAAATTAACTTAATAGATTAACTTAATATAAAAGTAAGTTGTAGATCAGAAAGGTGGATCATCTGAAATGATAACGGTTGATTTGCATGAGAACCATTTACAGAAAATTCTTGGCTTTTTATGTGCTTTTTGGGGCTTGATCAAGAGGAAGGAAGAGGAGATTTGAGAAAATGGGAGGAAAGGTTAAGAGAGCTTAGGAGGTGTGGAAGGGAGTACAGATGGTCAGAGGGTAATACGGAGGAAAGGGTGAACAAAGGTTAATGATCTGAGGATTGCGTTTAGATGATTGCATGTTGTAATCTTGTGTCTCAACAAATGCTGGTGACATTTCCAGAATATTTGATAATCAGCGCTTGATGTTAACTTAAGCAATATAAAAGTATGTGGCTCCTCATGCATCTTGAAGCAATTTACCTCATTCATGAAACTCGATCAGAATGGATTTCTGTGGATCAAAAATTGAATTAAAAATTAAAAATTAATTTTGTTCATGATCCATGAAAGAGCCTCAATGTCCCAAAAAATATACCATCTTACTGTATCATAATCCTGAAACGTATATTTTGTTGGACCAACATATATTTTGATGTTATAAATCTCCTTTCTTCTTCACAGCTTTCTTTGGAGCTACAATTAACGCAGGCATTCATGTGCTGATGTACGGCTACTACGGCTTGGCAGCGTTCGGACCAAAGATCCAGAAGTACCTGTGGTGGAAGAAATACCTCACTATTATTCAGATGGTAAATACACACTCCACATCCCTCTTAGCTCCTCAAATTGCAATATTAAAGGACAATAATTTGATTGGCTGAAATACAACTGTGCATGGACTCAACTGATTTGTCCTGCTATTAGTTTTCACAGCTCAAGATACACAATTCAAATGTTTAAATTTCAGATCTATTTTGGTAAATAAGCTGGATTTTAAAGTCCCCCTGTAGTCAATAATTTTATCCCTTAAAACTCATCTTTGATCACCAAAATTACATATTTAAAAGTTTTTTCCTTGAAAAAAAAAAAAATCGCCATGCCTTAAAATAGCTTGATTGTAACTCTACACCATTGCCTCATTTAGTATACGCGGTTCTATGAATATGCAAATGAGCCCCGCCTCCACTCACTCACTCAGCTCAGAGATCCACTCGTTGACGATCACACGTTGATCTGATTGGTTACAAGGTAGTTTGTGACGTCAGAAACACCAGCGATTTCAAACTGTGTTTTTGAGACTGTTTTTAATTGACTTACATATTTTGGTTTGTCTAAAAGCATATTAAAAACACCACATACACATATAAACAACTTAAAAGCTTGATTTTCACCACAGGGGGACTATACATTTTTTAATTAATCATCGCAATCATAAGCACACTGATTTGACGTGCAAATAGTTTTACCGATTACTGCACATGTTTTTCTTCTAGTTATTAATTTACTTATAGCTGCTAATAAATCAAAAGTAGCCTATCGCACATTCTCAGATAATAGCTTATTTCCACGTTGCAAAATAAGGTGAATATAGTGATTGTGTTCAAACTAAAGTGGTAAAATACCATTAACCAAACAGAACATCTCTTGGTGAGTACAAATTGTCATTTGACACCTCAAAGCTCTTCTAGGCTACTTGAAGCAATCAAAGTCTTCACAGTTGCAGATTTCTGTTACACACCTGTTTGTTGTGTGTTTAGATCCAGTTCCACGTCACCATTGGCCATGCCACACACTCGCTCTACACGGACTGCCCGTTCCCGGCCTGGATGCAGTGGGCTCTGATTGGCTACGCCGTCACGTTCATCATTCTGTTCGCCAACTTCTACTACCAGACCTACCGCCGCCAGCCACGGCTCAAGCCCGCCAAATCTGCCGTCAACGGCGTCTCCACGGCAACCAATGGCATCAGTAAGGCACCGGAGGTCACGGAAAACGGAAAGAAACAAAAGAAAGGAAAAGGAAAACATGACTGAAAAGAAACACGGAAACACTGGGTCTCATGGGGTTCAAAAATGCCCATGTAATCTCAACCATTACAGACTGTTTAGTAATTGTAAAAATGAAATTGGTCTTTGTTTTGGTTAACTTGCTCATTGTCTTTCAAACTAGGGACAACGCAACCAATTCTGTGTGATGTCACTTTCTTTTCACTTTCATCTCCTGATGTTTAGGCTACTTGTGAAAATGTTATAATCTAAAATGTCCATTGTGGCATGCTGAATCTGAACGGCAAACTACTTTGAGATGTTCATTTCTCATCACAGAATGACAGATACATATGCTTTTCCACTGAAACAAACTCAGCTGATTCTCTTAGTTTTGATCTCATATATAAGCAGCTGATGAAAGATTCTCACATAAATGGCTCATCTGGATGCTTCACATGTCCTTCATCTGGTCTCAGTGGCAGCCAGTTTTCTTCACACTCTTGAATGCTGAAACAAGTGATATGGAGTCATTCAAGAGGCAAGACTGAATCATAACACATGCGAATAATCACGCAAATTCCACAATCTATTATTTTTTATTTTTTTTTTATTTTTTAATAGCTATAATAATTGTCTTTTTGAATCTTTATTTGTAGTGAAACAGTGGTGTTTAAGGACTCTGGTGACCGTTATTACAAATAGCCGATTTTTAAAGGGCCAACACAATTCTACCAAAGAAAATCACTTTATATTTGGTGGGTTTATACTCTTGCAGTTCCTGAGGATGCATGCAGTAATGATGGTATCATGGCTTTATACTCAGGTAGTTTTACATGTTTTTGTTCACATGTAAATTTAGACGCATATACTGCATGCACGCGCACACACACACACACACACACACACACACACACACACACACACACACACACACACACGTGTCCTTAATATCTATTGCTTTGTGCATGTAGCTTTGTATTAAGTTTTTGCAAAAGTCATATTGCATTACAATTACACTAATTCTACTTTTTGTTCCCTTTTATAAACAAAATTCCCTATTAATAAAATCCCACAATTAAAAAGAACAGGTAGACAACTCTCGAAACGTGCTATTTATGCGGTAGATTTTCTGTATGAATGAATACTCTTAAGTTCACACGAGAAGTACTCAGGCTGTTTGTGATCTGCATATTGTGATTTTAAGACATTCCTCTCCGAAAATGTAGTCCTAACTCTACCCATAACCTCTCCCTAAAATCAGAGGGAAATTATAGGTGGATAACACTGATGTAGAAGCACCTAACCCTGGTTGTAAGCCTAAACTTTTCCTTCAAATCTGATTGGTTGATTGAAATGTTGTTCCGAGATCAGCAAAGACAGTTGATCCAGGATAATGTTGTACTTGGTGAATGTTCATCGTGTACAGCTTCAATGTTCCTCTTATAATAAACGATTATACCAATTGATACAAAAGTGAATGAAATAAACAGGATATCAACCTCATTTTCAGTCTTGTCTCACTCTCTCTCTCTCATGTATATATGTTGGCCTACTACTCAATTACTTACAAATTACTCCTCTTAAAAGGAGCTCTATTATTAGTTCACGCCTCAATTTTAAGCATTAAGTGCAAATTACACTAAGGATGATAACTATAACGATAAAGTTTGGATAGCTACTATAAAGATAACGAGCTATAACTATTAATGACACAAAAGGAACGTTGGAGTCACTTTGAAAACGATAAAACATTGACAGCCAATCAGAATCAACCCTATTTAACGAGCTAGAGCAAATGACAGACAACATTACAGCAGCACACGATTATAATAAACAGAACATTATCGTACGTTGGTGTTGTGGACACTAAAGGGATATTAGACTCACCCTCATGTCGTTCCAAACCCGTAAGACGTTCGTTCATTTTCGCAACACAAATGAAGATCTTTTTTTATGAAATCTGAGAGATTTCTGTCCCTCAATTGACAGCTACGCAACTACCACTTTGAAGTTTGAAGAAAATGTCATTAAGAGATTGTAAAACTAATCCATATGAATGAATAGCTTTATATGATGAACAGATTGAATTTAGGCTTTTATTCACATATAAACATTCATCAACTTGCACATCAGTTGTGGTGAACGGAAGCTCAAGCATGTTCGCTTGATGTGCGAGAACCATTGAGGTTCATTCTTGTGTTACGCATCGCGTTTGAGCTTCAGGAAGAACCAATGAGGTTCATTCTGGTGTTACGCATCACGTTTGAGCTTCAGCAAGAACCAATGAGGTTCATTCTGGTGTTACGCATCACGTTTGAGCTTCAGCAAGAACCAATGAGGTTCATTCTCGTGTTACGCAGCACGTTTGAGCTTCAGCAAGAACCAATGAGGTTCATTCTCGTGTTACGCAGCACGTTTGAGCTTCAGCAAGAACCAATGAGGTTCATTCTTGTGTTACGCATCGCGTTTGAGCTTCAGGAAGAACCAATGAGGTTCATTCTGGTGTTACGCATCACGTTTGAGCTTCAGCAAGAACCAATGAGGTTCATTCTGGTGTTACGCATCACGTTTGAGCTTCAGCAAGAACCAATGAGGTTCATTCTCGTGTTACGCAGCACGTTTGAGCTTCAGCAAGAACCAATGAGGTTCATTCTCGTGTTACGCAGCACGTTTGAGCTTCAGCAAGAACCATTGAGGTTCATTCTTGTGTTACGCATCGCGTTTGAGCTTCAGGAAGAACCAATGAGGTTCATTCTGGTGTTACGCATCACGTTTGAGCTTCAGCAAGAACCAATGAGGTTCATTCTGGTGTTACGCATCACGTTTGAGCTTCAGCAAGAACCAATGAGGTTCATTCTCGTGTTACGCAGCACGTTTGAGCTTCAGCAAGAACCAATGAGGTTCATTCTCGTGTTACGCAGCACGTTTGAGCTTCAGCAAGAACCAATGAGGTTCATTCTCGTGTTACGCAGCACGTTTGAGCTTCAGCAAGAACCAATGAGGTTCATTCTCGTGTTACGGAGCACGTTTGAGCTTCAGCAAGAACCAATGAGGTTCATTCTCGTGTTACGCAGCATGTTTGAGCTTCAGCAAGAACCAATGAGGTTCATTCTCGTGTTACGCAGCACGTTTGAGCTTCAGCAAGAACCAATGAGGTTCATTCTCGTGTTACGCAGCACGTTTGAGCTTCAGCAAGAACCAATGAGGTTCATTCTCGTGTTACGCAGCACGTTTGAGCTTCAGCAAGAACCAATGAGGTTCATTCTCCTGATACGAAACACGTTTGAAGTTCAGCAAGAACCAATGAGGTTCATTCTCGTGTTACGCAGCACGTTTGAGCTTCAGCAAGAACCAATGAGGTTCATTCTCGTGTTACGCAGCACGTTTGAGCTTCAGCAAGAACCAATGAGGTTCATTCTCATGTTACGAAACACGTTTGAAGTTCAGCAAGAACCAATGAGGTTCATTCTCGTGTTACGCATCACGTTTGAGCTTCAGCAAGAACCAATGAGGTTCATTCTCGTGTTACGCAGCACGTTTGAGCTTCAGCAAGAACCAATGAGGTTCATTCTCGTGTTACGCAGCACGTTTGAGCTTCAGCAAGAACCAATGAGGTTCATTCTCGTGTTACGGAGCACGTTTGAGCTTCAGCAAGAACCAATGAGGTTCATTCTCGTGTTACGCAGCACGTTTGAGCTTCAGCAAGAACCAATGAGGTTCATTCTCGTGTTACAAAACACGTTTGAAGTTCAGCAAGAACCAATGAGGTTCATTCTCGTGTTACGCAGCACGTTTGAGCTTCAGCAAGAACCAATGAGGTTCATTCTCGTGTTACGCAGCACGTTTGAGCTTCAGCAAGAACCAATGAGGTTCATTCTCGTGTTACGCAGCACGTTTGAGCTTCAGCAAGAACCAATGAGGTTCATTCTCATGTTACGAAACACGTTTGAGCTTCAGCAAGAACCAATGAGGTTCATTCTCATGTTACGAAACACGTTTGAAGTTCAGCAAGAACCAATGAGGTTCATTCTCGTGTTACGCAGCACGTTTGAGCTTCAGCAAGAATCAATGAGGTTCATTCTTGTGTTACGCAGCACGTTTGAACTTCAGCAAGAACCAAACTGATTGTGTCTCTTTAGAAAATTTTGACTAAACCGCTCAAAATGGATTAATTTTACGACCTCTTTATGAACTTTTCGAAGCATCAAAGTGGTAGTTGCGTAGCTGTCAATGGTGGGACAGAAAGCTCTCAGATTTTATTAAAAAGATCTCCATGGGCCCTATATTTTAATGATTTAAGCTCATGGTCTAAAGTGCAAGACGCAAGTTCACTTAGGGCGTGTCCGAATCAACTTTTGCTAGTTTAACGCGCCAGGCGCATGGTCTAAAAGGGTTGTCCCTATTCTCTTAATGAGTAATGGGTGTGCTTTGGGATTTACGTGCATTAAACCAATCAGAGTCTCATCTCCCATTTCCTTTAAATGCCAATTGCGCTCGCGCCATGGCAGATTCACTATTTACATGACGGAATTTGACAGTGGAAAGACCGAACGCATCACCAGAGCGCAAACGGATCTGCTCGTGCGCAAGCAGAACATCTACGGGACAAGCCGGATTCCACCATATCTTTATGTACATGATAATAATCTTTTACATTGTAATCCTTTTAATTTTTATATTTAGCATGTTTGTGTGCTGCTGTGCATCTAATAAGCAGAATGTACGCGCGTTGTGGACTCGCCTATAGGCGCACATTACTAACGCACTCTTTAAATAACAAAAACAATAAATATTGTGCCATTGACTTAGACCAGGTTTCAGTTGGTCAATGGCGCAGTCTATTTCTGTTGCCTCAAAATAGAAACGCGCCAATAATGCGCCTTTCAGACCAGCACGCCCATGGGTGCAAATGCATTTGCTATTTAAACAACGTGGCCAGGACATGAAAATGACAATTGCGTCGGGCTGAAACTAGCAAAAAACACTTGCGTCGCGCTTGGCACTGCATTGCGCTGGGTGTAAGATAGGGCCCCATGTGTTACGAAGATGAACAAAAGGGGTTTGGAATGACACGAGGGTGAGTAATTAAAGACAGAATTGTCATTTTTGGGTGAACTATCCCTTTAATATCGCAATAGTTCTTCATAGGAACGGGAATGTAACAATTTTGCTATAAACTTAAATGACACATCAAATCTTGCAGTATGTTAGGAGAGATGTGATGTTCCCTTTTCCAAGTGATTAGAAAGAAAATCCTAATAACTTTTAATTGGAGGACAGGATGACAGGTCTGGCCCCAGTCACATTCATCTTAGTTGTTCACAGATACTCTGCCTCTGTCTCTCTCCTTCCTGGACTTCTAATTAAGTGTCCTTTCGGCTGCTGGAGCTCCCAGGCCAGAGCTTTGAGGGGTTGGGCAGACAGATCTGGTCTAATCAGGCCGTAAATTGGCTTTCGCTATAAAAGAGCTTATATCCACGTCAGAGCTTGTAGCGTTATTCGGGTCACTGCAGGAGAAACATACACTGGTATCAAACTAAAACTATTAAACAGACCGGATGGATGCAATAAATATGACATTTAGACATGACAAAAGCAATATTTCACTGGCATATATCCACCTGAAAGCTAGATATGTTGTGAGTGAGCCAGAAAATAAAATAAATGTCCATTATGCAGGAAAAAAAGAAGCAAATGCTTTTTAATCTGAGAAAACTTGTTCTCTTAATTACTTTTTCAAGGAAAAGCAACTTTTTATTCCTTAAAATTTCTAATTTGTATTTCACAAGTGATCTTATTATTAATTTAATTTAAAAAAAAATCTTACTAAGGGAACAAGCATTTCAAATTATTGCATATTTTAAATTATGCGATTTAACATTTATTTAAAACAACCAACAGAATCCATGTCAATGAAAAATGTAAAAATGTAAATGTAAAAATAAAAATCTTTGATTTTAAGCAAATTTCTTTAAATTGTGTATTTTAATTATAATCATTGTTAATTATGGACAGGCTTCCATGGGAAAATCTCCTCTGCCTGTTTCAGAAGCTTTAATAGTTGAGTGCAAAATACATTGAAACATTTAGATTTTTACTCCAGATACTGTATTATTTTGATACAGAACAGGCATACTCTAACCCAAGTACATAAAACATAATTTGTACTTTTTGCACATTTTGCTCTACAAGTTAACTGTGCTGGATAATCTATTAGTTTAGAGAAAATGCATTTGTTTAACTCATACTAGCATCTTTAAATTTTTATTATCCAAACCCATTGTACAATTTCTCTCTCTCTCTCTCTCTCTCTCTCTCTCTCTCTCTCTCTCTCTCTCTCTCTCATCTAAACAAGGATGTTTGTCAGTAAGCGGATTGCAAATAGGCCAGAGATTTCCACTGGCCCTATTAACAGAAAGTGGTTTCACCTTTCTCTCAACCTGTTCCACTAGATAATTGGCTCCTCTTTGTGTCTGTCTACACAAAAAGCCACCTATCATGGACTATACACAATAACGCAAGTGCAACACTCTAACATTTCTAAATGGTACACATCTCCATGTACTATTCTTTTGAGATCATTGTAGGATACTGTCTGTGAGACATACGTACAATGCAATTGGTGAGCATAGGGATGGATAGATATTGTAATTCACCACTGAATTTAAAACAGCATTCACAACTTATTTCAGTTAAATACAGATAGACAGAAGGCGCTCTCTAGTGTTCACAGGTAGTATTACAAACTGATATCACAATGCAAATGACCAGAGACTCACTTGTGACTCACTGATATTTAAACAGTGCAATTAAGAGCATTTCATTTAAAGTGATAGTTAAAGTGCTAACTGTATATGAGAGAGAGATTTATTTAAATCTCAGACCAAGTCTAGTGATTAACCAAGACTAAGGGCCCTGAGAAAGTGTGAAAACAGAAAAAAAAAAAACTACAACAACAACAAAAAAAACATTTTAAACAGCACATGCTCTAAATATTTGTTGTGCCTTCGCTGCTGAGGATATTTTCTGTTGTAGTTCGACTACTGGACTGACTGTGGCACAAACTGCAGACTGACCTTTTGAATCTATTCTTGTAGAATAGGTCGGTGGGATGACGCTGCACTTTCAGCTTATCTGTAAAGCAGCAAACTCCAGCAGCATCCAGTCTTCCTCATCCTTAGGTTTTAAAGGGACAGCACAACTGTGTACATAGACCTAGATGAAGAATATGGTCATGCATATGTTGGCCTTTATAAGCCTATTAATAATCAATATCCTAATGCATGCTAATAAATAAAGTGGGAATTGAGCCCTAAACTAAGGTTTTACCGTGTGTTTATAAATAGGCCAATGTTTATATTTACATAAAACAAAGTATTTTGAGAAAAGGTTCTCACACTTCCTTATGTTACGTCACCTCATGAATATTAAACGTCAGTGTCTCGCGAGCCTAAGCAGTGCCTGGTACCCTCGAGCTGAAGGGAACTGTCCCGCTCACTCAGGAAACAAATGAGCACAGTTCATAAACAGGTAAGAAAACATCGCGATATTTAATGTTCTTGAAGAATAACGCAAATTAGGACTGCACCAAATATGTAACCATTATAGTAGCCTGTATGCTTATTTGGACAAGTTATACACTTGCAAAGTAGAGAAAACATTTTAGGCTATAGGAAAGGAAGTCTACTGCGACGGATGTAAAAAAACTTTACTGTCAAATACATGTAGCTACATATATGTGTTTGAAATGAATATGTATGTACATAGAACTCACCTAGGTCGATCTGTATATGACATTAATTCATATTTTTTGTCCTCCTTTCCTCTAAAAATACTGGGTTGTTTCATCCCATGTTTGGGTCACATATGGACAAACCCAACGGTTGTTTAACATTGTTTACATTTTTAAACCCAACTGTTGGTTAAATTTATTTACAATTTTAAACCCAACCAACTATTGTTTTTTTATTATTATTATTGTGTTTTATTTTACCCAAATATCAGTTGAAACACAACTCAGCATTTGTTTGTGTAGAAAATTGCTGTTCTAATTCGATTATATTGCATATTGGTTTATATTATGGATTTTATTTATTAATTAAATGATATGCACACACACACACTTATAACCATAAATATGTATAGGCCTACTGTAATGATGAATCTAGTTGTATTCTGCACTAACAAAGTGTAATATTTCGTTGTTTCCCTCTTAAATGTCATAAAATTGATAAAAGTGTTGTTGGAGGTCTGCGATATGAAATGATGAGCTCTGCCGCAAGTGGCGCTGCGGATTTTCCACCATCAGCGGACAGTACCGAAGGGAGGAGGAGACCGTCTCCCGGACAAAACCCCGTCAAACCGGCCTCAAAACCCAGCGCCAGCCGTTCCTCATCACCCGCTGCGTCGAAGCTCGGAGGAAAAGGCGTTACAGGCGTTAAAGGACGCGAGGGAGAGCAGGCGGCTCAAGAAGAGGCGCGTGAAGTGAGGGTGCGAGGTGCGGCAGCTGTTCGTGGTGCTGAAACTGAGGCGGTTTGGGAAACCGAGGAGCGGATTGATCGCCCTCCACCACCGGACACGCGCCGCGCGCTGCGTTTACCGTGCGTCAACAGAGACTCGTCCGCTACGCAGCCTGACGGCTCGTACGGTGGTGTTGTGAGGGGGGAAGAGAGGGAAAGAGAGGCCGCTGCGGGAGGAGAGTACGTGGGCTGCGGACCGGCCTTCTGGGGCGGAGGCTGTCTGCAGTCAGAGCTCATCCAGTTTCACATTAACAAGCGCTTGAAGAAAAGCGGCAGGATGCAGCGCACAGCGTCGGTCGAGACGCAACCGGGACCGGGACCCGCCGCACAGGCCACGAGCGCCGCAGACGAGCCCGTGACACAGCAGAATGAAGCCCTGCAGGACGAGATCGAGAGGTTGGAGGATGAAAACGAAGACCTTAAGGTTTGTTTGTTATACATGAGAAAATGTATGATACACTAATCATGCATATATATGGATGAATGAAAACATGATAGATAGATAGATAGATAGATAGATAGATAGACAGACAGACAGACAGACAGACAGACAGACAGATAGATAGATAGATAGATAGATAGATAGATAGATAGATAGATAGATAGAGGAAGATGGATGGTCATACAGATTTATTAGATAGATAGATAGATAGATAGATAGATAGATAGATAGATAGATAGAGGAAGATGGATAGACATACAGAGTTATTAAATAGAGATAGATAGATAGATAGATAGATAGATAGATAGATAGATAGATAGATGGATGGTCAGAGGAAGATTGATGGAGGGAGTTCTTAGATAGATAGATAGATAGATAGATAGATAGATATGAATATATACCTGCATAAATGTAGATTTACACATTCATTTGATAAACAATACATATGTTGATAACCATTAGCAAAGTTGATAAATGATACATGTTGTTGATGTTGGTAACTGAGCATACCTGAAATCATTGGGTTTGCATGTACATTTTTTGATGACTGATTGCTTTTTAATGACTCCTCTGCTCAGCAGGTTCATGGCAATATTGTTTTCCAAACACAATCTTGATTCCTGCTCAACCTGATAAATAGGAATTCTGGTGATTAACAGAAAGAAAGCAATGATAAGCCTGCAGAGATGTTGTCCATCCATCTTGAAATCGGAAATACTGTAGCTCTACATAAACAGGACATAAACATTATGACCGATGACCCAGTTTGCTTATGTGTCTTATTATCATCGAATTTTGGTCTATTTAAAAAATGTTGCCTTCTAAAAATGAACAGAACAATGAGAGAAATGCAACAATGTTCCAATTTAGCCTGTGTTAGAACAAAGCTAAATACAGTTATGAAAACAGCCTTGGTTTTATTCAAAATATGCCCCCAATAATTTGCATGTTCAACCAAGAGACTCATTAAACATGTAATTTGTGGAAATAATGTACAGCTTATTAAAATAATGCAACTGCAGTAATTGGAGAGCAGAAAGCTCTAATGAGCACACTGGTTTTCACAGAATGAGATTGAGGAGATGCGGACAGAGATGGAGGAGATGCGCGACACCTTTTATGAGGAGGACACCTGTCAGTTACAAGACATGCGGCGTGAGCTCGAGCGAGCGAATAAGAACTGCCGCATCCTTCAATACAGACTCCGCAAGGCTGAACGCAAACGACTTCGCTATGCACAAACTGGAGAAATTGACGAGGACCTCCTAAGGAGCTTAGAGCAAGATTTAAAGGCAAGTACCTATGTTGATATCTTTAAGGGCATGCAGAGAAGGTCTATGATAAATTACCCATCCCCAATGACTTGTTTGCACAATTTCTATCTGATTATTAACTTGTCATTTAGTTGATGCTTCTATCCAAAGCAACCACTAAGCCACACCACCACCATTCTGACAGGTTGCCAAGGATGTGTCTGTGAGACTCCACCACGAGCTGGAGAATGTGGAGGAGAAACGAACAAAGACAGAAGAAGAAAACGAGCGATTGAGACAGAAACTTATTGAGGTGGAAGTCACCAAACAGGCCCTGCAAAATGAGCTGGACAAAGCCAAAGAAGTAGGAATACAAACACAAGTTAACACAGCACATCTAAATAGGTTTAAATACATATTAATTTCATCGCATTCGTATAAATTTGTTGTGTCCAGTCTCAGAAACGAAGAGGAAGCAAAGATGCACAAAAGCCTGAGAGGAAGACTCAGACTCCTACAGAGGTGAGGACAAAACACCGCTGTCAACAAGTATTGGGTCAAATAAGACTGTTCTTTTGCAAAGAAATGAAGTGCACTGTACAGTATAGAGAGAATGAAAAGATGGCATACACAGAAAACATTTTTTAAACCATAACATGTAAAGAGGTATGGTCACATTTACCATTACTCTTCAAAATGTCATGGGCGAAATTCAGACATTTCAGTAGAATGTACAGTAGAAACATTTCAGTGCAATCAGGAGTTTTACGTGAGAGTCCAAAAATTATCCACACAAATTTCCTTTTGAAATGATTCATACATCGCTACACTATTGACAACAGACCTTTTTTTGTCCGCAAAATCTTGTCGAAATTTCACTAATGGTCCCACACCTTAACGCAACACTTCTGTCCACAGGAGGACAATGAGGACCTGAAATGCCAGCTGGCCTTCATTAAAGAGGAGGCTACTTTAATGAGAAAGAAAATGGCCAAGATTGACAAGGAAAAGGACCGTTTGGAACAAGAACTACATAAGTATCGTTCCTTCTATGGAGATCTGGACAGCCCTCATCCAAAGGGTGAAGCTGGTGGCCCACCCACAACAAGGGAATCAGAGCTGAAACTCCGCTTGCGATTGGTGGAAGAGGAGGCCAACATCCTGGGACGTAAAATTGTCGAATTGGAGGTTGAGAACCGTGGCCTGAGGGCGGAGTTGGATGATCTTCGAGGGGAAGATTCGTCCAATGGGGGCTTGTCCGGAGCGGAGGGAGGAATGGGGCGCGAGCAGGGGTCGGAGCTGTCAGAGCTGAGGCAACAACTGCAGTTGGTGGAGGATGAGGCGGAGCTTCTGCGGAGGAACCTGGCGGATGTAGAGGAACAGAATAAGAGAGTGACATGTGAGCTGAACAAACTGCGCTTTAAAGAGGGTACGAGGCATGCCTCGGCTGGTAATGCAATGAGTGCCGCCAATTTAGCAGGAGACAGCTCCAAAGCCGAGGCCTTGCAGGAGGAGCTGAAGGCAGCGAGGAAGCAGATCAATGAACTGAGTGGGAAAGTGATGCAGCTGCAGTACGAGAACCGTGTGCTGCTTTCCAACATGCAAAGGTATGATCTATCAGCTCACCTAGCCGTCACGCCACGGGACAGTGACGCAGAGAGCGACACTGGTCTTGGAGTCGGAGGGCGTAGAGGTAGCGATGAAGACTCGTCTTCCTCTCGTCTTCCTCCCCATCGCAAACGCGAGGGTCCTGTTGGAGGAGAAAGCGACTCTGACGAAGTCCGCAACGCTCGGTGCCTCACGCCAACTCGCTCTCTCTATTCTCCTGAATCCGCCCGCCTCCTCTCGCGCTCCATTCGGGACAGACAACAGATGATTGACATCCGTGCCGAAGCAGAGCGATTGGGACGAACCATTGATCGGCTCATAGCCGACACCAGTACCATCATTGCAGAGGCACGGGTGTTCGTATCTAACGGGGATCTTTTCAGCCGTATGGAAGATGATGAGGACGGTGGCCGGATCAGGGAGCACGAGCTTCTCTACCGCATCAACGCTCAAATGAAGGCCTTCAGGAAGGAGCTACAGGGGTTTATAGACCGACTTGAAGTCCCAAAACCAGAGGAAAGAGATTCAGAAGAACCATTATCTGTGAGTCTGGCAAGAGTCTGTGTGTCTATGTGAAGCACAATAAGAATGTTTACCACATTGTAACGGTATAGTTCAGTTCAATTCTGTCATTTACTCACCCTCATGATTCTCTTTTTTCGGTGGAACAGTTACTAGGGGCTGTCAAGCTCCTAAAAGGACAAAAAAGCATAATAAAAGTAGTCTGTGTAAATCTTGCTCTAAGTATTCTAAAGCCATATACAGTAATACCTTTGAGTTGAGGAATAGATAAAAAGTTAAGGACTTTATTCACTGAAAATCATTTGCGTCAAGATGCATGACACTAAGTTTGACATCAATGGCCATATTTCCACTGTCGGGCCAAAAGCGGGTGTGCTAGTGCGTGGCATATAAATAGTCACGTTTCCACGGTCACTTCCAAGGCTTGATCGGGCTTCCTTGGGGCCAACGGCCAGGGTTTTTTGGTCCAAAGCTGGCCAACTGGGGCTTGAGGAGTGGTCATGACAAAGGCGGAGTTTAGGAGACATCAAAATGACTGCTGTGTTCCTTATTACACCCAAGAACAGAACACCACAATCGCTTAGACGCCATTCTGCTCATAGACAGTGCTCCAGTGTATCAACAATGACGCGCGGACTATGATGACAGACAGCTTGCTCACGAGCGAGGGCGGGTCTGTGTTGAAACGCTGCTGTCAATCAACAATCGTGGGGGGGGCGTCCGACCGTGTGACGTCACTAGGTCGAACGGCTTGATTTGAGATGGGGGAAAACATATAAGGAGATTAAAAAAAAACACTGGATGGATTTTTATCATTTTATGATGGTTGTGTACAGGCACTGCCAACACACATTTCAGTACAATCAACTTGTAAAAGTGCATGTACCATTATATGACCCCTTTAAGACATTTTAAACTATTTCCAGCTTAAAACTCACTTTCAGAGTGTTTGAAATAACTTTCTTGTGATCTGATGGGGATTCTGATCACCGTATGAGGCAGAAATATATTTATATGCGATGCTAAAGTCTACTTATGCTAACCATTCGATAATAAATACGTTTATGGAAAATACCAGAGACTGCTTGAAGAATGCAGACAAATCATATATAACCGTGTGTTTATTTGGTTTAATGTTTTATCTTTCTCTTCCCTGTGCCTTTGTTGAGACCGCACTAATACATCCGCATATGTCATTAAAAACATGCACTCCGGTTAACTCGCATAACTAATAACTCCTGCTTTCTTCTCGTGAGCTCCCTCTGTTGCTCTGGCTGAAAGGATAACAGGATAGTGAGAGAGAGAGAGAGAGAGAGAGAGAGATCGCTCAAACCTCCTCAGAGCGCATCATTTCATGGAAAATTAATAGAAATGCTCACTCTCTCTAAAGAAATGTGACGTTTTATAAATATTTTCCTAAATGTGTAAGCCTTTGGACTTACAAGCCTTAATGGAGTTGTTTTGTGCATTCCTGTGATCGCAAATAAATGGAAGCAGGTGCAACTGAATAGGTGTGTGTTCTCTTTTTATGTGAAATGGTAAATACCATTTTGATGAAATGGTGGGGTTGTGTAACGTCGTTCTATGGAGGCGTGTTAAGGGCTGGTTTTAGGGTAGCGCTTGCGGAGCTACTGGGCCGACAGTGGAAAAGCGGCTTGCCAGAACCAATGACATTTTATGTTACTGATGTAAAACTTAACTGAAATGTACGCAAACACAAATGAGATATGATTTACAGCAGAGCATTTTTGTTAGTTGAATTAAGGTTTAAATTAAATAAAGCATAAATATTAGATGAAAAACTCATGATGAAAGTTTAAGTTGTAGTACTAAAATCTCTTCAACTAGAGAGAATCGCAGGGTGAGTAAATTATGACAATTTTTTTTTTTTGGCGTGAACTATTGGCTAAAAGAGAGTCCATTGCCTGACTGCTTTTAACATTTAGCAAAATATCAAAGCATAGTTTTGTGATTTGCCAAGATTTTTGTAAACTATGCAAATAGAAAATGTTAATGGCTATAATATCTTAACCTTTCTCTCTTTCTCTGATCCTGTCTTCCCACACACCCCTGTTTTTTAATGCATGTTCGTCAATCCTGTCGGTTATTCATCCAGATGTTTCAGCCCATCATTTTATTCATCCTCATTCTAGTGTTGTTCTCCTCACTCTCCTATGCCACCATTTTTAAACTTGTATTTCTTTTTACCCTCTTTTTTGTCCTGTGATCTCCATCCGTCCACTCATTAGCATAGTCTCGCCCTTTGTTTCGTTTGTTTGTCAATGTTGTGTATGTCACCATGGTTGGAGAATCACAGGACAGTCACTTTCCAAGCACAGACAGCACGCTTAAGCACAGAAGTCTGCAAAACCTTAATTTCCAAAACGCTGGAGGCTGTTTTACCCAAATTACAGACATACGGCTGCCATTGGAAGGCACATCATCGAGATGAATTTTTTTGCAAATAAAGACTTTTATACATCATGAAAAACATTACATGCATTTGTCAAATTGAAGACATAAATATTATTGAGGCACTGGAAACTACATTAACCAGAAGACATTTCTTTCATTGAGGCTATCTGGCACATTGACACTTGCTTTGCCACCAAAGACTTGCAATGAAATATGCAACTGCATTTACCATTGAGGAGCACATGACCACATTGGCCAGAATGCCAGCCACTGCACTCTTAAGATACATCAGCTGGAATGATTACCTGTTAGAAGCATGCAAAGGTGAGTAAGAACATGGTATTCAATTGTACGGTCAGAGAGGACATGCATACACATGGAAGGATAGACAATAAATGACAAGTTGGAACTAGGAATCATCTGTTTGCACGTGTAATTTGCGTGACAAGAACAACAGTTTAGATGGATAGAAAAAAAGAAGGTTTTTTTTAATAAGAACCTGAGGAAATTGTAGCACAAATGTTGCATAACACGTTTCATGTGATATGCTAAATAACAGCTGTGGCTTGGCTGTGGGAAAGTGCTTATGTATATGATAGCAGTATGCAAAAAGCCCCTTCTGTTGCACCAGAGCAGGATCAGTCTCTTGCTGAACGTGCTCCTCATTCCAGCAAGTCTATTATGGAGGCGTTACTCATCAGCAGTTTGAACATCAGAGCTTGCTTTCTTTATGAGTTTATTTAGCTTGTTGGCATCTCCAGTTTTAATCTCTGTTGACGGACCCGAATCTTCTCAAGTCTTCGGCAGTAGTTCCTTAGTAAGTTCCTTAGTATTTAAAGGGATATTTCTCCCAAAAATGAAAATTCTGTCATTAATTACTCTCCCTCATGTCTTTCCAAGCACGTAAGACTTTCTGAGCATGTTCATCTTCTGAGCACAAATGAAGATCTTTTTTTATTAAATATGAGCTATTTCTGTCCCTCCGTTGACAGCTAAGCAACTACCACTTTGAAGCTTCAAAAAGTTCATAAAGAGATCGTAAAAGTAATCCATATGAATTAAGCGGTTTAGTCCAAAATTTTCAGAGAGACATGATCGCTTTATATGATGAACAGGCCTTTATTCATTGAATTTAGGCTTTTATTCACATTTAAACATTGATCAACTCGCACATCAGTTGTGGTAAACGTAAGCTCAAGCATGTTTGCTTGACGTGCGAGAACCAATGAGGTTCATTGTCGTGTTACGCAGCACGTTTGAGCTTCTGCAAGAACCAATGAGGTTTGTTCTCGCACGTCAAGCAGGTTCGGTTGAGCTTCTGTTTATGTTTGCTGATCAATGTTTGTGTATAGAAGCCTAAATTAAACCTGTTCATCATATAAAGCGATTTAGCCTCTTCAGAAAATTAGGACTAAACCGCTCAATTCATATGGATTTGTTTTACGATCTCTTTTTTAAGTTTTTGAAGCATCAAAGTGGTAGTTGCGCAGCTGTCAATGGAGGGACAGAAAGCTCTCAGATTTCATCAAAAAGATCTTCATTTGTGTTCCAAAGATGAACGAAAGTCTTACGGATTTGAAATTACATGAGGGTGTGTAATTAATGACAGAATTTTCATTTTGGGGTGAAATATCCCTTGCTAAAAACAAAAACTATGGAAGCATTGGGTTCACAATTTATTTGGATCACAAAAAAAAACAAATTTGTTTTGTTTTGGTTTAGATGGGTCTACAAGACAATTAAACTTAGAGAACAGCAACTCATCTGTTTTCTAGAATGAGTCTCTTTTTGGAATTTGGAAATTGCTTCTCATTTTCCTGCCAGCTGAAAGTAACATTAGTGAAAAACAGTCAAACATACATCTCCGGTTTTGACAGTTTTACGGTGTCTTCATTCTCCGAGGTTTTTGCTTTGTTGTTTTCCTTTCTGCATTATTGTGCCTGGAAACTATTTGAGTCAGCGGCCAATATTAGGGCTGAACTGTCGGCTGACTGTTTATTGCACAACAGCTACATGTGTCAAATAAATACAAGCGTGAGGCGCCCATTAAGAACCGCGGACAGCACACTTAGTATCCGCTAATTCTGTACGGTGGTATCTTAAAAATAAAATGGACAGAGTGTTTTGAGAGTCACAAATAGCCCAGTTGCCTGTTAGGATTAGTAGAAATCGAAACAACTGGAATAGGAGTCATAAGACTGCAATCTGCCAAGTCCTAAAAGCAGACTAGCAACAGTTTCACAGAGGTGGGGTAGAACTGGGCATTTTAAAATAGCCATGTAAACACTCTCCCTCTGCCTTTGTAATTTTAACCTAGAATGTCGGTGACGACAGTCTCTTGCATGGAGACCACAAATGCTGGAATAAATCTGACATTATGACACCGGATACCTAGTGGGTCTGACGTCGCAGGGGTAAATACTTAGAGTCACTATAAAGCCCCGGGGCCCCCTCAGGACTACAGTTGTTTACCCCTGAGCTCCGGACAGAGGAAACATTTAAGATCCTATACGCAGGACTTTTACGTCACGCCGTGGGGCATCTGACTCCGGGGTCTTTTGCGCTGTTACATGCTGTTCGAGTGCAGGAGCTTTCAAAGAAGAGGTGGCACTGAAACGAGTGATCTTGATTTAAGAGACAAACCTTTACTTGAGCAACATACTCATATTCTGGAGCATCAGTTCATCACAAGCTCATGAGAGGGAATTACCAGAGGAACCAATAATTTTAACTGGTAAGGATTAAGAAAGCTTGTAGACAAGAACGGAACAGTTTTTTAAAGCATTTAAAGTATGAAATTATTACTACTACTTTTAACTCCTTAGAAGCTTTTTAACTTTTCTGTGATCTTTCCCTTGGACTGACAATGTTATACAACATTAAGAACCTTGCAGCCACACTGGTCACTCTTTACACTAAAAGTATTTACATTACTGTATTTACATACGTAAGTGCATGTACTTGCTAATATGTAAATATTTTTTGGAACTGTCTGTAAATACAGTATTAGTAGTATGACTATTGTGATCAGTTAGATTTACGTATAGTAAGTGTACATGCATGTTGTAATATAAACCGGTACACACTTACTCTCTATGTCTTTTTAGTTTTATGACGCATAATTGCAAAGGGTATAAATATCCCTCAATGCCTACGTCATATGGCGGTACATTCTGGCAATTTCATGAGTTAAACTGGGTGTCATGTTCCTTGATGGCAGAAAAGTCCATCCTTAAATCACTGCCGTAAATCAAAGCTGTGTTACAGAATAACTCAGTGACGTTACCACGGAAAGGATGCAACTATTCTGAGCTCATCCAAGCGGGTAAAGGGTTCTTCACTTGCTTGGAACTTTGACCTCATCCCTATCCCGAAAGAAGTGGTGTAAGATTTAAGCTGGCTGTAAGGTGTAGGTTCCTATTTTGTAAGGGGCAACCAATTACCCTTTACTATTGTGCCCTTGATCAAGAGTGATCAGGTTATCCTAGGGAGACTGTCCATGTTATAAAACTGACTTCAGAATCCCTGAAGTCCCTTTAGGTAACTTGAGCATGTCTAATGAAGTTGGTGTGTAAAGAACGTGCTGACAATTTTGACAGTTAAGGGCTGGTTTGAAGGACAGGGAATGCATATAGAAATGAGTCAAAGTTTTAAAGCAGGTGTCCAGAGCAAATAGCTGGGATTTTGTTTCCTTTTATAAGTCTACTTGAATGCAAAACAATCAGGAAGACTTCACTAATGTTTAGACTCATAACACCTTTGAACTGAAAAGCAATCCACAGTTGACACAGTAGAATTCATTTATTTACTTTAGATATTTAACTACTCTACTAACTTAAGAGTACTCTAACTAATCAATAGGCTGTTTCTCAATGATGAATATCTTTTTTGTCTTCATAGAGGTATTGGTGGACTTGCCAATGTGGTCACTCCAGTGACCTTTCAGGAATTGCAGCATAATATTCTGAGCACAGACAAGCAAGCGCAAAAGAATGGCCGCATTGGAATTGCACTGTGGGCCGGAGCCCAGGAGTTGTGTGTGGGGTGGAGAGAGAGCTGACCTGCCTGATAGTTTTGACTCCGAGATGCAGGAATGGGAAGATCAGCTACAGGACATGCAGAGGAAGATTGAAGAGGTGATAAAAACTTTCAACTGCAGCGACGCCAGTCAGTGTGACAGAATCCATCTCCATATCTAGAGAGAGAGAGAGAAACTCATCCCGATCCTTATTTAAAGATGTAAATAAACATTAAAAATATGATACTCTGATTTGACTATAAACAATGCCAAAAGATCCAGTAGCACTGCAATCCTGCATTTACTAGAGTCCATGAAGTTGTTTATGTTTTGATAGTGGCCACTAACTAGGATTGTGATTGGCTGGAAGGGCCTTGACCTCCTGTTGCCAAAGTTGGCTGCATCTCTTGGATATAATAATAGGTGTTTCGCCCTCCATCTGGTCCATGACTTTGACAGATGTAAACAAGTTTATTAAACCCAAAGGGATAGGAGTAACAGACAACCCAAAAACATTTTCTCTCTCTCTCTCTCTCTCTCTCTCTCTCTCTCTCTCTCTCTCTCTCTCTCTCTCTCTCTCTCTCTCTCTCTCTCTCTCTCAAGTGAGTATGTTGTTATTGGTAGATTGATTAACCTTTAAGCAAATAACCTTTCTCACTGACCCCTTTCTGAAGAAACCTCATGCTGTTTTTTTAAGCAAAGATTGCATGGCTAGACATTATACCAGTAGTATTTGCTGACTTGTGCATTTGAAACATTTGCTTTCATGTAGGCAAAAAAAAACAAAAATCATGCTTTGCAGCTGCTTAGTTTGTCTCTAATATCATTATATGTTTTTCAGTTGTACAACGAGGTCAAAGCACGAAGAGAAGCCAGCGAAAGCAGCACAAGCAATGTCACAAACAACAAAAGCCTGGACATTACTTTGCTTCCTGTCAACTCTCAGTATAGACACCAGGCCAATGGTTATCATGAACCCCATGGTCACCCCAACAACAACCTCCCAATTCGTCAGTGCAATGAAGTACGAGCAGATCGTTCAGTTATGCAAAGCCTTGGGTTTCATCACCCCAGTGATTACTATAATGGCTCCAACAATTACACACTTAATTCCCTGAGCAACGGCAGCCATTATCCTGCCAGTTGTCATGATCTTGAAAGGCAAGATGCCACCCTAGATATCCTCAATGGATATCTCCAACAGGGCCCGCATTTTGGAAAGAACGTAGGGAATCTTGGAAATCCAAATGCCGTGAGTATCTCACACTATTTATCAATCTATCCTTCATCTAGACTCTTAAACCCCAAGGTTTTGGTACCTTTGATATCCCTCTTAAATCCAATATCTCCCTCTTTTTGCTATCAGAACCCCAAGGTATATCCAGTTACACACAGTTATCAAGATAGCATGAAGACTAGCCTGGTGACAAACAGGTAAAGCCTTTCCTATCTCAATTCATCAGAATGAATCCTATTGTTTGTCTTATCATCATGCATGTTTCTTGTTGGATGATTGACCAATTATAAGTGTTTGCCCAATTCCCTTTTGTGACTACTTTTGATTGATTTTGGTTGATATGTTTTTTTACTCCAGGACTGCCTCATGTGTAGTTCTGGATGAGTTTGAGGAGGCTGAGAATAACAAGAATAAGAAATCAAGTTGGGATGACTCCCAAGCCCGCCATGTTAGCTGGAAAGAACCAGTTTCATCAAACGAGCTTCCCCCTAAAAATGCAGCTTCCAAACTGGCAGTCAGACAGAGAGATGCTTCTCCTGTAACCCCTCGTTCCACTTACCATGATTCATCACAACAACCTGACAGAAAGTGCCTCTTGCTTGACAGGAAATCTGGCAGCCCATCAGTGTTACGTAAGTTTGGTGCCATGTTGCAGGAGAACGAGGGGAAAACCCTGATAGAGGATGGTCTTGTGACCACCGTTGTCTCCACTGAACCTCCGAGGCACACCAGCACTCCTATTTGCCAGAGCAAGTTTGACGCCAAGCGGGCATCCACACGTGCGCCCGTCCAGAAATGCCTTGCAAACTGTGACATACTGGTAACAGAACTGGAGTCCAGCCAGGAGCCTTGGGCAGCTGGTCCTTCTAGACACCTCCTGAATGGAGACAGAGACAGTGGGAGGGGTGGTAGTACTCTTGAACAGTATGGTTTGGCATATAACTTAAGCCCATCACAGTCTCACCTTAAATCGAAGAATCACAAGGCGCCTCCAGGGCCAAAAGCCCACAAAGCAGGCTTCCAGGGTGAGGACCTATTGTCTGACTACCAGATGGTGGAGAGGATTCTGGCAGCAGGAACTCAAAACTTCAGTAAGATACACAGAGGTCTTGGTGTTGATAAGATGAGACAGGGAAATGACAACTTGGAGCAACTTCTAGAAATGATGGAAATAGAGAACAACAGAAGTCAGAAGGCCACATTCACCCAGCAACTGGACACCATTCAGGTGAAGAGGGTATTCAAATGTGATCTGCACACACACTAAATTACAATGCAGTATTCATCCTTGTCTGACTAATGGTGCAATGGTAGTGCTCATGCTCTCGGCCAGTGTTCCTCATTCCTGGGTCTGGAGAGCCACTTTCTTGAAGAGTTTAGTTCCAACTCTGCTCCAACACGATTGGGTAATTCCGGTTATTTTTAAATGAAATTAAATTCAGGTAAACCCAAACACCTCGATTAGTTACTTCAGTCATGTTTAAATAAAGTTGAAACTAAACTCTGCAGGAAAGTGGTTCTCCAGGACAAGGAATGAGGAACCCTGCTCTGAGCTGTAGTGCTCCCGATCCCATGCTCCCCTCTCTCCCTTACACTACTTTCTACACTAACCTTTTCTGTTTCCTCTAACCTGCCAATTAAAGACAACATATTGGTACATAAAATGCAAGAATATACACCCAAGTATTGATCATTTATGCACAAATATATTTACATTAAAAATGTTTCCCCTCCAGGTCAACCACGAGTCATCTGCTGCCCCCAACAGTAGCAATTTTTCCCGTCCTGCTAGACCAGCCAATCAACGCCGTCCATCCAGGTGGGCAAAGCATACCCCCTCAAGCAAAATCGCCCACACATCCTGCCCATCAAGCCCTGGCCTTAAAGCCAAACAGTTCTTGAATTCATATTCCCGGCACACAGAAACGGTGATCATGTGACCAGGGTAGAACAACATTGAATGGACACGTAAAAGGACATTTTCACCAAGGGAATAGACGAACCTTTGACCTTTTGTAGAACATGATCTACTTTTTTGTATATAACCACCACAACTTCAAAGTACATTACTGCAGCCTGCTAGGATGGCCTATGATATTTTCATTAAATAACTTCAAAAGGATACTGTTTTCATTCAACTCTATGCTGTTTGAAGTGCTTTGGAAAGAAACTCGAGTGGAAATTCTCTGACCTGGTGAACTTCTGTGCCTATGAACCTTTCATTGCCTTTTTCTCTTCATTTCTTTCTGTCATTCTCATTACATTTTGTATTATTTCACAATTTTTTTCTATTTTCCTGAGTGCTTTGTGTATGGTTCAGTTCTTTGGGTGCCATGTAGGGCATTTTTTGTAACCATATAAGCATGTATGCAACACGCATAACATATTTAAGCATACATGACAACATGGAGTTATTGAGCCTTATCTATTATGCATTATCTGTAAAGGCGTGTGCAAATGTTTTGATGTTCTGTCAAAGTCCATTTCAGTGCTGCATTAGTGCTTCATAATATTGACATACAGAGGTCGTAATGGGCTCATAATCGTTTTTAAGCCTTATTTGACTGCGCCTGACGTGGGCTGTAACCACGCGGTGCATGGCACCTTTCTGTGGGAACATGTCTGCATTCTCCAACCTTGTAAAAAAAATCCTTTAAGTTCAACATCTGTGAAAAGTATATTATGTCTTTTGACCATATTATAATGAAGAAATGCTTCGGAATGTTTATTTAATGTTGTGATATGATCCTTACAAAAACGGGATGCTTTTTGTCTTTTTTTTCTTTCTCTGTATAATAAACGCAAGTGCTTTGACGAGTCAGTGAAACGCTTGAACTTAAGACTCTGTACACTTCATTGTTTTTGTTTTTAGTGGCGATTGCTAATATTAGCACTAATATTCCTTTTCTGATCAGCGTGCTATTACATTCCCTTGTGATCTGGCTAGCTGATTTTCACCTGGAAGACATTAAAACAGGCAACTTATGGGTCAACCCAAATCATCTAGGGACTTAGGAGTGGGTTCTTTTGACTTTTAGCCAGTAAGCAACCACATAGCAATGTGTTAACAACCACCCTGAGCACCCTAATAATTACATAGCAACAAACTTGCAACCACCAATAATATCCTAGTAGCATCTCAGCAACTTGTCCAAGGGCTTGTTCAGAAATGTAAAAATCTAGTATAGTTTCCTGAGAATATGGCAACAGAGTACAATTTTCTTCTTACATCACTCATTTTCCTAAAAAGCAAAAGACGCTTCATGCCAACATTGAACCCTCTTTAATTATCTCCTTGTTAAACAGTATTAACATTGCTCTTATCCTACATTACTAAAAGCTATTAGGAAGTGTCCTGTTCCTCATTCAGGGTCCTAATGTAGCCTACTCTTACAGAGCTTTGCTCTCTCTCTTTGAGCCCTGCTCTCCCGGTTACTCGACCCGCTGCTGAAATGTTGCACCTGTGCCTGAAATATGAAGCGTGACGTTGTTTTGGTGCCAGAAATCTTAGACGTGTCAGTGCTAACGGGGACGTGTGATGTTCAGGGGGCATCTCTCGCTCGTCTCACTCTGAATCTGTAAATGAGCAATAAAGGCTTCCCTTCATCATAACACCACCCTGGAAGCACAGAGCAGTATCTTAATGAGGTCTTTAGATATAGATAGATGTTCACAACTTACATGTGAGGTCTTCATAGCACGCCACATGAACTTGTGATTATAGGACAGGACTCAGGAGTAACCTGGGATTAAATGCATTGCACATTTCTTGCTGAGTTCAAACCAGCATCGTTCTGGTTACCAGCCCTGAGCCTTAACCCCTTAACCACCACCTTTTCATCCTTGAAAACCTGATGTTTGTGTGAGTGGTGCTTTGCTTACCCATACAAAACTCTTTGCCAGGATGTTTGTCAAGTGGTTGCAAAGGTGTTTCTTCAGCTAGGGCATTGCTGAGTAGTTACTTGCAGACCAAATAGCTAAATCTTTTATATATTCCGAGGTAAGCTGTAAACTGAAGTAATAGCAAAGGCGATGCCTTAGCAAATGACTAAAGGAATGATATGACGTGGCAAAGACGTCTCTGTGCAATTGGTGAATTACCAATGTCTAATCCTGGACAGCAGAACACAGACAACTTGGCTATATAAAGCTCTGTAAGTGAACGCTGATCTCAGATCATCTCGGCCAGTGTCACCTGCTGTTGTAGAAGTGTATGGGGAACCGATTGAATGTGTAAGAGTTGCCCAGTAACACATCTGTGATGTCAGCGAGGAAAGACAACCAGTAAGGAGCCCTTCAGATGTCTTGCCATGTGTCTCCTGCTGCAGTACACTACATAAAAAGAGAAAGAGAGATGTATGATTATGCAAGCAAATGATTAGATACAATAGTGGCTTCTAAAATCAAATGCTTCTAACTATGCAAGTTTGATTTTTGATGCATCATGAAGCACAAATCATAATGCAAGTAGTCAAGTACTACTTTGTGCATTCTCACTTTTTATCAAAAGGGGCGTTATAGAGGGCACATTCTCCAAACCGCTTTCTCTATTGTTATGATGGAGCAACAGTTTGAAGAGAATTTTACAAACTCCTTTACGGCTCCTCACCTCCACTCAATTCGAGTCAAATCAGACATTACATGGTAGCTCTATGATCCCCTTGAGTGTACAGAGATTTGTAACCAACACAGTAACACAAGAATGCATACTAAGTATGTACCACAGAAAACATGCACATGCCGTGCCTTGGCCAAACATTTGTGTCTTCATTTACATGTTGAGAAACACTTAAAAAAAAGCCTGCACACTCTTAACATCTTTACACTGGTTACCTATTAGGTTTGTATCAATTATATTGAAGTATAAGTATTGCTACTGACCTATAAGTCCCTAAATGGTTTAGCTCCTGTGTATTTAACCAATATTCTATCGCCCTACTATCCATCACGCTCTTTAAGATCACAAAACTCTGGGCTTTTTGTTGTACCTATCTAAGTCCACTAAAAGGAGAGAGAGCGTTTTCACATTTGGCTCCTAAACTCTGGAATAGCCTTCCTGATAATGTTCTGGGCTCAGACTCACTCCCAGTTTAAATCTAGATTAATGACACATCTCTTTAGACAAGCATTCACATAATGCATCTCATAACCTTGTACTCCAGTTATATAAGCTTGAAATGTTATGAACAGCAGCTACACTCATTATTTTCCATTTGCTTTTCTGTTTTATCTCGGGATGCCCATCCTGAGGTAACTAGAGATTACTTCAGCTCCAGTTTGGATCCAGCCTCTTACGAAGACTTCAGATGCCCAACACATGTGAAGAGATGATTTCAACTATGACTTCAGATGACACAGGCTCTGAATCAACATGCACCAATGCTAAATTTTCTTTATACTGTAATCATTATGTTCACAACTTGGAATAATTACTTCAGTGAGCTCATTGTTTCTGCCTTAAATTAATACATGATATTAGCTAACAACGTGATTTACATTTCTGAAATCCATTACTTGGACACAGTCACCTCTGATTACAGATCACTCTAAAATGTAATGCAGACATGCATTTTCTGTAAAGCTGTATTGTGAAAAGTGCAATACAAATAAATGTGAATTGAATAGGCATTGAGAAAGGTCACATGAGGGGACCAAAACGTTTGCCACTTTTTCATTAAAGCAATGGGGTTTTTTTTGCAATTGGTGGTTCCCCTTCATTGTTAGAGTGTGCTGCTTTTTGAAGTGTTTGCCTAATTGGTGTTTTTGTTCTACGCACCTCATTTGGACAATTTTAAGGCGCAGTGAGTTTCTTCATTTACATGCTTGCATAGAGAATATTTGTTGTCTTGAAATAAGGATCCTTTATTGAGACGGTGGCGCATGATGACGTGGCAGCCGACATATGCAGCCTTACTGGACGCAGCCTTCCTGCAGAAGCACACTTGCTGTTCTTGCATTAGTCTGGTGGTAAATAAGGGTATGTTAATAACATGACCATATAAGACGACAGTTTATGCTAATGTACGCTATAGCACTCCTTGTGGCAACAGTGAGAATTCAAATTTATGTTTCATATCAAACTTATTTTTAATGAATAAACACCCCTTATTTCTCTCACATTTTTAAAATGTTATTAGCATTAGAATTAAAGGGTTAGTTCACCCAAAAATGAAAATTCTGTTAGTAATTACTCTCCCTCATGTTGTTCCAACCCCGTAAGACTTTCGTTCATCTTCAGAACACAAGTTAAGATGTTTTTTATTAAATCTGAGAGCTGGATCACTCCATAGTGATCTAACTATCTGATCTAACTAGATCGAAACTTGACGGCCCAGAAAAGTTAGTAAAAACATTGTTAAAATAGTCCAAGTGACTACAAGTGGCTCAAAATAACGACTTTATTCAACTATTAATTTTCTTCTGTGTTTCTCTGAGTGAGTTCATGTAGTGTAATAGTGCAGCGCTTCTGGGTTGTATGTCAGAACGTAGGCTCACTATTGGCCAGCATCACACACATGACCAGCGTCGTTCGGACATACAACCCAGAAGCACTGCGCTGTTACACTACGTGAACTCACTCAGAGGCCCACACAGAAGAAAATGAATAGTTGAATAAAGTCGTTATTTTTGTTTGTTTTTTTGCGCACAAAAAGTATTCTCGTCACTTGATAAACTTAAGGTTGAGCCACTGTAGTCACTTGGACTATTTTAACGATGTCTTTACTAACTTTTCTGGACCGTCAAGTTTTGATCCCATAGAAGCCTATGAAGGAGTCAGACAGCTCTCAGATTTCATCAAAAATATCTTAATTTGTGTTCTGAAGATGAACGAAAGTCTTACGGGGTTGGAACAACATGAGGGTGAGTAATTACTGACAGAATTTTCATTTTTGGGTGAACTAACCCTTTAAGACCTTTGTATCTTGATTCTAGTACTGTACCTTAATGTATTTCACCACTTACAACAGTTAAAAACAAGAATATTACCCTGAAATGAAAAGCATTTTCATTTCCCCAAAATCAATAATTTAGTCCAGTGTTAAATATTGTGAAATAAACTATTACATAACAAAACCCCTAGACTGAATGTCTCTCAGTGACGACAGCATGTGCACAGTAGAGAACCAAAAACTCCCTGAGCCAATCATTTTCCACATTCATTCCTCAGATTACTGACCTGACACTTGTACTGCAGTAATGCCAGTAGGAAACACTTGAGATAACTGAGGGAAATAAATACCTGCATGAGAGAAAGCAGTCGTATAATTACAATTAGTTAAACAATTGTAGATTAAAGGGTTAGTTTACCCAAAAATGAAAATTCTCTCATTAATTTCACACCCTCATGTCGTTCTAAACCCGTAAGCCTCAGAAAAGTAGTAAAGACATCATAAAAGTAATCCATGTTACGATGTGAGTGCTTTCTTTGTGCAAAAAAAACCCAAAACATTATTAACCACTTTATTTACAAAATATTAATCTCAAACGCGCGTTCAAGAAATGCAAAGACAATCATAATGTTACAAATTTTCTAAGAATGCTGGAAAAGAAATCATAGTTTCCACAAAAATATGAAGCGGCACAACGTTTTCAACATGGATAGGAAATGTTTCCTGAGCAGCAAATTAGAATGATTTCTGAAGGATCATGTGACACTGAAGACTGGAGCAATGATGCTGAAAATTCAGCTTTGATCACAGGAATACATTACATTTGACTATATATTCAAATAAAAAATATTTTTATCATCTTAAAATTGTAATAATTGTAGTTACATTTCACAATATGATTGTATTTTCAATCAAATAAATGCAGCCTTGGTGAGCAGGAGAGACTTCTTTCAAAAACAAAGAAAATCTTATCGACCTCAAACTTTTGAACGGTAGTGTACAGTAGTGCACACAATTGTGCTTGTTTACATAACCTGGTCTGAAATGAGTTTCTGTGGTAAATGACATGCTGTGTATCGAGCTCATGCTGTCTAGAGTCATGTGAACTCAGCTTTAGAAGGTAAACAAGGGCAGCATGGCATTGCACATAAAAAACACAGCTTGACCTTGACTGTTAAGAGAGACAGCTGTCAGTTAAAAAAACCCTCTCCAACTCCAATGACAGATGTTCTAGAGCTAGACACTTCCATTTAGCGCTATATACTGCAGACAGGTTAAAAGAGGTTGCTGCTAATGGCTCGGTTATATCCAGAGAACTGTCTTCACATCAGATATAGCTCAGTCCTGTGTAAAATACAGACCTGACAGTCAGTCCTGATGGTCTGTGCTGACAACTGGATTATTGGAAAGACATGCTCTGATAGGTTTAGACCAGAGATGGGCAACTTTGGTCCTGGAGGGTCACTGTCCTGCAGAGTTTAGCTCCAACCCCGATAAAAACTCAATATGATGTGTTTGTCATACAATGCATCACAAAAGGGCCAAATCTTAAACAACTGTTAAATAATTGCATAAAATTAGGTCCTTTTGTAATACTAAATATGGGATTATATTATATTTAGATATATATTAGGCCTATATATGTATATGTGTGTGTGTGTGTGTGTGTGTGTGTATTTATACATACACAGACACACATATGTGTATGTCTATGTGTGTGTATGAATGCATGTATACACACACACACGCACATATACATTAATAGGCTTAATATATCTCTAAATACAATATTATGTACACACACACATATGTGACCCTGGACCACAAAACTAGTCACATGGGTCACTTATTTTAAATTGAGATTTATACATCATCTGAAAGCTGAATAAATGAGCTTTCCATTGATGTATGGTTTGCTAGGATAGGACAATATTTGGCAGAGAAACAACTATTTGAAAATCTGGAATCTGAGGGTGCAAAAAAATCGAAACATTGAGAAAATCGCCTTTAAAGTTGTTCAGTTATGTTCGCGATTGTGCTGCAATCACTCACAAAAATAAATGTTTTATATATTTACGGTAGGAAATTTACAAAATATCTTCATGGAATATGTTCTTTACTTAATATCCTAATGATTTTTGGCATAAAAGAAAAATCTATAATTTTGACCCATACAATGTATAGTCGGCTTTTGCCACAAATATACCCGTGCGACTTGTTTTGTGATCCAGGGTCACATATATTATATAAACACAAAATTTGATGTTAGATGTGATTAACTGATTTGACAGCAAATACATATATATTAATACACATATAAAGGCCTTGCAACAAAAAGTGATAGTTACAAAAGTCTTTTACTTATAAGCACTAAACATCACATGGATTGAAGTATAGACAGAAGACTAAAGTTCTATTGAGTGTAAAAGCAGTCCTGACTCGTTTGCTCGGCGCCTGAGACAGTGAAGAATAGAGCAGCTCAAGAGGGTGAGAAAATCACACTCTCAGTCAGTCTGACATGTGGGAATGTGAACTCCACCAACAGCTGCTGTCAGAGAGAAGATTATCACCTGATCTCTATACTGTCCCTCAGACCAGCAACAGCAACCACAACCTCCTTACAGCAGCAAACTGACTGAATGTCTCATTCACATTTTTGCTTAAAAAAAGGGGTTATACTTTTAGATAGTTTCCAAAGCTTTAGCGGTGAGTGTACCTTAATGAAAAGAAATGTCTATATATATATATATATAAAAATCATGGACATGATTCGAAAAGATTAAATGGTCCTGAAAAAAATAGTCACACTTGAGCTCCTCGCAGTCAAAAATCTAACTGAAAGCAATTTTTTTTAGATATCAAGCTCAAATTTGATAATTAAGTACCATAAAATTAAAAAAACAAACTAAAATACAGTAATTTATTCATGAATTGAAATTTTTTTAGTTGTACAAACTGTGTACGGTTTGAAAGGTATGAAGTGAACCAGGCATAAGCAATACCAGTGATAGCAATATCGGATAAACGTCTCAAGAGAATATTGTGTGAAATTGTGTCGAAAGCTGCACTCAAGTCAAGTAAAACAAGAATAGATAAGAACCCGCCATCAGCAGCCATTAACAGATCATTAGTTACTCTCACTAGGGCAGTTTCCGTGCTATGCTTAGAACGAAACCCTGACTGAAAACACTCATACAAGTTATTATTACTAAGGTGAGCATGAACCTGTGCTTTTTCAAGAATTTTTTTAATAAATGGAAGATTTGAGATGGGACGGAAATTATCTAGATAGTTAGGGTCTGCACCAAGTTTCTTAAGAACTGGGGTTATGGCAGCTATTTTAAAAGATGATGGAAAAATATATTTAGATATTTATTAGGCCTGTATATGTGTGTGTGTGTGTGTGTGTGTGTTACAGCTAAAAGAAGTGTGAATAATATGAGTTATAACAGAAGAAAGAGAAGGAAAAAAACAGGCCTTTACCAGATGAGTTGGTACAGGATCAAGTAAACATGTGGAAGAATTAGATTTGTAAATTAACTGAGAAATTTCTTTTTCGGATGGCAAGTTGAAAGAAGAAAGGAAGGAGAGGGGAAAATTAATTGAGACGCTGTGTGGCGAACTACAGTAAGGGGTAGCCAAAGAGCCCAATTGTTGGTGGATGGTAGTTATTTTGTCATTGAAGAAAGACATACATTTATCACATTGAGCAGTGCAGTACAGGCGTGCGGGGGAGTGTGTCAGGAGGTTTCAGAATACGATTTACAGCTGAGAACAGTGCTTTAGTATTACCATCTCCAGACTCAATTAAATGTGAATAAAAAACATTTTTGGCAGCATAAAGAACATCTTTATAAAGATGAACATGTTCACTATACAGCTCTCTATATCATAAGTCCAGTTTATAAAGGCGTTCCAATCGCCGGCCTCTGGTTTTGAGCTGGCGAAGTTCAGGAGTAAACCAGGGAGCAGAGTGAGTGAATGATACAGTCCGAGTTTTAAGAGTGTCAAGGAGCTGCTGTAGTTCAAAGTTATAAAAGGAGACCAAACTGTCAGGAGAAGTGAGATGGTCACTGAGTGGAAGATCAGTAATCGCAGCAGTCAAAACTGAGGGGTCAATCTTTTTTATATTCTTTGTTGTTTGGATTTAGAGAGTGTAACATTAGCATTAAAAGAAAGCAATTTATGATCAGATATGGGTATAACATCTGCAGTACAGTCCAGAGGTGTAACACCTGAACAGCAGACAAGTCCAAAGTGTGGCCTTTTGAGTGAGTTGGAAAGTCCACATATTGCTGAAGACCAAAACTGTCTAAGCAAGAATTGAAATCCCTTGTGAGTGGGTTACTGGCAGTATCCACGTGAATGTTAAAGTGGCGCTATGCAGTTCTGGCAATTTCTTCGCAGGTTTCTCTATAGAGTTCCCCCTACAGCTTCGGAATAGATATTTGACAACACTGTCGTAAAAACTCATTGGCGACTCTCCCCCCTCCCATCTTCTCCCTCTGGTCATGTGCATTTGTTTTCAAAGAAGCCGGCGAACGCACGGAGCAATGTCCACTGAGGCATGTATGATACACAGAAGGCTAGCATATAAACGGGTATGTGTGCAGTGCCATAAAGCAATTTGTTACATCACGAGACCTGATATCATGCAATACTTCCTGACGCTGAGGCCCGCCGGCCCAAAGTTGCAAGGGTGTTTTTCTGCTCACAGGTGCTAGGGGGAAGCGAGACGGCCACCATTCAACCCGAAAAAATTCATATAACCATTCCAATGACTCCGAAGCTGTTCAGGTAAGGTAAATTATGCAAAAAAAACTGCATAGTTCCCCTTTAAAATCACCCAATATACTGCTGGATCTTATTGTTGTGGGCCTATTTTTCTGCCGGAGGAACTGAACATGTATCTTGTTCAGATACATGGCATCATGGATTCTATCAAAAAAACAACAGATTAAAAAAAATAATAATCAAAACACCCTCTGCTAGAAATCTTATAATGGGCCGTGGTTGGATCTTCCATCAGGACAATGATCCAAAACAAACATCACAATCAACACAAATAATGGGTCATTTTTGTGTCAAATCAACATGGACTTGTGTGGCTGTCAAATTAACAGATTCGATAAGCTGACAAATTGTAGAAGAAGGGGTCCCAAAAGCCTATAATCCCTCTAAAAAGCATAAATCAGTTTTTGCTTGAACTATTTATGCCCTTTCCCTGACAAAAAACACATTGGCGGTTTAAGCATAATCATGTAAAATTACTCACGCTTACATGTGCAATAAAAGCTGATAACTATTAAAAATCAGCTCGCTATAAAACACAAGAAATCACATGACTGTTTTTCTAAACCAGCCCGACACAACAACATTGACTCAACTGAATGCGTGAGTTTAGGAAGAAATTACCTGTTTGTCCAAACAATAGCAGTCAGGAGAACTGTTGGGGAAACCTGTTTGAATACAATGATTATTATTCTATTTAGTGACGCTACTGGCACATAAATTGCACTCTTTTAAGGTAATTATTTCACCCAGTGAAAGAACTTCAGGCACCTAAACACCACTGAGTAAAGATGTGGTTTACAGTAGGGATACAGCCATTCAAACCAACATATTCAAACTCTAGCATACAGGCGGCCTTATTCCCAGTATATCGTGCCTTTAAAATCGTTGACTGGTTAAAAAGCCGACTGTGATCTGATCCCAGGGAATGACCCATGCATACTTGCCGGCGCCGTGACTAGAGCACAGCAGAAAATGAGCTGAGATGTCATCAGTGAGGTGTCATATGAAAGTTATTAATGATTACAGACATTACAGAATGAGATCATCTCAGATGCAGTGCCAACATATTGGGCACATAGCGTCAGCCAGAGACACGACATTGTCCTTAAATACACACTCACATGCACAATAAAAACATTTTCGATTCCCAGAGAAAGAACATGTACGCCTAAGCATGTCCTGGAATATCAAGTTGCCAAGTTTGGTTGAAGCTAGGAAGGTGAACAGAGACTATACAAACATTCCCATTGCTATTCCAGGAGCGAGATGCTACTGCAGATCAGTCAATCCATCCCCCCTGTAGTGGAGGGATAGAGATACAATGACGGATGTCTGTCTGGCGGACAAGAGGAAGGGTGTGCCATTAGGGTCATCGCAGACTGAGTTTAACGAGTTTACTGGAGTGCCACAGGGGTCTGTCCTGGGAGATGCTCAGTTTCATGAACCCCGGACTCCACTCTGTCTGAAGACGAGCATATAACCCTCACCATGACACTGATC
Organism: Abramis brama; assembly: GCF_963993115.1. NCBI lineage: Eukaryota > Metazoa > Chordata > Actinopteri > Cypriniformes > Leuciscidae > Abramis > Abramis brama. The sequence continues at coordinate 28,367,194 of NC_139984.1, forward strand.
ACTATATCTGTCACTATATCTGTCACAATCACACTCATCCTTATACTGTACAGACAGTCATGCACACACAAATAGCATGATGTCCTATTGCATCAGTTACGCAAATTTTAACTGGTTTGTTTAAAGACTTTGTTGGTGGTTTTTAGTCCATGTCTGTTAGCTTTGAGGATAATCTATTGTATATGGTAGTGTGCATTTAAAGAACATATGAAATCGCTTGACACTGAAAACAAGACTGACGAATTTCTATTTTAAATGCAAATGTTTTCCTTTTGAAGCAAGAAAGAGAATTATTCAAAGTTGTTTCCTCTCCGTATTAGATTACGGTGATGTGATTTATATGCATGCAAGGTCATCTTCTCTAAAAAAGCTAGATTGTGTATACCATGCTGCCCTGCGCTTTGTGACGAGTGCCTCTTCACGCACTCATCATTGTACCTTGTATGAATTGGTGGGTTGGACTTCTTTGTTTCAAAGGAGAAAAATACACATGTTGATGTTTATTGCTAAGGCATTGTTAGGAAAACTACCAATTTATATCTGTCGTCTTTTATCGTATTACACCTGTACTTATAGCACTAGATCTAGTGCTAAATTGCTTTTAAAGGTTCCAAGAGTACGTTCAGAGCTTGGTAAAACTGCCTTCTCTTCATATGCTCCCTGGTTATGGAATGAGCTGCAGAGTATAATAATGATAGAAGCACTCCCCTCTTTAAAAGTTTTTAAAAATCTCTTATTGACCAACTTAAGGGAAACGTGTGTATGTTTGGTTAAGTAGCTTGTGTTGTTATTTTGAGTGCTGGACAACATTTTATGAAAGACTCTAAGTTTTATGTTTGTATGTTGTTTATGTGAAACTTTATGTGTTGCCATTTTGGCCAGGACTCCCTGGAAGAAGAGATTTTATATCTCAATGGGACTATCCTGGTAAAATAAAGGATAAATAAATAAATAAAATAAAATATAAGAGGAGGCCGAAGCAAACAAATGTGGTCTAAAAGTACCAAAAATCACATCACTTTAAAAGTACACAATAAGATTTTACTAGATGCACACTTAGGCCTGGTTTCACAGACAGGGAATTAAGCCAGGATTAGGCCTTAGTTCAATCAGGACATTTAAGTAGCTTTTATAAACGTGCCTTAGGAAAAAAAAAGTCATTACTTGTATTCATTTTGAAGAAGAAGAAAAAAAAAAGTTGCTTTCAGTTAAAACAACTCAAACATGCATTTTAGTCTAGGACTAGGCTCAAGCTTTGTCTGTGAAACCGAGCAATAATGTTTAGGATAATAGTATATAACAAAGAAATTGCAACTTATGTTGCAATCAGGGTTATCTAAACTTTGCTGAGTTGGGGAATTCAGCCTAAAACTTGTGATCTGCTGTACACAGAAACCCATGTATGATAAAAGTCAAAGGCTGCATCCGAAATCACATAATTTCCTACTATATAGGTGGCGAAAAACAGTATGTGACAAAAGTAGTATGTCTGAATTCACAGTACTCATAAAAGTCTAGGCAAAATGTACCAGGATGACCTACTACTTCTGGTGAGATTCTGTGTGCATACGATGGACACTTTACTGTCCCATGAGGCCACGGGATGTAACTGACGCTGATAGGTCACATGATAATGACAACATGTAGTACGTCCAGATTACATTCATGCTAAATAAAACATCTTTTTTTAGCTGTCTTACATAATTGCTTATTCAAAATAAGTATAATTAAGAGTGTGCGTTTTCAGACGCAGCCAAAGTGCGTAGACATCAGCATAACTGAAGGTTAATATTAATAACAATAATTGCAAACATATTAAATTCAAGCCAGATGACTTTTTTTTTTGCTGGAAACTTATTTTACACATACATAAGAGTACATGGAAGTTTATGGCCATTTATTATTATTCCAATACTGTATCTTAAGGTGCAAGTCTTACATCTTAAGATACAGTATTGGAATAATAATAAAACTTGAGTTTAAAGTTTTTGTATCCATCTTACCCAGATTGTTGATTGCCTCAAGCTAGTTTCAGTATCATCTGCATATTGCACAGAAAAATGGGAAGAGGAGCAATTTCTAGAAGTCCGTGTGCACAAGATTTAAATCGGTTCAGCTGCAAAAAAAAAGTCATTAAGACGACAGTGAGCACTTTTCAGGAAGATCTACTAAGAACTTTAAGGCCTGGTTTCACAGACAGGGCTTAGATTAAGCCAGGATTAGGCCTTAGTTTAATCAGGGTTTTTAAGTGCCTTCGAAAAATAAAACATTACTGGTGTGCATCTCGAGACAAAACAATGGCACTGACATATTTTAAGATATATAAGTGCAAGTTCCTTTCAGGTAAACCAGCTCAAACTTGCATTTTAGTCTGGGATTATCTTAAACTTTGCCTGTGAAACAATTTTAAGGCCTCTAGTTTAAACCTTATTAGCAAAAACAGGCTCAGAAGATGAGATTCAGAAGATAAATCTGTTCTTTCAACTGTCCGTTATAATGATTTTTGAAGTCTTGAAGAGTAGAAAGTCTTGCTGCTGATTTTTGAAATTTTGTATTGGTGGCTAATTCTGGTTTCAACATGTTTGGATTAAAAACACAGAATAACGAAAATTCTTTAGAGTAAAGTAAACCTTCTTATATTGAGAAATACATAAGGACAGTTTCAGGACAGTTAACAGACAACACTTTATTTCTCAGATAAATCTTGTAACAAAACACATTTAAAACAGAAATACATCAAAAAGAAGTTATTCTCAATTTTAGTTTTCATTTCGTTTTGCCGACAACAAAGAACCTGAACAAATGGAGATGAGAATTAGCAGGGTGGAAAAATAACGGATTCAAATTTTCAAAAAACTTCAAATCGGACACCAATGCTGGAAAACCACTCGCTCACTCAGTCTGAGGACTACTTTACAACTACAACTTATGACATCTGATAAAACTCGCCTTTCCCAGAGTTCAAAGCGCCCTAGTCCAGGGCTCCATCATCACTCACAGCAACACATGCAAATCCATGAAACAGATAAAGCACACAAGATGAGACGAGAATAAAGACAAGTTGCGTAAAAATAAAAGCAAATGCACACACACACACACACAGTTAAAGATTTTTAAACCTCACATTATGAAACACTAGAAGTAGTAAATGTAAGGTGACTGATGGTTTTCTAATGATTAGAGCTTAAAGAGGAATCCTTGGCAAAACTACAATAAATTCTCATTAGTTTCTGCATTTGAAATTATGCTGGTATTGCATCTAATGCTTGTCATTTCACCAAAAAAAAAATACAACATTCTTAACACTTGTTGCAGATTTAGAAGGATCTGTACCAGGTGGTTTCCATGAAAATGATAATAGCAAAATAAATAATTTGATATACAGCATAACTGTCATATTCAAAACAATAAAGATCCAACCTGTACAGGTTTCCAACCAAAAGATGCAATTACATTTTTCATTCCTAAAACAGTGCAAGACGTTCCAGTTATTTTCTGATGGCAGAATGCTAAGGGTAAAAACTGATATGACGCATTACAACACAGAACATTAATTTATTATTGTACTACTCTATAAACACTGGATAATGGTGTTGAGCCATGCTAGATGTAATGAAATCTCGTGATTAGAAAATGGGTGAATCTCACAAAACTTGTCAAGAACATGTTCAGGTCATATTTCACCCCAAAATCAAAAGAAAAAATAAATAAAAGATTAGTTTTATACATAAAGATGAAATGAATGCTGTGTTTAGGATCACGAACGTATTTTTGCACTGTGAAATTATGCATAATCAAAGCACATTTTCATCTGAAATTCTCATTACTGTACATCTCATTAATGCATAATGAGAATTTAGGTTCAAATGTACTTAACTGTTCTGAAAATGCAAAAATCTTAATTTTTTTAAATTTATTTTTTATGCATTTAAAATATTTTGCCTTGTGCAAAATATAATTCTGCACTTTTTTTCCTTTTCATTTTAGGGTGAAAAGTGGTTTTTCCATCACACAGTTTTATTGTGAAAGGTCGTTTTTGTTTTGTTAAATGAATGAAAAAGAAAAAGAAATGGTTGGACCGAATCATAAGAATTCTAGGCATGGTAAAAAGCAAGTTTTATTGTAGTTTTGCCTGTAATTTCCATTAAAGAGTACAGCCCTGGTACAGTCCTCTAAAAGACTGATAGAGAAAGACAAGCACTATTCTTACACCAAAACCATTCCCAGCCTCCACCCTCATCCAAGACCGAGTCTCTGCGATTTGAATAATTCGTAAATTTTTTTGCGTTTCAGAGATTGGTTAGAAATACCCAGCGGTTGTGGTAGTTGGGTAGGAGTTCTGTAGTTGTGCTGAGGTCAGACCTTCGTAACAGTGCACTGACCGTCGGGACACCCAGACCGATCGCCGCTACTCGCTGGCCCGCCACCAGGGGGCGGTCTGTCCAAGTGCTGCAGTCTATGCCTGCTACCCTGAGAGCCCTCCGTTTGCTCGTCGTCGCTTTCCTCAGCAACCTGCTCATCATCCTCCTCCTCACTCGTGCCAGACTCGGACTCGTACCCCGAGGCGTCCGGAGCGGCCGAATCCTCTTCGTTCTCGGCGTCTTCCTCTTCAGGCTCGGCGGGGTTCATATTGAGTTGGCCGAGAGCGTGTACGAGCTGAATGTCGCTTGAGGAAGCAGGGCTGGTCAGGTGACCTCCTAAGACAGTCGGTGGCCTTACGGGAGCCGGAGCAAAGACTCCTTGAGGACGTCCTCCGCTGATCCCAGTGTCCGCTCCATCCGCAGAGCTCTCTCGCTCCGCCGTGGCTCCATCCACACTCACGTTTAAATCCGCGACGGCGGGCGCTGCAACGGGAACCGTTCCCGCCGTTACATTAGGATCCGGATCGAGTCTTAGCCCGGCTACGCCTTTTTTAGGGATGTCCATCACATCCCTCTTCATCCTCCGCCTACGCCCGTGTTCGTTCCTCCTGTACTGCACCATGTTCTCCAGATCGGCCACGTAGAGGAATCCGGCGATTAGCATCTCGGCGCTCTTTTTGCCCTTGTTGAAAGCATCCTCTAGCTCTCGGCTAGTCCTCTCGTCATACTGCCACCATCCGTTACGCCCCTCGTAGTACCACGCGTGCCCACCGGTCCCCGCGCCGCGTCCACCCGTCGCCGAAGCCTTCAGCTCATCGGGCGAGAGCAAAGTGGGACGCTCAAGGAAATCCTCAGGCACTTCTTGTCTGCAAAGTGCACAGCGTTTGCTGTGCCACGAAGCTCCTTTCACGCAGAGGAAGCAGAAAACATGGCGGCAGGGCAGGCGTACGGGGTGGACGCAGCTCTGGAGGCAGATCGCGCACTCTGGGACGGGCAGGGAAGGAGACGACGGTGACGGACTTCCCTCAGTCACAGACTCCCCACTCACCTTCTTCCCCGAAGTCAGGGAGTCCATGGAAAGGTTAACCTCGCCGCAACTAGCCATACTGTGAAGAAAACAAAAATACAATCAATTCACACGCAGATCAGGGAGAAATGGGCTGCCTACGCAAGATAATGTCAGCGGTACGTACGTAGATGTTACAAACAAGGCACTGTTTACCAAACTATGTTGCCCAAGTCGACAAAAGTCACGAGTAAACAGAGGCTTGCCTGAGTTCTTTGTTCATTGTGGCTCTGTATAATTAAAGCTTTTGCAATTCTACTCTCTCATCTGATAAGTATTACTCCACTTATATAAGAAAAAGAGCGCCATTCATGTAGTATCTGTACATTAAAAAAAAACACATCAAGTGAAAAGAACTGTTAATATCTGGAAGCACATGTAACGACTAGCCTACACTTTAATGCTTTCTTGAAAACATTTCTACTGACTCTAACATAAACCGTTAGGCTTGAATCTTGATAAGACAACCCGTGTAACATGCTCATAATAGCAGCCGGCCCAAATCTGATGCAGAAATGATCTAAATATATCATGACCCAAATCCTTACAGGCAAACCATTTACGGGACATTTTATGATGCTAACTAGCGGAATATACTAGAATATCAGACATTCATTTTAGGTTAGGTTTATAAGCAGGAAACAGCTAGAATGCAAAAGGCACAAACTGATCAAATAAATTATAAGTAGCAAAATATAATATTTCTATGCAAACATTTACAATAAATATCAGCTATAAATAATCATTTGCATGTGTAGGCTATATTTGTTAACAAAAGTTACAATAACATGTCAACTAGGCTGACTAGATGTTTAAAACTATTATTAATAATGGTAATAATAAAAATAAGTGTTTAAAAATTTAATTTAAATAATCAATTTATAATTTATAAATTATAAATCAGTAAAATGTTACATTTACTAACAAAAGCTAAAATGAGGGAAAATTGGTAATAATATTAGTAAAATAATTAGTTAATTATTTATAAGCAAACATTTAAATAAATGTCAGCCATAAAGAATTAGTTACATGTAACATATGCTTATTAACAAAAGTTGAAATAAAATGTCAGCAAGGCTGTCTGATTTAAAAGAACACAAAACTTTAAAAAATAAATAGCATTTAAACAGTAAAATGCGGTATATTAACATAAGCTAAAAAAGTAAGATAGATTGAAAAAATATTATTTATAAAACAATATAAATGTACAAATGTGTATATTCTAATAAAAAATCAACTGCGTTTGACTGATCATTGTGTTTTTAAATAGCATCACAGGCCCAAATCCCTCACCAACTCAAACACGAAACAGAAATCGATCCATTAATACATTTAGCTATTATATTAGCAAATGATCTTACTCCACATACTTAATGAAAGATTTCTGAGGCTTTGATTGTGCTGATGTTGAGGAGAGATCATTGATGGATCAGATTGAGGCCTGTACACAAGACAACACCCCTGACCAAAACACAGCAAGAACAGCCTTATTTCACATCAAACCACAACACCTGAACCCTTCACAATGATCAAATTATAAGCTACAAACATGTAAAGTGACAAATCTTCATCATCGGTTGGGTTGCTTGAATATGCGTTTCGATTTCTGCTGATTTTGCTGCGTGTTGTCTAACGTTAATGTCTTTCAGATTACTCACCTGACAAAATATCCGAAATTTCGCCTGTTTCTTTCAGCGATGATCAGATTTGGCTCATCTGCTAGTCACCGGATGACCGATCATTGTTCGTTTATTGACGTAAATTGATCGGTAACGCTAGAATTTGTTCGACGCAGATGAACACAATAATGTTTTCACGGCTGCTCTGTGATAACAAGAGCGGCTGATGCGTGTTCGTGCGCATCCGCTCTGCGCATAACGTGCGCAGAACCATCAAAAATACGACTCTCATATACCATGAACTTCAGTTTTAGTAGTGTTTTAAATCGCTGAGAAACATTACATGAACGTGAACGGATCCGTATCATCATGAGACCCAGCATAGAAGGTTTTGCCACTTAAGCATTTTTACATAATTATAGTATTTGGTACATAACAATATCTCGACAAAGCATTAAAAAAATACTATTGTTGGCCTACCAGAAAGTATTATAGTACTTCCATCATTCATCAACTTAAGAGTTACAAATCGGCCATTTGTATAATAGTTTACCTTATCTAACAATATAGTTTTATTAGTTTTGCAGGTTAGTAGGCTAGATTGTTGACAGACGGAATTGGGGCCTGTCATCGAGTTATTTTAATATATGATACTGCATGCATTTTGGACATGCACAACATATACCATGGCATACTTTGGAGCACCATTTTAATACTATGGCAGCTACATTAATAGGGTAACCATATAGTAGATTACCATCTAATTCACAGGGCTGCCAACTTTTGAGTTTAGCTTGGAGTGAGATTTTTTTTTTTTTGTCGAGGGGGGGGGGGGAGGGGGGGGGAGGGGGAGGGGGGGGGGGTAGGGGGGGGGAGGGGGAGGGGGGGGGGAGGGGGGGGGATGTAAAAACAAATATTGCATCACAATAAGTGTAATTGTGATTGTCAAAACATTTGGTAACTAAATAGAATTTTATGAAGTTTAGTGACAACATGTTACAATGTTTACATTGTACAATGACTGGTAGGATACAGTTTTTATTATTGCTTGACACAAATTTCAAGATTTCAATTCCATTCTTGTGATTTGATTCCGATTTTGATTCAATATTGACTAATTTGGATACAAGTTTATTTTAAATTTTATTTAAAAAAATAATCTCACCTAAAGCTGTAAACATAGAGGGCCCAATCTGCTGGTATTATTAAAGGTTAAAAATAACATTAAATTAAATATAATGCAGTTTTTGTTATAATAACAATTATTTAATGACATAAGTAAAAATATAATAAATATGTAATATAGTGCTCAGCAAAATCTCCTCTCTAGCTATTTTTTTCTATTCAATTAACATGCTTTGGTCGTTAAATGGCTTTCCTGAGGTAAATGTAACGTTATGTGACATAATTGTTCTCCTGCTGTTATATTGACCTCTTTCCGTGGTTGAAAAACACTAATTGGTCGATATTATGTATACTTTCGGTAAGTTGTACTGCATCTTTAAATAAAAAAGTAACAGGTGATCGGTTCACGTGCACTTGAACTGAGGCGCTCAGCGATCTGTCACGTCACATTTACAAGCGCCAAACGTATTTTTGTCTGAATTTCGTAATAAAATTGACGGAATCTAAGAGCTGAGAATTAGTTTAATATTAAAAGTACCTCTTTGCTCCACAATTTTTCTGTGCGTGAGAAAATGGATGTGTGGCGTGAGAGCGTGTGAAAAGTGTCAATTGCGTGAGTCTCACGCTCAATGCGTGAGAGTTGGCAGCCCTGTAATTCAGTACCATTGTACCACAAGACTTTTTGTAAAATATTTTTTTATCGGTTAAGATAAAACATTTAGTTGTGAAAGGATGATTTGTAAAAGCATTTGATTTCACATGTCTGGAGTTATCTTGCTGCTGAGACTTATTAATCATATGCATCCATTTTGTGTTATGCTTTATTTTCAAGACGTTGTCACTAGATGGCACAATTGTGTTAAAAAAGAAGAAGAGTTGAAACAGAAGCTTGTCCCTTAGGGATTAGCAGTAAATCTGTCTACATAACCAACTAATTAAACTAGAAAAGGAATCTATTTTTATTTGTTGCAAGTGGGTTAAGACCACTTCCGATTGTAGTTCTGCTTACAATCAAACATTTTTCTCTTAAAACTGTGATTAAATACTCAGGACCTGGCACAGAGGATCAGAGTATAAAGTTGGCATCTTTCCTGTTATGCTCACCGGACATGCATTAATCTCAATTATAGCAGGCAGTACAGTAATAAACAGATCCGTGCCTATCCTAAAACATGATATTCACACTGCACGCCTGCAGGATTTTGCTTAAGTAACAGCGTGTTCACTACAGCCCATCTGCAGGCCTTGTTCTTCCCGTATTACACTGTACAATCTCACGTCGCTGGATGTTCTTTGTCACATCTGTGCTCAAAGGAATGCTGTTTCATAGAGGATCAAATAACTCTTCTCAGTGTCTTTTTGTTGTGATGCAGAGATAATCAGTTGATGCGTGCAAATGCACGGCATTAAATGAGAGAAGTTCTTAAATTAGAACGGAAAAGAATGCGTTATTCCCTGTGGCTTTGTTACGCTAGGATGGCTGTGTTTCAGTGTGTGTGTTTACATGTCTGAGAACCATATGCATGAAATCAATGAGTGCTCATTTTCCACAGCTGTTAGTACGACGGCACATAAACCCTCTCAGTGTGAATGACAGACATCTTTCACACGAGACCTCTCTCCTTCCACAGGAGGGTTTCTTTCCCATGCACCATCGGTCTCCATTTCACCCTTCTGCTCAGCAAACTTCCCTCTAATTCCCACTTTTTCATTCATTGGCACTTCTGAACTACTTCAGTGTTGGCTCCCAGGCCCTCGAGGATGATGGTAGTTTATGAACCATCATCTGAAGCACAGGAACTCGCTGGAACGTTTCCCCAGGGATCTCGTTCCTAACATGGTTTCCTCATCCCCTACGCCGGCACGAGGAAGAACCGCACTGCTCGCTTGTCCTCCTTTTTCACGTTTTCCTTTGAGCCGTGGCTTATTGTCAGCAGTTTTTCAAGGCTCCTGTCACTGGCAGCCACCTGGTAACAATAAGATACCATCAACGGCGGAGGAGAGGAGGCAGCTAAACTGGGGCGTTGTAATGAACGCACACACAGACTCGCAGAATGAAAGTACTATGCAACACATTCATCTTCTCCAGTTATTGGGGCTACATGCAAGGCAAATATTCTCCCAGTCATTGTTATATGTATATGGTAAAATTAGAAATAAACATATTGGAGCTGGATTCCTGCTGAAATTACACTCGCAGGGAAATGAGCTGACAATGTCATGTGAGACCCCATTTGCAAACCTAGGTCACAGTTTGCATGGCACACATTCATCATTCATCGTCAAGGGGATTGCATGTAGATTATTAGGCGATAGATACTTATACTCGCAACTTTTCAGCGTAAAGTTCTAGATGTACTGCACCAAAACTCCCAAGCAATATCCTCAGTGACAGACTATAAACTACAGGGCAATTAAAAGACAATTACGCTTCGATTTTGGATTTTGAACAGAAAAAGAGCAACATCAAGAGTATGCGTGCACAATATTAAACATTTATGGCTCCCCAAATAGAACAAACTTTCTGTTTAAATTGAGAATCATTCAATAAGCATTATTTGTGGAACAATAATGATAATTAGGATGAGGCTTTATGTTAAGGTGGTATATAAAACTCTGTGTATGTGTATAAATCTGAGCATTAATAGCAGAATTTAAACTTCAAAGCAATGAATCCTCGACAAAACAGAGCAGCATTAATCTCAAGATTATGCAAGCATATTAAACATGCATGGCTGCATTACATCTGCAAATAGTTTTTGAGTTAGAAGAAAGATTTCTTTCTTGTGTTTAAGTTACAGTTGAGAATAATTCAGTGAACATTACAGGCAGGTGATACATGGAACAGTTATGATAACAAGAATATGATTTTACGATGCAGTGGTATATAAAATATCCTTGTGTGTGTGTGTTCAGTAGACTTTAAATTTCAAGGCAATGAAACTCAATTTGGCAAAATAGAAAAAGAGCAACATTAAGATGAATTATTATATCCATTTCTGTTCTCCTATTGGAATAAAACGAGTTTGTGTGTGTAAAATACTGTTGCATGCAGGTAATTTGAGGATCATTAATAAGTAGACGTCATGTGTTCTTCTCAAGAAAATGTGAGTGGTGCTTTACAAAAAACCCATCCCAACTGTGGGTGGTTGCCGGGGAATTGTTATGCGGTTGCTAAGGTGTTTTGGGTGATGCTTATAGTGGGCCAAGTCAAAAATGTCCAACCTATATTCAGGTTGCTACTGTAATATGTGGAATTGTTTGGTTTTATCATCAAACAGGTCAAAGTCATTTGGATGACATCATTAATTACCTTAAAATTTACAAAGAAAATGTGCAGCCTGTTATATTTAACAAATTAATTCTGGTGCTGTGTGACCAATAAAATATTGTTAAAATGATCGTCACATTTTTACATTTTACACTGGATTTATGTTGCATCTTAATATTATTAATTATTAGTAATATTCAGCACAATATTTTCGTGCTGTGTGTTCTTACCTCGGTTGCTGGAAGGCCAGGATCTATTTGTGTTGTTATCAGGACATTTTACGGTTACTTACAACATAATCTAATAGTTCAAATATTTGACATAATCAGCAATGTGTAATTTTATTAAAAGATTTCCTGGCATGCTTAATTTTTTATTTTTATTTTTTTCATTGGCGCATTCATCGGTCAAATATTTCTGAACAATCACCGCTCATCCCTCATATCATTCCGCGCGCTCTCTTTATAAAAGGAAGAACGTGGAATACGTCAGAAGTTTGAATAGCTAATTGGCGCCATCTAACGGTTCTAACAGTTGTCTGACTTGTGGCAAAATATTTTGTGTAAAAAAATTAAACGATTGAGAAAACAAAAAACGAACCGGTAAGAGGCACAAAAGAACTGGATAAAAAAATCGCATATTAATATGCCTATTGATTTATATTGTAGGCTTTAGTTTCAGCGAATCAATATATTCGTATACATACATTTATTAACTAATAGCCGTGCAATAAGCAGAATATGTACTGTCAGCCGGCCAAACTTATCTATTTCTGATTATGACCGACGTACTCGAGCATATAGGCTACATGAATTGTTAAAAAACATAATGCACAAAATGCCTCAAGTAGCCTTATGTTTGTGACATCTCGTAAATTTTGGAAAAAATTGCGTATTTTTATTTTGAGTGCGCGCGCAGATTTGAGCGCTGTATAGGGATGATGCTGAGAGAGAGAGAGAGAGAGAGAGAGAGAGAGTACGAGTACGCGCTCCTCTTTGTGCGCGTGTCTGTCTGTCAGACCTTCACCAACACAAGACTCAAGTCAAGACTCTCCAGCTGTCATGTAAAATCAGCCTCTTGTAGGTAAGACCTGATACCTTTTATAAGCGGCAAGTTGTATGTATAACATGCGTTTCGTGTCATCAGCATTTCAAACTTATTAAAAGCGGAAACATGCGCTGAATGTCTGGATATCTACAGGCACATGCTGAGTCCATAGACGTGCTGTGACTGTGGAAAACGACAGATCCTTGCTGATGTGTTCTGGCTGGCTGGATGTGTCTCATGTGGATACATTTGGGGGGGAAAATACACCTTTTGCTTTCGCTCATGCTGAATTTCTGACAGATGGAGACGCGCAGCGCGCGCTGGTGACCGGTTACCGGAGCGCACGGAATCGCAGCGCACTATAGGCTGCTCGTTTACTAATTAGTGCTCCAATCGTAGTGTCTTTGGGTCAGTTATTACGGGTTCAGTCCTGTTTTAATAACCTGAGGTCAGCTGTCTTGATCGAAGGCACGTTGTAGTTTGTGATTCATGAACCGGTTCATGAACAATACAGTGGATAGTTCATCAAGCCTTCTGGGGTTTGAACCTACAACCTCAGCATCTGCTCAAACTGGCTCAGTTATTGTAGTTAACAGCTGTGTGCGCGTTCGCTATAGGAGACACCGGGGCAAGTTGTCACACCTAGATAGACAGATAGACAGATAGATAGATAAAATCACTACAGGGAAAGCAAGCATTTGTGTAATTGGACTTTTGACTCAAAATCTTATGTTATTTAAATATAGACCTTGTGACAACTTCCTCATGCAACTATATAGACCTGTTCTCTCCTACTTGTGAGGAATCCAAAAATGTCTGTAAAGTTTAAAGATATGTTTGTAGTGATTATAAATTGCCTGATCATGTGAGAACAATTTAAGTTTATGGGAGGCCAATCAGAAGTCTAGGGCTCTGTTCCAAAAACCTAGCAAGCTGCAGGCACGTGCTTTGGGTGCTCGAGCCCCTGCCCTATTTAATTAATTAATTCATCAAAAGTGCCCTTCTCAAACAAATATCAATGATAATATTGTGGTCAATAAAACAGAATGCATTTGATTATAATTAACATGACAATGTGTACAAAAGTAAAATAGCCAAATTCCACGTTTATTTTTACGTTTCTGTCCGTCTGGGTTGCGTCACTTGCGTCAAGTTGCGTGTGTCTTCTTGCTTTGGTCTTGACTGACGGGGTCAGTCTCCGTTTTCGAGGGTCTAAAACTCCGGAGTAGGGTGTGTGGACGGCAGGCATAACCGTAGCAAAAGTTATACGTTTTAAAATGAAAATGCACTAGTGTAAACGTAGGTATCCCACAGTTTGCTCGGGAACCGATGCTCTCGAGCCAAATATGGTTCTTTCGGTGAGTAGGCTATATGTTCGACGGCAGGGAAAAAATAAACCAAACAATTTTTAAACTATTTTTTTTTTCCAATAATAAAAGATTGTGTGTCGATTCAATTAAAAATCCACATATAACATATTTTAAAATATTACATAATTCACTGAAGCCTGTTTGTCATGTATAATACACCGACCAATCGTCATCTGGCACAACAAGTTCAAATTTCATTGGACAATGTGAAGTGGAGCGGTAATTTTCCGGTCATTTCATGGACAGACGAATTTACATTTATGAAGCTATCTGAATCTGCGTCGTTTAACTAATAGATATTAATTGACTACAACGCACTGCTCAAGACCAGCACCAAAAGTAGCATTAATGGTAAGCATAGTATTCAAGTCACTTGTAATTAGTCTATATTGATACACCGTTTACCATTTGATGAAACTATCATAGTTTGTGAAATGAAGCCCAGGCCTACAGGCCTATTATGTGAAGTGTAGGCTGTCAACAACACGCGAAATGGTGACTTTATTATTTTAGTCCCTTATGCGCATCAAGCCTGCATTTATTTGATCAAAAATACCGAAAAAAAAAGATTACAATTTAAAATAATGGTTTTCTATGTTAATATACTTTAAAAAATATAATTTATTTCTGTGATGCAAAGCTGTATATATATATATATATATATATATATATATATGTGTGTGTGTGTGTGTGTGTGTGTGTGTGTGTGTGTGATGCATATATATATATATATATATATATATATATATATATATATATATATATATATATATATGTATATATATATATATATATGTATATATATATACATATATATTCCCGTTTTTACATTTGAGCCCCGGGGCCCCTGAGAATCTCTCTGCACGTCCCTGGCAAGCTGCATACGTGGGTCGCATCATAAGAATGTTCCAGACGTGAAGTCTTTTCCCAAAAATACCTTCTTTTGAGAATTTTTTGAAGCAAGCATTGCATCTCATTTGCAAAGAAGGTATTCAATGCATTGTGAGTAAATTCCAAGATGGAAGAAAGAGTGAGTAGTTTAACATTTCTGCATTTATATATACATATATGTAAGCAATATACTAAGTTTCATTCAGCCTCAAGTGAAATTGAATTTCATTCAAATTGATTCAGTACTGAAAAGTATTGATAAAAAAAGATTTGATATACTTTAAATGCTGCCTAAATGGTCACTTATGAGGCTCCATTTCATTTCATCTACAGGCAGCAGACAGCAAGGTAGCTCACTATGTTTTAAAACAGAGCCTTTGTTTAAACCCTTATAAAATGTGGCAGTATAGTAAAGTTAGAGCTGCATGATTTGTGGGAGAAAATCAAATTGCAATTTTTCTTACAAAAAAAACAAAAAAACAACAACTGTTATCGCAATTGAATGATTTAAAAAAATGAATTCCAGGTTTGGTGTGCTTTTTTGTAGGGCTGCACAGTTTGTTGAAAACTTTATGATTATATATCAATATGGCTATAAAATAATAATGATACACATTTTTATATTAGTATTTACTATAATTAAAAATAAATACAAACAAAACAAGAAATATTACTCTTTTAATATTTCACTCTAAAATAAAAAATGAGTATTTTATAATAATAATTATTTTATTTTACATTACAACTGTAAAATTATATTAATAATGGAGTCTTAATTTCTTCATTTCAAACGTTAAACCATCAAATAATTTCCACAGTACTGTAAAATTACTGTATTCATACCATGTTATTATAAGAAGGAACTTTGTGATATTGTGTGTGAGTAGAATCTAACTTGGTTTCAGTACATGTTGCAAGAAAATAATGATCTTTATGACAGCTCAAAGCTGGCTGTCAGGGTTATGTACAGTAGTTGTGCTTTTGTTCATATGGTTCCATGTTTACCCTTTCAGTTTAGTCTTCATTGTGCCCTATTTAGTTTCCTTAGTTACTGATTATGTTCACCTGTTGTTCATTTAGTTAACTCGGTGTGTAAATACTCCCTGTTCTGTTCAATCCCTTCAGTTCTCGTGTGATGTAAGCGTGTTTGTTCCCTTGTATTCTCCGTTTAATAAAAGTATCTCTATTGATTTCCTGCGTCATGGATCTCCTGAACAGCAAATTCGTGACACTGGCAAACTGGCATTAATAGGGAGGTGTTTTGCCTTCTCCCTGATTTCTAGTTTGTCTCTCTTAATGGATTCTATGCATCAGTGTGAGCAAGATTACTGCAACAACTCACTGTAATTAAATTCTCACGCGGTCAGGGTGTGTAGGCCTATACGTGTGTGCGTTTGCTCCAGCTTGTTCATTAAGAACAAATTTGTTCAACAAATGTTCTGCGAATTATCAGTCCCGGACTGCCTGTTAAGGATGGAATCTGACATTCAGCTCAGATCTGCATGAGATACTCAAGTGAGTTTCATATCCAGTGCCTTTGTGGGGTCAGCCATTTAAGACTTTAACATTCTCTGAATCTCACACATGCAATATGTGTGCGTCTCCTGTCATAATCCTGTGCGAATCTGACAAGCTCGTGGGTTATTTTTACTGGCGGCTGTGTTTGAGTCCAGTGAAGTGAGACTGGAACAGCGATTTGCCATTTGAGATGCAGTGACCATTCATCGTTACCCTTTCGAGCCTGCATGAATCAAAAATATTTATAAACCTACCTCTCACATGCACTCTAACATTTATTCGGTTTTATTTTTTGGCCACTTCCATAGCTCTCTTTTTTAATATTTAATACTCTTATTTAATATTATATTATGATTTTTTATTATTTATTATTTTATTTTTAAATCCAACAAGCTGATGCATTCATTTTCAAATCACAAAATAAATGAATAAAATATTTTATGCCCCAATATCTTTCTTTTCTGCCATTATTTAAATAGGTTTTTACAGGGAATCAACCTACAAATTTTAATTATTCAAAATTATGCTTATTTTGTTCTGTTAAGTTTCTTTTTAACCTTTACTTGCAGCAGCTGTTTTCACTTGCTTTAAACACATTTTTCCTATTACAGATTAAATCTAAATCAAAAGACTTTTTTAGAAGTTCTTATGCGCCGGAGAAGCTGTGTGTCTCCCTAATGAACAGAGCTCTAATATCTGCTCTCCATAATGCAGAGTTTGTTTTTGATCGTTTGGCCTGAAGACGGCATAGTATTCATACTGACAGTCAGTTAAAATTTATGTTTTGAGGTAGTGCTAAATGATTTACTTCACACTTTGTAAGCTAAGCAATTCCAAAGCAAGCCTCTCTCTTTCACCGTTTAAAGTTTAAAATTGTGCATTTATAATGTGGCTATTTCAGAAACGACAGCTATTTGGACCCAAGTGCGGCAGAAACAGTTATTTAAAGAAAAACAGCAAAAGTAAAACCAGAACCAGAACTAAAACAAATGCACATGTAACATTCATCAAGGAAAACAACAGACAAATAACATAGCAGAACACTGGGGTTTAAATACACAAGCTAACAAGGGATGTAACAAGGAACAGGTGTAAGTGATTAGTAGCTATGGAGATAAATATGTGCTGTGTCTGAAAATTGCCTCCATACCCTTAAATAGGGCACTATTAGGCTTGTTTGAGAGGCGCCTCGAACACAGCTATGGAAGCAACCCAGGGACTAAGCCTAAGGAAAATCGGCATCGGCTGCGGCTGGATGTAACCGATCGGCAGGCGGGAGGAGCTGAAAACTGAGATGTGAAGTCGGACACTTTCTGCTTCCCGTAGTGACCGCACGTGGTGTTTGCATACTTTACCACAGCTGAAGTGAAATAAATGCAATATTTGTCAAATGCACAGACGTTTCAGATACATTTCCATGCTTAATACAGCGTCTGTTTGTACAATATTGAATATTTATTTATTGAATATTTGTTTGTTCAACATAAGCCTATACTATTTAAATATCAATGTAGTGGGGGTCTACGGTTTTTTATCAGTTTTATTTTGATAAACATGACACAATATAATATTGTGACTACATGAAAAGAGATTTTACTGTAATAAAAATGCTGATCTGTGAGCATTAGTGGAACTGAAGGTGTTCGAATGAACCCGAAACACACGTGATCGTTGTCATGCGGTGAATCCAGCCAATCGTGAAACGGCATAAATTAAGACTGCCATAAACTCAAAATGATGTTATCCATCATTTAATCGTGATATTTGTTGGAAAACTAAGGTAATACAAACATTAATCGATCACAAAACCATTGTTAATTTTCCTAAGGAGCGGTGAACAGTCTTACAAAAAACGAGAGCTTACAAAAGCAATAGAAAACAATCTGTTCTCCATAAAATGTGCAGCACACAGATAAACGTTTGAGTTTTAATGTTCAGGAACCGTGTTTAAAATACACTTTTACCACTCTAAGTTCATCAGTCTTAGGAAGGTCAAACAAATGAGTTTTGGAAAAAACAGCATCTCTTTGACGTATCAGCAGCTCAACCAGGCCTCGTCCCCTTTTTTGCAGATTCTGTGGGCGAGGTTTATTAATGATTTACCTTATGACTTCACAAAGCCCGGAAAAAACACGTTATAATCCAAATGAGCCGTTTGTTGTAGTTCTTGGAAAGTGGATTCTGTTTAAGAAAATATCTCCCTTTGGAGGGGACTTTGAGCTTTGTGACTTTGCTGATTTTTTTAATGCTCTCAAACAGCAACATTACACACTAACTAAAGTTGAAAAAGTGGAAAAGCATAATAGGACCCCTTTAAGAGTGATCTTGCCTATGCAAAAGTGACCATTATAATTTCAAAGCATGTTGTGAGTGTTGATTTTTTCACTTGTTGCTATGCGGTTACTAGGGTGTTCTGGGTGGTTGCTATGTGATTGCTGGTTGAAGTCAAAAGAGCCATCTCGAGTCTCAAGTCTCTATGATATTCTGGTCTCTGGGTCCCAGTTATTGTGCAAACTGTATAATTTAATGTAAAGAAAGAAGATGCATTGCATTTTAAGTGTATTCTAGTTTTAATGCACATGTTGGCAAATGTAGTAGGTCATCTGGGAATGCAGTGCATTCAGGCAGTTTGCTTTGCACACTACAAAATTATATACCACAGGAATAGTACGATTAGCATGGTAGTTTTCTCTTCCAAAGATAGCAAGAGCCAAAGTACGTTTAATGGGTTGGGGAAAGGGGTTTAGGCCTCAGCGAAACTGAAGTGTATCAGAAAGGGGCATGCGATGAGATGAAAAGGAAAGATGCATTTGGAGAAGCAAGTTTGATGTTAATATTGATGAGCAAGTGTTAATGTGATCCTAAAAGCAGCTCTAGCAGAGATGACATTATCCCCCATTTTTTACATTTGAGAGGGGCTTGAAAAATGGGACGAGAAAGAGGAAAAGAATAAAAAACACAGATTGAGCCATAGCAAGTCAAAGTTTTATGATCAGAAGCTCAAAACACTTACTGCGCTCCCATATGACACAGAGCAACGCTGTGAATTATAGAATAATTCTGTTGTTGTCTTTTTTATCTCTTAGGTAAACACTCCAGTTTGGATCAATAAAAAGCAGCTGTACACACTCAGAGGGCCGGCCCGTTCCTCATTTCCATTTTAATGAATGAGGCTTAGTGAGCAAGTTATAATTGTGTTGTGGTGTATAGAGACCTGCGAAAGTGTCGGATGCTAAAAAGGATTTGTAAAAGTGCGGTGTGCATCTGTATTTCAGAGGTTCAATGGTGGGATTTTCTTTAGTGTAGGTATAAATACAAATACTTTAAAATATGTGACATCTAAACCAGTGTGTGGAGGTTTTATATTAGAAAGTAGAGGCACCAAAGCAAAAACTGCATGCAAACATGACTTTCATATATTTATCCTATATATTTATAGTATTTCTACATGGCACTGTTAGCATCATATTATCATATTACAGTGATTTAAATCTGGATAATCAGATGGCTTGCCTTAGTTGTGGGCATATTTTATATATTTTCCAATGTTTCTTGTAAAAATGTATCAGAATACACAGCTGATTATGAGTGGCTGTCAATGGAGAAAAAATTAAAAATGTCACTCCCGTCTGCCATTGGACAGAGAGTCCCGCCCGCCAGAATTCGGGATGCTCAATAAGTGAGATACATTTTTTGTGTGTGTGTGTGTTGAACTTTTCAGGGAAATCAACTTAAGAATAAGTGCACTTTGCATGTTAAGAAGAATTTTAGCATAAAAAAAATTCACATCATCTTGAAGTCATAATCAAAAGATGCTTTTGAAGGTCTTACTCAGCAGGGAAGCTGTGTATATCCTATGTGAAACCGTGTTACATTTTTTCAGGATTCTTTGGTGAATAGAAAGAGAACGGCATTTATTTGAAATAGAAATCTTTTGTAAAATTATAAAAGTCTTTACTGTCACTTTATCCTCTACAGTAAAAGACCTGGGTGTTATACTAGATTGTAACCTGTCTTTTGAAAAACCTTAGAAACATTGCTAAGCTACGTAATATGCTATCAGTTTCTGATGCAGAAAAGTTAGTTCATGCATTCATGACCTCGAGACTAGATTACTGTAATGCTTTATTAGCCGGTTGTCCTGCATCCTCAATAAACAAGCTACAGTTAGTCCAAAATGCAGCCGCTAGAGTTCTTACTAGATCAAGAAAATATGATCATATAACACCGATTTTATCATCACTGCATTGATTACCTATAAAGTTCCGTATTAATTACAAGGTATTGCTACTGACTTATAAAGCCCTAAACGGCTTAGCTCCAGTCTATTTAACGGATCTTCTATCGCCCTGTAATCCATCGTGCTCTTTAAGATCAATAAATTCGAGGCTTTTGGTCATTCCTAGGATATCCAGATCAACCAAAGGAGGGAGAGCATTTTCACATTTGGCTCCGAAACTCTGGAATAGCCTTCCTGATACTGTTCGTTGCTCGGACTCGCTCTCCCAGTTTAAAACTAGATTAAAGACGCATCTTTTCGGCCAGGCATTCAAATAATATTTTTAATCTTACAGTTCAAACTACAATCCGGCCTCTAGTTCATAAATGCCAGAGGAGAACTGGCCCCCGACTGAGCCTGGGTTCTCCCAAGGTTTTTTTTTCTCCATTAGGTCACCTGATGGAGTTTTAGGACACCATTAGGTCACTTGATGGAGTTTTTCCGGTTCCTTGCCACTGTTGCCTTTGGCTTGCTCAGTTGGGGATATTTTGGGGATATTTAATTTTATTTTATCAATCAATAAATTCCACTAGAAACAAACCTTGTTGTATTATTTTTTTTTAATTTAATACTGTGAAGCTGCTTTGATACAATCTGTATTGTGAAAAGCGCTATACAAATATACTTGATTTGATTTGATTTTGCTCAATTTAATGCATCCTTGCTGAGTAAAATTATAAATTTCTTAAAAAACATTCTTACTGACCCCAAACTTTGAAATGGCCGTGTATTTTCTGAATATCACCTTTAAGAGCGTAATTGTGGGAGAATGATGGATGGATGAGGGAGATGGGAAGGAGGATTGAGGAAGAGAAATGTCTGGTAATTATAGTTCTTAAGTCTCGTTATGTTGGTGACAGGCTCCATCATGCTTTGGGGCTCTTAAGATCAATGGCTGGGACCTGACTCTAATGCTAACGAACGCCAGATCGTTAAATGTATGGGTGCAGAACACAGGAATTAATTATGCCATTTATGGCTTCAATTTATCAGCTCAGGGAGATATTTCTGATAGTTCGCACTCCTAGAGATGCTTAGCTCGAGGGGTCCTAAGTCAGTAGATCCAATTTGGACCCATGACAAGAACCGCATTGAATTCTCGGCCCAGTAGAGCAACAATTTAGAGGAAGAATCTTGAAGTTACTGCGGATTCTGCTGTGTTTTGGGCTTCACGGGGGGAAATGTGATTCAAAATCAGGTCTCATGTTAATCATAGAAAATGCTAGCTCATATAAAGAATTCGATGGCACGTAAAAAGGCCTTATAGCCGGTGTAGCGCTCATGAATACAAAGCAACCTCTGACAGTCAGAAACAATATTATCAGCTCAGAGGGACTGACACAATTCCCTATTGCTCAGCGAGCATTAACTGGAAACACTGACAAGGAAAAACATAGTTTGTCACAAGCTTTATTCATTTGTTCTGGCACTTCCATCTGAGGCTGTTGATTAATTCCTCTTAGTTACGCAAGTAAGGCTTTGTAAAAGAAAGTACTGTAGCTATAGTTCGACTTCAACATGGCTAAATACTTTTGTTATAGTAAAGCTTGAATATTTTGAAATTTTTGAAATGCAGTAAGGATTGAATATGGCGAAATATTTGATGTTGGAAAGCTTGAATACGGTTAAATAGGCTACTTAAAATGACGTAAAGCAAGAATGTGGTCAAATAATAAAGCCAGAATGTGATAAAATAGATGAGTAAAGTGGAAATACGGTAAAATACTGCAGTTATTGTTAAATATTTAAGATGTATTGCTGGTATGTGGTAAAGTGCTTGATGTGGTAAAATACTTGGGCTGCGTTTCCCGAAATCTTCTTAACGCTACGTCGTTCTTAAGTTACACCTTAAGCTGTACCTTATTGTTAATATATGTGTTTCCCTAAACGTTAAGTATACCTTCTGTAAGTCATACGTTCGGGAAGGTTGGTCTGGACCACTCTTAGCTTTACCTTATCACTGTTAACAGGTGGCCAACACTGCAAAAAAAAAAAACAAACGTCTTCACATTTCAGTATACGTATATAATTCTGAAGTGAATACACACAGTATTCAATTAGGCTATTTCAAGTGTTTTCATGCTCAGAATAAAATTGTAATTATACTGATTGTTGTTAGCTTTTTAATTATATTGCATCAGCTGGCAAACCATTAGGCAGTAAAGGCGTAGGAGTCTATTTAAAGGGAATGATTGTGAATGATTGCTCAATCTATGGCAGCGATACAGCGAATAGTTGTGCTAAATGAAAGACGGCGCCGTCCGCGGTGCGCTTTCAAAGGCCAGTGAAAGCATACGCAGTTAAGCCCTATTCAGACACTAATTGTTTCTCATGGGGTCGTACAGTATTTTCAACATTTACAGGGGTTAGTCGGTGATTTTAGTGCCGTCCGAATCCAGAATGTCAATGTTTTTCTCACCCAACCCGTGTATAAATCTATGGCCAAATTACCTAGGCTACTGTTTTTTGACGAACGCCAAGGTCGTGGGGTGATTTAACTGCTGTCCGAATCCACATCTCTTAAGTTTACAAGAAGAGATCACTTCAAACTTCACTGTTTAAATCCTTGATCACTGCCGAGCACCGTACATAAGATGTGTCTAAGTATCTAAGTGTATACACTTTTATTAGGCTACTGAAGTGCTGGAAAGTATTTACAAGAACAATATTTCATCACAGCTCCACCTCAGCCAACAAAAAGGAGAAAGAAGAAAGCACGTAAACATGTGTAATGGGCCGTTATTGTGGCAGCAATATATGATACAGTTTTAAAATATGTAGGCTAGGCTATATTTTTTATAATATCCCATTAATCCTAATAAATGCCATTTCCACTATTTCTGAAGTGAACTTCCTAAGGTATGGTTCAGGGAACACGCCTAGAAATGGTATTCATTTAGTTAAGTTATACCTTTAGAGTCTTCGTAGCACGCTAAGAGACAACGTAATCGGGAAACGCAGCCTTGATATGTGGTAAATCTTGAATATGGTAAAGTACTTAAAATATAGAAAAGCTAAAATATTGTAAAAATGCTTATAGTAGTAAAACTTGAATGCGATAGTGAAAAAGAAATATGGAAAATACTTACGATGGGGTAAAGCTTAATATAAAATATGATGTGGTATATCTGGATTATGGTAAAATACTTAAGATGTACTTGATGTAGTAAAACTGGAATATGGTAAAATGTTTGAAATAATAAATCTGAAATATAGTAAAATACTTAACATGTAAAGCTTGAATATGGTAAAATATATTTCAAATGTGATTGTTACGTAACATGCAAAACTGGATTATGGTAAATGTAATAAATCTGAAACAGTAAAATACTTGTAAAGCTGGAAGATGGTAAAATACTTGAGATGTAGCAAAGCAGAAATATTGTAATACAGAGATACATGGAGATGTGGTGAAGCTATAAATGGTAAAATATTATGGTAGGATAGCAAAGCTAACATATGCTAAGATGCTCAAGATGTAAGATGCAACATGATTGGAAATATTCTTGACATACAGTGTATTAAAGCAGAAATATGGTAAAATGCTTGATGTGTTAGAGCTAAATTGATGTAAAATGCTGGATTTAGTAGAGCTGGAATATGCTAATATGCTAAAATGCATCAGATGTAATGAAGCAAAAATATTGCAGGCCTAACACACAACCCCTTATTTCTCAGCATCAACTCAACACACAGTGACAAGGAAAAACACACGGATGAGTTTGTTCTGATCTTTATTTGTTTGTTTGCCATCACGTCCATCAAAGTCTGCTGATTAATTGGATTCTGTTGCATAAGTTTGGCCTTGGCGCTCCATTACAGCCATGTTCAGCCCACCCACTTCCACCTGTCTCTATCACTTTCCCCCGCGATACAGTTGCTGTCACCGTCGCTGATGTGTGGAAACAATATTGATCCACAGCCGGGGAGGCGGCGGCCTGAACAGACACTTTATTGCTTTCTATTAATGATGCGTTTCATGGCCGATGGTACAAGCTCTTACGAGGTGAACAAAGACCCAGGGCAAGAAGACTGTCACGGGGATTTGTACTGTACATATCGCACATGTTTTATTCAGTCTGGGCATGGGAGTTCTTCAGAATAAATTAAAGTTAATGTACTATGGGGTGTCATGGACTCTAGTGTGAATGCTGCGGCTCGGTGCAAAAGGTTTTCTCGTCTCGGACATTGCAGAGTTTCTGCTAAATGGCAATTCACTGCGATCGAAAACCAATCTTAGTCAAGGTCTAATGCGCTTGTCCTGCACCAGGTTCTGTCTTTATATTCTTCCTGAGAAGAATCTGTAAAAAGGTTTTGAGTTGAGCTCGAGACATGACTGTCCTAAATCAGAAAATCTATAATGTAAGAATCATTATTATTATTATTGCTTATACTTAGGGTTAGTCACTTGAACAAACCCCTAACCGTGCACTACTGGTCCAATATTGGGGTACATTTTTTTTTTTGTTGAAAAAATAAAAAATTCATTAAAAACAGTAATATTGTGAAATATTATTACAGTTTTAAAAGAACTGTTTTCTAATTTAGTATATTTTAAAATATATATTATTTCTTTGATCAAAGCTGAATTTTCAGCATCATTACTCCAGTCTTCAGTGTCACATGATCCTTCAGAAATCATTCTAATGATGATTTGATGCTCAAGAAACATTTATTATTTTGAACAATGTTACGGAGCCCTGCACATGGACAAATATATATATCGTTCCACAAATTTAAAATTTCTTCTCATGTTTTAGTAAATCATGTGCACAATATAATAATTTGTTCCCTCGATTTAACTAAAAGGGAACAAATTATTAAATCGTGCGCACGATTTAGTAAAATGAGGTAATGAATTAATTATATCATGTGCACAATTTACCTGAAACATGAAAACGAATTAGTAAAATGTGCTGATGTTTTGGTAAGTTGTGGGAACAAATTGTTAATTTGTGGCCACGATATTTTTTTCCTGCATGTCATGTGTAGGGCTCTGTAGTCCACAGTTTTTGCTGCTTAATATTTTTCTGGAAACTGTGAAACACTACCATTCAAAACTTTATGGATTGAAAAAATACTTTCATTCAGCAAGGGCACATTAAATTGATCAAAAGTGACAGTAAAAGCATTTATAATGTTGCAGAATATTTCTATTTTTAAATAAATGCTTTTTTTTCTATTCATCAAAGAATTTTGAAAAAAAATCACTGGTTCCACAAAAAACTGAAGCAGCACAACTGTTCAACATTGATAATAGTAATAAATGTTTAATGAGCACCAAATCAGCAATATATATATAAATATTTTGCACAGACAAGCACCACACATTTTATTCAGTAAATGTTCAAATCTAGTTTTTTCAAAGTTTCCTCTCTTGACTTTTCTATGGGTAGCTCCCGGTTGTAAAGAAACACAATTACAAAATGTCACTTCTGTGCTAACATCGAGGTTCACAAGTCACACAACTCTGATAATTGAAAGTTTGGATGTAGCCTGAGTCTCAGCTTTCAAACCATAGCCTGAGCTCAGAGACAGTCCAGATTGTGAAAGCTGACATTTGTGGTTTCCGTCTGAATCATTGATCAGAGATTACTTCCACCGCCGTGGTCTCCTGAGAGACGTGCCGAGTTCAACATGACCGTATTGTTTTTCTGAGACACGCTAAAGCAAGGCATTTGAAGATGGATTTAGCCTCTTTTCTTTTCTTTCCTTTTTTTTGGTTTTGTAATGAGACTCATTAGACAATCAGAGAAAAGGGAAAAATAACGGCTCTTAAATTTTGATCCAGTGCCATGGCCATATGATTACATTTGCTGAAAGTGTGCTCTTATCTTCTGTCTCGCAGGAAACCCGAGTTGTTGGATGTGTAAATGTGTGAGGAAGAGCTACAGGGTTGACTGGTTCAGGACATGGCCATTTCTCTCCTGCTTTTAATCTGTTTATGGAAAGCTGTCTGAATGTTAAGACAGCAGCAGGATTTGAGAGAAAGAGAAAAAAATTACAATTGCCAACACGGGTAAAATACATTAGATGCAGTAAAGCTAGAATAGATGTATATGTTAAAAAGTGCCCTTAATGTGTACCTGTAGTGTATTTCAAATCTTAAATTTATATATTAATAAAATTGCAGATAATATGATATTAATGAAATCAAAGGCCAGTTGAGAGTAGGCCTACTTAAAGAGAGTTCAATTTCATGACTATGATGTTTCTTTACACACTTTTAAGACGTTAACTTTGTAATAATGTCAATGTGTTTTTTTACTTTAAAGTACATTTTAAATCACTGTTGTATAAACCTTCTGTTGTGCAATTATTTTGATGTGTTGATGACGAAAGCACATGTAAAGTATTTTAGCTAGTGTGTTATTTGATATTACATTGAAAGTTAATATATTGTAAATGTACTAAATTGCTGCTTCTTCATTAGAAATGTCTGGTATTTTTAAATACATGACATGCACGTTTCAGTAGAAATGACATTTAAAATATGTATTAGAGTTTACCATAAATGCTAACTATATTTCAAAGATAATAGAAATAAATATGAAATTGCATTATAATACATTTTCATTTCATTTAAATTTACGTGCAATTAAGAGCCTGTTTACACAACAACGTTTTCAACTAAAAACGTAACACTTTGTATGCGTTTTTGCCGTGCGTTTACACAACACCGGCGTTTTGAGTGCCTGAAAACGCTAACTTTTGAAAACAGGTTTCAAAGTGCAAGTTTTTGAAAACGGTCTTTGTGTAATCAACAAAAACTCAAATCTCTGAAGACTAGGGCTGCACGATATTGAAGAAAAATGCGATATGCGATAACTCATTAAATAATGCGATATGCAATACGATAATGCTTAAAAAGTGTGTAAAGTAAACTTAAATTATCTATTATATAACCTACATATGTGTTTCACATTCTTTTTGTGACAAGAAAACATCCCTACAGCTTCTGAAAGTGAACAGCAGTGTTTTACTGTAGCATAAGAAGTGTTATTTTAACATCAGTGTAAACAACGGGGTTTAGGGTTTCAGGTAGGCCTACATCAGGTTTATTTAACAATAGAAACTGAATAATCAAATGTAAAAATAAGCACTGCTTAGTTATCACTGTATGAATTAAATAAAGGCTATACTGATTCTTATTAAAGCTACAAAAGTTATTCAGCCAAGAGCAGTGAGTGATTTTCTCTTGTCTTTTGTTCATGATCCCAGTTATTGCAAGCTGTTGCGATATGCATATTGCGATATATACATTTGCGATATTTCGATAATTTCGAATATATTTGATTTAGAGTAAAAAAAGAATATATTGTGCAGCCCTAGTGAAGACGATGACATCATGCACATGCGTATTACGTGTTCAGTCTTAGTGTTTCATCGCCATCTAATGGCCTGGCGGCAGAATACAGCGTTTTTAATCGTTTTCGCGGATCCGTGTGAATGGGGATCGTTTTGACAAAGAACTCAAAGGAAAATCTTGTCCGTTTTAAGCATATCGTTATCTTGTAAACGTTCCCATAAGTGTGTGAAAAAATGACATTACATTTGCACTTAAGAGTATTCTTTTAGAGAATTTTTTTCTGTAGTAAGTGTTCTTTTTAAAAGTATGCTAAAGTGCACTTCTTATTCACAAGGGTGGTAAAGCTAGAATATTCAGTTGTAGTCAAAGACAGCTGCTGTACAGCTTGATTATTATAAAATACTTGAGTCAGTTTTACGCTTTGATATTTTAAAAGGACAGTTAGTGACAAATAGCCTTGTATAAAGATAGTCGGTATTGCTTGTTGAAATAGTCGAGCTGTAGTGCAGTTTAGAGCCTCCATGTGCCTCTAAAAATGTGCCGCATAAAAGTGAATGAGGACATGGTTTGGTGCCAGAATTTGAAATGGTTGAGTGTTAATGTGGATGGAAATAACCTCGTCCGGACAGTTAGAAACAGCCCTGTAAAATGCACAATCATGCAATTCAACACGTTTTCATGAACCAAGTGATTGACTGTTTCAAAGTGCTTAGCCACCTAAAAAGCAAGCCAGTAATTACATTTCACAAGCATAAAGTTTGTGAGATGGCCAAGGGCAGTTTAAGGAATGTTGCAATATTGGTTTTTGCTTATAAAAACTGCTGCATAAAAGATGCATGATTGTAATTTAGTTTGGACATGTTTAGACTAGAGAAGCTGTCTGCTTTTTTCCTTTTTCCTTTTAATAGCATGGCATATCCTTAAATCAAGTATTGGATATCAAGTATTGGATATTATAAAAAATTATAACAAATAATGAATCACATTTGTCAATCACATATTTTCTCAATTTGAATGCTCTAAAAGACTTTAAAAAATCCTCAACTCAACCTCATTTTGGGGAAGTAATGGAAACTAACCGCTCAGCTTCTGTATTTATTGTGTGCTTTGAAAGGCTTCTTTGGAGCAGTCCCAGATTTTAAGA
The DNA here is from genome assembly GCF_963993115.1 of Abramis brama. NCBI lineage: Eukaryota > Metazoa > Chordata > Actinopteri > Cypriniformes > Leuciscidae > Abramis > Abramis brama. Next base: position 28,396,194 of record NC_139984.1, read on the forward strand.
GATTGAAAGTTTTATGAACCTTGGCTAGTCATGCACATTTCTGTACCCATGATGATCCTGCAGAGAACTAAAACTGTCACCTAATTGAAACTGTGCTAGTTTTACAGTAATCCCAACAGCAAATCCCAATTAACTTTACTCGTGATCAGCACTGATTCTCATCCTCTTATCTCTTTGAACAGGTTTGCCCAATCAAACCCAAACCATGGGAATTGCCCTCTGTGTTTAACCCGACCCAAAGAGAGAAATGTAATCCACAAAAACGGATAAGATGCTAAATGACCACTGAGCCTCATGAAGAATAAGGGAATTGGGAAGAGGAGATGAATGAAGCTGCCGCCCACTCAGCGAGACAGAGCGTGAGTGAAGGTCGATCTTATTGTTCTTCCCCCCGTGGCAAACATTGTGACTAATAACGAAGTGAGGCAAGATGAGTGGCAGAATCTGGGCTGCGTTGCTCTTTCTGTGCATGTGCTTGGAGCTCGGGGAAAGTAGTGCCCGTCTGAGAAAATGGAAAAGTGAGGAGCATTTGCAAACTGCAAGGAAAGACAGTCGGGTAGAGAGTCTAGACGTGGAGGAAGGGCAAAGTGAGATGTCGTTTGCCAGCAAAGCAGAAACACCAAGCTTGACATTAGCAAATAAAAATGAGGATAATTTGCCAAAAAGCAACAAAGACGCTATCGACTCTGTATCAGGATTGAATCACACACAGATTGAAGAAATTGCAAAAACTGGATTTGAAATCACATTGACTCCAGTTTTGTTGTCTGATGCAAGTGTGAACACAGATTCTACTCCACATATTCTGAATAAATTTGATCCCAGTTCCAAAGATATCCCAAAAAAATATCTTGACCAGAACTCCAAAATATCTCCAGATCGCTTTGTTCCCGCTGATCTAACTCCTGCAGTAGAGGAAACTGAAACTGAACCTGGGGGAAAAGGACCTGACAGATCTACTCTATCAGACGCCAGCGTGATCCGGCTGAAGCCTCCTTCTGGGTTAAAAAACAGCAGACAGGAAGTGCAAACTATAATGATTGGCAGCCAAGAAGCAGAGAGCAGTGGTGATTTCCACAGGACCTTTACTGGACCAAATCTGGATGCGATGCCCCCACAATCCCGGAGCCGGAGAAGCTGGATATGGAACCAGTTTTTTGTGATAGAGGAATATAGTGGACCAGAACCGGTGCTGATTGGACGGGTAAGGTGAACATTTGATTGTTATGCTTGCATGAACTTAATTTTTGATGAAACGGTGTTTGCAACTAATTTTACTTCTTCAATGCAACATATTGAGTGAAACATGGTATTCAATGTGAAAAATAAAAGCGCTTGGTGGCATAAGCCAAAGAGAAAAGTCTTTTCATAAGAGGTTTAGGTAGAAATTGTGATAGGAAGTATTACAAATGCATAGTTCACTCAAAATTTTAATTTCTGGACATCCTTATGTTGTTCCAAGCCTAAGAAGATATTTTGAAAAATTTATTTTATTGTCCAAACGTGTTTTCAAAGAAAATTGTGGCCAGTGCATGTAGGTTTTGGGAACGACTCGACGGTTGGTAAATGATGACACAATTCTCATCCCTTTAAGGTTCTGTCGATATTTTTCAAGACGTTTTAATTTTGCAAACATGATAACACCATCCTTGTTGCTAAGCAGGTCGATTTGGGAGGTTCTTTTATAAATAAATCAAGGCAATTGCAGAGTTTGTTAAACGCAGGATTTTGACAGTAATTATTAGATGTCACCAGAAAAAAAAACTGCAAAACGCAATTACATGCTCAGTGGTCACATTTAGTAACACATGCACAGACACACATGCACTGAAAAACACAGATGCTCGCACACGCTCTGCGGTAATGAGCTTCGCTGTATAGGTCGCATTAGCTGCGATTCACTCTGAGTAAGTTTGCCAGTTGCTTATACAGAACACAAGGCTTTAAAGAGCCTGGCGCTAAACCAACACGAGATCAAGAGAGCGCACCTCATAAATGTTGCATCCGCTTCTCTGCCTGACACTGTATCCTAGTAAATGTTTATCCGATGGGCCAGGACACGCTGTTGTCACTGTTGTTGTTCATCACGGTGCAACCGTTCACCTGTGTACGATCCAGAGAACTGCATTGTGGATCAGTTCTAGCTGAACGGAGGGCAGCTGTCTCAGAGAACAAACTGAAGTTGACCATTCCACTGCTAAGAGTCGAGACACAAGCACTGACTTTGTTGGATGAACTAGGATTTTTCCAATTGGATCTGTAAAAGTTTTGTAAATTAAGACTCTTATTCAGCAAGTGACAGTAAAGGCATTTATAATGTTACAAAAGATTTCTATTTCAAACGAAGGCTGTTTCTGTTCACAAGAGATTTCTGAGGGGAAAATTTCCACAAACATATTAAGCATTATTATTATTATCTACAATTTTTATTAATGGTATTGTACATATCATCAGTTGTGTGAGTTTGCCGCTATCTGTTTTGTCCAATCTATACAAGCTGTGCAGAGAATAACACACTTCACCTCTGAGAGATTCATCATACCCATCACTGCCTTTGCTCTACAAACACAAAGAGGCCACTTAGGTCCATTTACAGTATTCTTCAAGAGTAGTCAGAGATGCATATTAGAAGCATCTATTCAGTATTTTATTTTCCCAAGGACCTCTAGGTCTGTATTTATTATTGAGAAGTTGAGTGTGCACATTTGTGCAAGCATGTGTTTAGGTATTTATGTGATGTGTGCATTTTGCCTCCTTTGAACCCATTAGTGGAGGAATCACGCATAGGACTCGAGAGAAGTGCGTGTGGTGTATCTGAAAGAGCAAATTTGGACACAAAATCAAAAAGAGGAAAAATCGGATAGATCAAGGAGAAGAGTGTACAATGAAAGAAAACGAGAAGCGGGGAGGGGCTTTTCTTGCTGGGAAACTCATCAGAGATCATTTCCCAAATTTCATTCTTTTTTTTCCTGTCTCTAAATTTGTTTTGTTTTTTACGGATTGGATTCATTTAATTCCCACAGTGAAACATCTTGGTGTACAGATGACTGCAGTAGAGCAATTAAAGCACAAATCCGAGTGCAGATGATTAGGAGATTTATATAACAGATTTGAGAGGAGGTGGAAAAAAAACAGAAAAATGGGATGCGGAAATACATATTGAGGATAAAGATGGTGTCTCAAATCACATGCTTCTGCTGTTCTAGAGATTCTCTATTCTGCCCTACAAACTGAGGAAAAATGGCTTTATTTGATTATGCAGCATTACCTTGTTAACAATTTATTAAGTTCCTGTATTTGTAAGGCAGTCGCACACCAGATATGGTAGGCGGATGACATATAGATACAGTACATTAAAATTAAGGATGTGGTTAAGGATGTAAAGACTAGGCTATTTTGTAGAATTTGCATAATAAACATACTTTCTCATCTTTTGCACAGTTGCATCTTTTTATCCTTTTAAACTCGTCATCACTGTTCATTTTTTACGAAGAGCAAAAACAAATGTTTTTGTCTGTTCAGTGATTTGCTACACGTGCTAATTTATATACTATTATAGTATTTATTCATATTTTAAAAGAGCTCTTTTTAAATTTAGTTTGTTTTAGTCATTTTTATTAGTTTAATTAGTTATTAATTTTTGTTCAGCTTTCATTTTATTTTTATTAAATTTTTGTAATTTTAGTGCTTCAACTTATTTTACTTCAGTAGTTTTTATTCAAGTTTTTGCATCTAATATTTTTATTTATATGTTATTCAATGTAAGTTTAGTTTTTAGTTGCATATTGTACAAAATACTACATTTAGTTTGTTTTTACATTAGGCCTAACTCATATATGGTTGTTTATTAATGCTACTAAATATTCCAGCTAGATAGATAGCTATTCCAGTTTTTTCCAGTTTTTTTCTTCTTGTCATCAATAGTGTTTGATAATTACTAACCACATAACATGGCACGAGGATTTCATTGCATTTGCAACAACATGTTTTGACACACCAATTTTACCCTGTCAAGATGGCCATTTTAAGCAAGATATGTATTTTATCTCAATTAATATATGTGATATGTATTATAAATTCTGACACATTTTAAAATGTGTAATGACTAAATTCATGCTCTACTTGTGATACACATTCTGTATTAATGGCAGTCGCGAACAGCCCACGATTAGATGCAGTATATTATTTGGTGTAGAGTTGTTTATTCCATTAAATTTCACTTCTAGTGCACTTTGGCATCTTTCATCAAATTGCTGTTGCCACTGCTTCACGTTGTGCCTAATAACACCCTGTAGCCGTGGTAAAGTCTCACCGCTGACAACATGTCAATGAGCAACAAAGAATAAGAGCTTGTTGTCGTTTTTGCACTGAATTGCACAGAATGGCTAAATATGGACGAGACAGTGGTTGAGGAGACGTGTGCAAAAGTGTGTGATGTTTCATTTCTCTCACACTTCCCACTGTCTTGGCCTTCTCTTGCGCTCTTTCGTTTTCTCGCAGTTTCATTGGTTGGTGGTCATTGCAGTTATTCAGTCTGACTAGTCGCAGTGTGTGCATTCTCCGCGAGGTGGCTATATTTGTATCCCAAATGACGCACTAGATCTACACGTCTACTCAATCGTGTAATGTGGGAATTTTATATGGTTGTTTTGTCATTCAACATCAGAGTCGCATGATTGATTGCATGAATATGCACAAGTCATTTTTTCGGTTAAGTAAGTGCATCATCTGACTATTTAAAGTGCACTTTGGTATTTTCAGTGTGAACACATCACTACAGTATACAACAAAATGGCATAGAATAGTGCATAAGTATGTGAATTGGGACGTACCTTATGACCTTTTTGGATGTGGAAATAGGTCATCGTTCTATGAATTCAGAAAATAGTAAGAGCAATTCCGAACCGGTTAAAACACTGAATGCTAGAGCTAAAGGAGGCAGTGTGTGTTCTGTCAGCCTGCTGTTAATTGGCAGGTTTAAGGGCGTCCAATTGTCACCGTTTATTGAGGAGAGAACGCTAAAGATGGTTCTGGCGTTCCTGAGCTAGCAGTGGTGGGTTTATCTCGGCCTGTTTTTTTAGGGTTGGCACTTTTGGAAGCTTTTGGCAGCTCTGTGCTGTGTGTGTCTGTTAAGCTCAGGGTCTTAGTTTAAATGTAGGCGGTAAACCTGCCCATCACTGGACCATGAGCGCGGCTGAAGCCCCTCTTAGCATCTGGTCAGATTCGACACACTCTGTGAGCAGCGTGAGACAGTCCCTGCACAATGTGGGCTCTTAGTGTGTTTGTGTTGATGTTTACTGTGAAAATTCATGTGTGTGCATTTTTGCATTAATCGTTTATTTTATTAATTTTTAATTCATATCATGGGAACTTTTTTTGCTGTTTGTTTAATAATAAAATTTGTTTAATAATAAAATAAAATAAAAAGTCAAATCGTTTTATTTTCAGTTGTTTCTGTTATTTGTGTTGATGATTTAGCAATACTAGAGAATAGAGAAATACATTTAAATAAAAAAAAAATGAATTAATAAATCACTTGATTTTAACTATTTAAAAAGTAATTGGTTAATTAACTTTCGAAAAAATTAAATACTATAAAATGCTATAAATATTTCAATTACTGAGTGATTATTCAATAATTAAAATAATTAAAGTATATTGTATTTTTAGTTTATTTGTAAATATTAGCTATAATTTATTGTTAATATTATATAATTTTATTTTTACCACCATCACTGCCATCTTTTTTTCTGTTGTTGTTTCTGTTATTTGTGTTGACACTTTGAAATTTCACATTGTAATTGAAAGAGTGTGTTGCATTAAATGTGAAATCTGTAATCCGAGATGATTCAACCAATCACGTGACTTTGGGATGAGATTACCTGTTTGAAAACGGTCATTATTTTTGCATTTCATTTGGAAAACCATACGCTTAATTTGCATCCCCTTTTTACTTGTGTAATGTGATATTATTCTGGAATGGAATATGGGATATTCAGCAGGGTGGAAAAATGTAGGGTGGAGATTTTTGACAAGTTGTGCACAACACAACAACACCGAACCGGTAATGTGAATCACAGAAGTAAGTAGGTGTGCATGTTTGCTTTAAATACGTGTACATCTGTGTTAGTGTGTGTGTGTGTTTTGACTGGTTAGAGTAATAGGCAGTGAATGTGCTTTGACATCATGGTCATGCTGTTTTCTGGAACTCACACATGCGTGAACGCAGACTGCTCAGCCCGGGGCTTCATGTAGCTCACGAGAGAGAGAGAGTGGGGGAGAGAGAGAGAGAGAGAGAGAGAGAGAGAGAGAGAGAGAGAGAGGGAGAGGGGCAGAGAGAGAGAGGGAGAGAGAGAGAGAGAGACTCCTCTAAGCTGCACTTTGATGCCTTGCTTCTTTCCTTGTCTGACACACAGCAATGTTTGCTTTATTACTCCCCAAAACCAAGCAAGCGTGCTCTGTGACCCCCTCAGGACAGGAAGTCTCTCTGACTGCAGGAAGTGTAAATCTCTCCCACTTCTCATCACTCGGGGCTGAATTTGACTTTGTCTTTGGGCTCTTAGGAATTCAAGGATGAATTTCCTGTATTTCAGAGAACATTTGTCAGTTTGTCGGGTTCGGGACCGCTGTCAGCGGGTTTGTAAATATATTACAGAGGGATGCTGGAATGAAACACGGAGGAGTGTGTGGTTGTTTTCTGTCCGTTGCGGCTGTTACTTGTCAGATTGTGTTATATGATGAGATTTTGGTTATAAGCCAAGGTAGGCTGTGCAACGTCACTGTACGTCTTTTATGATGGTCTTGATGATTAATGTTTTACGACTGGTCACGTTTGACAGTGTTTACACAGTGTCTTCAATCATGTCATGCTCTGACATCCTCGTTGAAATGTGAAATTGTACAACAAAAACTCAAGGAAGATTTTGACTAATTTTGGCAACATTTCGTCTGCATACAAAAAGAAACGAATTAGAAAATGCATCTATCTATCTATCTATCTGTGTGTCTGTCTATCTATCTATCTATCTATCTATCCATCCATCCATCCATCCATCCATCCATCCATCCATCCCAGTTGATCGTAACTCTACTTCCTTTTTTGCAATTCTGCATCCTGCTTGCTTCCTCAATTCAGATTCAGTTCAAACGCAAGAACTGAGATCGGTGCTCGAAGCGGGCCGGTACGCACCGGTACGCAATACTGGCACTTCTATATTTTAATCTGTAGCATACCCTCACTTTTTCTTGAGTACCGGCACTTCTAGCTTGTTGCTGGTACTCTGACCGCGACTTGTTTTCCCCAATTCAAGCACAGACTCAAAGAATTCAAGAGGAATGATCAATTCTGGATGCCACACGACCTACACTCTTTCTCCTTTTCCGGCCATTCAAAATCAGTAGTGTATTCTTCTTCAGTATCTCTATGTGATTATCTCTGAGTAATTGCAGACCTGCTGATCATGTCCATCCTCTCTCTGATTTCAGAATAAACGTGTTTGTCTGTCACGGCCCTCAGATCTGTCGGGTCTGGCTGCTCTGGTGCTAATATCTATTAGAGCTTATTCTGAGATCTACTTGACGCTTTGTTCTGTGTCTTTCTTTCTTTGTTTCTTTCTTTCAGAAGAGCAACTCCTCCTCTGTCTCTTACTGTCACACATACATCCTGTCTCTCCGACTACAAATGGCTTCAGAGTGCACTAAAGAAAAGTACATCAGAGCTCTTATTATGATCAAAAGCCTTCATGCCTCTCAAAATTTGAACCAACCATATTGTACAAGTTTCTCGGGCTGTGCTTGTAAAAGCACACTACCATGCAGTGTTGTGGAGCAGCTAACTCTAAAAGTAGTGACGCTACATAAGCTTAAACACATTTGTTCAGTATAATTTACATTTATGCATTTGGCAGATGCTTTTATCCAAAGTGACTTACATTGCATTTCAAGGTACACATTTACACTCTTATCAGTTCTTGCTTTTCCTGGGAATCGAACCCATGACCTTGACGTTGCAAGCACCAACGCTCTACTGTTTGAGCTTCAGCGGTTTTAAAAATGTAAATACTAGCCAATAACAAGCTACTTTTCTAATCTAGTAGTTTAGCATGTCAAAATGCTGCATAGCTGTTTTTATTGTATTGTGTATTGTATTGTATTGTGCATGCAGCTTTACAGATGAGCGAGTTAATGAAACACACTCTCCTTCAAATCTCCCTCTCAAGTGACTTTAGGAAATTTAGTTTAGCAAATTGCTTAGTTAATGTAAATTAAGTTAAAAACAATGCAATGAGTTGGTGCTGAAATCCCTTAAATCATCCATTTTTTGACTGTTATAATTACTGTATATCTGGTTGTTTTGGGGACTTTTTGGTTGTTTTTAGTGTAAATTGAACTGTTGAATTTTGATGCTGTCGCCCTAATTAGGAACTGTTCGTGCATGCAATTGTTTTTGTGCTGGAAAAATAATAGCTTTTTAAAAGTCTGGCGTTAAAGGTCCCGTATTATGCCCCTTTTCACAAGATGTAAAATAAGTCTCTGATGTCCCCAGAGTGTGTATGTGAAGTTTCAGCTCAAAATACCCAACAGATCATTTTTTACAGCATGTTTAAATTGTCATTTTTTGGGGCTCAGAAAAACGCGCTGTTTTAGTGTGTGCCCTTTAAATGCAAATAAGCTGCTGCTGGGCGGCCCAGGGGGCGGAGCTTCATGAGCTCGCGCTCAGTCTCTCAGGACAATTTCATCTCACGGAATGATGATAATATCAGAAACTCTCAGTAACGGTGTTCATTTCGAGTCGGACAATAATGCCTACAGAGTCAGAGTGCTGTATAGAGATGGAACAGGTATAGTTTAGTAGTTTAATTACGGTTATTATAACGTATTTGTCATCTGCTTGTATGTATCCATTATTTATTAATAGCCTACACATCTGCTGTCTGAATGATGATCAAACATATACTGATGAGTTTAATAAAGTTTATTGTACATCACACAAAAGATGAAGCGTCAGTTTTACTTCAGAAAATCACCGTAAGAGCTGAGTAAACACAGTAAGTTATAAGAAGTGCGCAAGTACATAAGCGAATTTCGGTAGAGTTGAAGGAGCATTCCTGTGGGCGGAGGTTAGTCAAAAAACGGTTCTAGTGACGTCATTAAAGAAGGAAGTAGAGGGATGTAGTCCAAACGGGCCGTTCGATGTAGGCGACTTCTGTTAAATAAAATATCTCGCTTGGCATTGAACTTTGAGCTTTATAATTTTACAGATATTATTTATACTCTAACAACAACATTACACACTAACTAAAGTTTGAAACATGAGATCACGAAGAACGGGACCTTTAATAAGATTTTTAAATAAGTTAATACTTTTATTTAGCATTTATTGATTAAAAATGACAGTACAGAGTAGGGGTCGACCGATTATCGGCGCCAATATTAAAAAATTTTATGGTTAACGGTATCGGACATTTTCAAAACCGATTTGCCGATAAAATAATTTAATTTTGAAATGCGCTATATTTGGCTATGACGCAGCCACCTCTGTCAAACTCACCACTCTGTAGACTAGACCAATGTCCCCGCCAATCTGATTTTTTGGGAGTCACGAGTCCGGCCAATCAGCGCGGAAAGCTGAAGGTACTGAAAGTTTTGCACTCTCACACCGAAAGCACTTGCTGACTGGAGCTGCTTCACTGATCAAGCTTCAGTCGTCTCTCAAAGTTAAGGCTTAAGGTGACGCTTGCGCTGTTTTCAGCCTCAGCCGCATCATTATATGAGGACATGATTGCATAAACATCATCTCCAGAGCCGCTTTGAGTCACTTCATGAGCTTTTTAACGCTTCAACTGAGAAAAGCTATCGTTATCATAAACACACTGAAACGCAAAGATCTCCACGGCAACCCGTCAAAATAAAAAGTTCGGTTTTTCATAGGGCCCTGAAATGTAATTTTTGTTAAACTGTAAATAAAGTAAATAAGTTTGATGATTTCAATTAATTAGAAATGCTTTTTGATTACTATTAACCATTAAAATAGAGTCTTTAAGTTTTACAAAATGTTTACAGAGTGCTCCCTGCACTTTTTAAGTTATTATTATTATTATTATTATTAATGTTATTATTAACAGTTCTCAGATTTAAAGATATGTTTAAAAGCATTTAAAGAAAGTATTTGTCAAAACCCTTTGTTATTCTTAATTTTGACATTAATTTACATTTTTACACTTGACATAGGCTATATATCGGTTCAAAATATCAGCTATCGGTCTACTTGATCTGTAATAATCGGTATCGGCATCGGCCCTGAAAATCACATATCGGTCTACCCCTAGTACAGACACTGCAATGTTACAAAAGATTTCTGTTTCAAGTGAATGTTCTTGCACTGTACTTTTCTTTCGAACTTTCTATGCTGGAACCTGGAAAAAACTTGATCACGCAATTTAATTGCTTTGCATACAATAGATTGTAGCTTGAACTGGAAACAGTTTCAAACATAAATTTTTAACATTTCCTTTAAGTAATCTTTTGAACAAAATGACCATTTAAATAATCATAATCATTTAAAAATGCAGAGTTACCATTTCCTACTGACAGTCCTTCCTTACAGTTAAAATAGATGTTTAATTCTGTAATTTGAGCTAAACAAGCACAATATATGAAACCAAACTTGACTAATTTTGGTCTTTCCCCATTCTGAGCTGACTTATCTTAATGTTCTCATTGTTTTTTTTTTTGTTTTTTTAATAGTATGCAATAATTAGTATTAGTATTCCATTCCAAACATCATTCTAAGCATCTGTCTGTGTAGCAAATGCAGGGCTTTTCTCCATAGAAGGATGAGTGTTAATATAAGATTATGAATCCATGTTCTTACCTCACTTATTTAAAACACTCTGACAGCTTGTGCACTCGAGTTTTGCTACGGCTGAGCGCTGCCATGTCTGAATTTACATCTCCGGTCTGACGTATGCAAATGCATTTGTGTGTGTGTGTTTGTAAGGTACTTTCCGTGCTAATTTGTAGATTTAAATATCCCATGCTGTCAGATGCACAGCGGTGCAGTGCTGGGGTTTGTGTGGAGAGGAGACATGGTAATGAGGGATGATCAATGCGCAGATCCATTAATCCAGAACGTCTTGACAGAACTGCAGAGCTCCGGTCCATCTATGTATTTATTTATATGTATGTAGAAACACACAGCTTATTGAATAAATAATAATCGAATAGAATATATTTTAAGAATTCAGCTAAAAGTGACAAAAAGCACCATAAGAGTTCATAAAACTTGAGCGCTATATTCCAAGTCTTTTGAAGCTCTGTGTGATGAACGGATCGAAATGTAAGTAATTTAAGATGTTTTTTGCTAATGTAAGTTGATCAAAAACCAGTTCGCGAGCTGCTAGTCCAACTATACACGTTTATGATTATTCAATTATTTGTTTTATTATTTTATATTATTTTAATTATTGTTTTCATTTTAGCATTTTTGCTTTTTAACATGCTTTTACATGTTGTTCATCCAGCTGATCTAGACTATCTTGTGGTATATTTTGAATAAGCCAAAACATTTTTGCACTTCATTATTGTTTTTATTATATTATTTAAACTTTCTATTTATTTTATATTGTAATATTTTAGCTAAAAAGCAATATACATTGTTTAAAAAAAACAAAGCATTGGTGTGTGCAATGTGCACTGTTTTATTAATAATTATCATTATCATTATTATCTGTTTTTATTTTATTTTTAAAAAGTTTTTTTTTTACATTTTTGCTTTTTAACATTTTTTTTTTTTACATAAAAAGTACTGACATTTAAAAATATGCAAAATTGTTGCGCAAAACAATCACTGTATTTGCCAAGGTTTGCAAGGTTAATATCATCAATATGAAAATATATTTAGAGTTTAGTTTGAGACTGCCGTGCAATTATTACCACGTTATTTCTATGTTAGGATGCATAATAGTTTAGATAATCCTGCCCTTAAACAATATGATCTGTGATTGATTCTGAGCAGTTCTGAACCAGAATAATCTGAAGTATGTATATCTATATATATATGTATATCTAGAGCACAGGTTGTGTGTGTGCACTCACTGGATATTTGTGCTGGGGATGTGGGTGTGTGTTTGACATCTTGGTAATTGAGTCTAAAAATAGTCTGAAAGTCTAAAAAGTACTGAAAAATTGGTTGGGAGAGACTCAAACAAATGAAAAAGATGGAAAGTTGTCACTGTTTTAAGACTAAAAGCAGGGGGAAGAGATGCGAGAGAAGAGAGGAGGAAGAAGCTAAGAGCTCCTTTAATCACAAGCTCCCTCAACCCACTTCAGTTTCCCAGCATGCCAAGCTTTAGTGTGATCACAGGATGGGAAAACCACTGTAAAGCCTTCTTCTGACCACACACACACACTCCTTCTGTACTAAAGCACTACTCCAAAAAGCTGTGAGAACAAGACAAAGATAAGACGGAGAAAGAGACCCGAGTGAAGGATGAATAATCCCTTCAGCTCCCTCTAGCTGGCCGTCAGCTCACTCTCTCTCTCACCCTGACCCAGCTTATAGAAATAATAACTTAATTCCCATTAAACTCTCCTCTCCTCCCTCACACACACACACTTACAGAGGCAGACAAAGGCAGAATATTAGCTGTCGGAAACGTGAAGGATGGATAAACATGACAGAGAGGTGTTAGATGAGGGTTAAACAGATGGACAAACAGAAAGAGAGAGAGAAAGGGAGAGAGTGAAACAGATGGACTAAGAGGGTGAGAGGCAAACAGCTGAGAGATGAGGACAACACAGATGGACGTGTAGACCACTATTGTGCATGCGTGTGTGTGTGTGTGTGTAGGTGAGAGGGGAAAATCCAGAGAATTGTTATGTCATAATAACACACTGCTCATTCTACATCTGCAGTGTGTGGATAAAGAGATGTTGCCACTGTATAAGTAGCTTCAATGTACAACAGTTTACTACTTTTTGTTAGTAGCCTGCAGTGTCTGGGAAGTAGCAGCACGATTTTATTTGTTCAGTTGTGTGACAGTAATTCAGCTGTGTAATATAGCATTTATTTATTTTTGACTTTATCGGAAGCCAGCTTGAACTAGGTAATTACCATAAATGGTCCAGCTAGAAGCATAAATGGTAATTACATTTTAAATCAATATTTTTTTTCTAATTGACCATTCAGTCATCACTGAAAAATAATAAAGTAAAATAAAAAAATTAGAAAATAAGTGGGTTATTCATAGATTAAATCATTTATTTATTTAATTTAAATGTTTGGAAGCCAGCTCCAGCTCGAACCATGCAATAAGGTCCAGCTAGAAACCACATACAAGGACATTTTCCATTAACCATTCAGTCATCATAACCTAAAATTACAATGATAGTTTTAAGTGGGTGATTTATAGTTTATTTATTTTAATGCTATACTGCTTTTAAAGTCCTATTGATTGCGAACTGTAGCTTCGAAAAGTCTGATTCACTTTAGGGAATTGGTTCGTTTGTACAGTTAATGCAAATGAACCTATTCGCTAAATAATTCACTGATTCACGTCCATGTTGTGTGAGTGGACTCCTTATTGAGTTTAGATCTTCTTATTTGTAGTGCAATATTTTGTAAAACACTTCTGCTACAGTTTCATAGTTAGCTTGATTAACCAATTTGAGTCCCTGAGGAGCATTTTAGGTCTTCCTTTTCCTTTTCACAATGGATTATGGGCAAAATAGTATCAGTCAGTGGACCTATTGGGTGAACGTGATTTTACCAAGTACCACATGTTCCTGGATCAACATCTTTGGAACAGCTTTCCAATCAACCAATCAGATTTGAGGGACAAGTTTACAGTTTATGTCAAGTTTAGGCTTAGACCCAGGGTGAGGTGCTTCAACAACAGTGTTATTCACCTATCATTTCCCTCTGATTTTAGGGAAAAGTTATGGGTAGGGTTAGGTTTAGGGGTGGGGATAGGGTAAGGACTAAATTTTGGGACAGGAATGTTATTCCAGGATCAACAAAATATGTTGATCCAGGAACATGTCTTACTTGGCAAAATCACGGTGACCGTACATATTGATTGTACACTCTAAAAAATGCTGGGATGTTTCAAACCATGTTTGGGTCAAATATGGGCAAACCCAACTGTTGGGTTTAAAATTGAATTAAAAATATGTAAACCAACACCCAAACATGGGTTGAAACAACCCAGCATTTTTTAGTAGAGTGCTTTATTGCAGAGACGGTGCACTCATATTACTATGAATGGTTATAGAAATGTCCCGCCTTCTAAATAAAAGAGCCAATCACTGATTTGTAAAGTCATTGCATCACTACAGCCGCTGTTTGAAACTCAGGGGTCTCATTTATAAAACTGTGCGTAGGATCCTTACTAAAAGTGTACGTGCGCCCGAAAGCCAAAAATGGTGTACGCCAAAAAATATTCAGATTTATAAAACCGCCAGAACCTGCGCAAAATTCCCTTAATAAATCCCAGTCAGCGGAAGATTGTGCGCACATGCGTCTCCTCCCCGAAATAACCATATATGGCTCTGACAACGCCTAGTTTTACTATGCATATCCTCATCTGCATATCATTTGCATATGCATATTCATCCACGTGATACCATGTTCAACGGTACAAGACATTAGGAGAATATGAGATACGGATATGCCGTCACATTACATTGCTAAAAATCATTTAGTAGCCAATCCTCGCCTTGTTTTTGAATAAATTAATCAAATAGTATAAAACACAATTCAGAGAATGTTTTCTCAATCTTTTCCACTGGCCAAATAGTATTTTTAAATTATTTTATTTATTTAAACTGTTCTTGTTGTGAGCATGCACTGCATTTATGATTAGGACTCATAATGAAGATTTAAAGTGGTTTTCCTTAATCTGCCGTCAGTCCCTCAGCTCACCAGCGGTGTCGCCAAACCGCTCCGTCTACAGAATGTTCGTACGCATGGGTCCAAGTTTGCGTGCAGGTGCGCAAATTTTTCCCGTCAAGTTTGTTTTTATAAATCACAACGGATGCGTCGGAAGTGGCGTACGCCTCTTTAAGGGCATGTTTTGTTATAAATGAGGCCCCTGGTTCCTGAGACTCGTGCTCAGGACTGCACATGCGCATTGGCTGGTCTAGCCTGAAAAATATACTTTTTAACGCTGTTTGAGCATAAGAAACAACATTTATGGGACAGTTCAATTCAGATTTTTTTTTTTTTTTTTGTGGATTTGAAATGTGTAATTGTGTTATTGAAGTGAAATGTGAATGAAATTTTGCTCAGAATTCAGACAATACTACAAAATGTTTGACACTTGATAGTGCAGCATTTATGGAATTCAAAACAATTTCAGACACAAAATATTATCAACATGTGATTTTTTTTTTTTTAATCATTATTTGCTATGAGTTTTTAAACATTTTCACACATACTGGATTAAAAAGGTTTTATTTTTTCGCAATAATGACAGGCTGTGTTGTTTACATTTTTTTTAAAAATAGAAAGGCAATACGCAGTGAACACTATTCTATTGCTTCTTCATAGCCAAAGCATGTTTGGCTTCACAGGCTTATTTGGCACATTTATGTTCCGTTTCTCACAGATCCCCTGTGACCTTATTGGTCGACTGAGCTAATGAATTTTCTGCCCAGCCAATCATCAGCCCCGTATCAGTCCAAAAACACCTGGTGCTCCTCGTATCACACACACTGGATATCTGGACACAGAGGTCTTTTTTAGCCCCTGGTGAAAGGTGCCCTTTCACAGTGATCCTGGATTAGTCTGCCTGCCCAGAGCTCAAACATAGCAATTATGACTTTGTCAGAAAGTATTAAAAAGGGAAATGCCTTTTTATTAATAAAGCTGTATGTTTATTACGGACCGTTTTTCCCTTAAGTCATTTTTTTATACCCGGATATTACATTTGTGTGGTTTTAGCCGTTGAGGATCTCAGTTACTGAAAACAACAAACACATCTCATTACCTCATGGAGTTATTTATTCACAAGGAACCAGACGGTCTCTGAAGTCATTATTTTCACGGGATGTTTTTTAGAAAAGAGTATTATCCAAGTGAGAAAATAGCATTAGATTTAGGTAACACCTTCTGTTGTGCCTGTGTACTGTATAAAATGCATTATAAATTTAGGGGAAGTAGTTCTTCTACTTCAGATCTACATGCTGCTTTTCTGGTATGCAATATACTTTATTCCTGTGATCAAAGCTGAATATTTCATCATCATTACTCCAGTCTTCAGTGTCACATGATCCTTCAGAAATCATTCTAATATGATGATTTGATGCTCAAAAAAACATTTCTGATTATTATCAATGTTGTGCAGTTTGTACTGTCATACGTTTTTGGATATTGTGATTCATTTTTTCAGGATTATTTGATGAATAGAAAGTTCTAATTTATTGAGTCTTTAATGTCACTTTTGATCAATTTAATGCGTCCTTGCTGAAAAGTATTAATTTATTTCAACAGCAAGAACAAAAATTTCTTAGATTTAGAAAGACTTGAGCATAATATTGCATTTACAGAATGAAACAATCACCCTTAATAGCAAATGAGACCACACATAAAAGCCTTATAAAGCCTTCCTTTAATACATAATTATATTATTGAATAATTTTCCTCTTTTCATCTTTGTGTTTTACATAAATCATTTGAGCTAAAATATTTTGATTAGCTGAAGTCTTCAAACAAATTATTTGCAAACAAAAATATACAAAATATATATTGTATTACAATACAGATCATATTACAATTCCCTTTCATACTGTATATACAGGCTTCATAGAAATGGAATTTGGGAATTATTTTGTGATTTTTCTTAACATATTTTGTGTTTTTCTACCTTTTATTCATTCCTTCAGCTTCATTCGAGTGTGGACAGGGGTGATGGACGCACAAAATACATTTTAAAAGGTGAAGGGGCCGGCTCGGTGTTCGTCATTGACAGCAGGACGGGGAATATCCACGTCACCAAACCCCTAGACCGCGAGGAGAAGGACCAGTACCGCCTTATCGCCACGGCAACAGACCGACAGACCGGCCGAGCCCTGGAGCCGTCCTCCCAGTTCATCATCCGCGTGCAAGACATCAACGATAACTCACCTGTGTTCCAGGGCGATCTGTACAGCGCCACCGTGCCTGAGATGGCCAACATCGGTACTGCGCTCGGATGTCCTCTGACTGCTGTCATTGAGCTGTGTTTGGAAGAAAAGATGGAGGGTCACATGCTTAATGAACCTTGACTTTGTCAAAATATCTCTTATTTCGTCTCTCTCTTTCCCTAGGCACATCGGTTATTCAAGTGACAGCCACAGATGCTGATGACCCAACGTATGGGAGCAGTGCCAAACTGGTGTATTCAGTGATTCAAGGCCAGCAGTACTTCACTGTGGACCCGCAGTCAGGTGTGTGTTCTGTTAGATTCTGTAAGATGTAATGTTTCTTATTTTTAAGTGAAGGATTATTGACTTTTGGGCTGTGGTCCAAAAACCTCATTAAACACATGCACTCAGCTCTTAACAAATGACTATGGTTAAATGTGCACCAACAATGTTTTCTAATAATCAGAGTAAGGACTTAATCGCAGAGAGATGTTAACATGACACGAGCAACCCTCTTCACTCCTGTTAACATGCTATTTTCATTATTCTGAATATGCTAAGAAGTGTGGTTATTTTTAACACCATTATTCACATATGCACAGCACAAATGATGAACTCACATACTGGCCACTGTTGTAATCCACTTTCATCAAGTGCAAAACACATTTCTATGTGGAACCGGTCCTACTCGACATGCTCTGGGGTGCGTTTCCCAAAAGCATCGTTAGCCAACTATGTTCACAAGTTACGTCGTTAGCATAGTTCAACGAACATTCGCAAGCAGCATTGCAAAGTTGTGTGGTTGGAACGACAGCTCTCGACCTGTGCTTAGAACCATAGCTTCTTGTTTTGCAAAATAAGCAAGCTGACATTCAGTACGATCTGTGTCTTTTATTTAGAGTACATACAAATGTCATTTATGTCTTTTAGTTTGTCAAGAGATTTAAAGCACCGATTTTGAAGAGTGCACATGTGCTAACGTGCTCTAGTACGTGAGAACGAGCCTGTGATTGAATCTGGAAATAAAGCAAAATTTATAGCAAAACATCTATCATTAATTCGATCTCAAACAGATTCATTAAAAGAAGTTATTACTCCAAAACCTGCTTGACATCATTAACCAACGTGATTGAACGACCACTTTACGACAATACGGTTTCGGGACTAGCTAGTTGATATCTTCAACGATGCATCGTACTATGGTAGTTAAGCAGCGAGTTTTGTCGTTGTACGGGAAATGCACCTGAGCGGGATTCGAACCTACGTCTCCGGCGAGGGAGGCGGGTGCTCTAACAAGGACGTTAACAACTGCAGTTGCTAGTGTGCCTCTTGAGATTTGAATAAGTGTGGTTTACACACAAAGCTCTTACTGGTCTACTTTACACTCACCCCCTAAACCTCACTCCCATCTGGGTCACGGCACCAAATGTAACCGGTCCTATTCGAACCAGGGTCGCCGGCATGGGCTGCGGTCTTTAGCATCCTTGTTAGCATGCCCGGTTCTCATGCAGACAACCCCGATTTGAATCCCGCTCGGAGCGGGTCGAGTAGGACCAGTTACATATGGACATATTGGATATTATCTGCGCCGTGATGCCACTGTAAACATTGTAATTGTAAGATAAGGAGCAGAGACAGATTTCTCTCTTTTTTAACTATTCTGTTTGGTTTTATAAGCTAATTTGTATTATTTGGTTAACATGATTATGTATGACATTTAGAAGAGGGGAAGGTAGAGCAATGAGTCAAGTATTTTTGACAAACTATTTTGAAATATAATTTAAGTAATTATGTCCAACTCAATTCCAGATTATAAGAAACTATAGCCATAGCGTTACTATAGCATATCCAACATGTATCTGCCTACCTGGCAAAAATTTGATACTGTGGAGGACCAGGGATGTTGGTCTCTTGAGGGTCTCTTATTCACTACACTTTCCCTAAAATAAGCCAGCAATAAAAAATAAAATAAAAAAATTGTGTGAAAAGTACAGTTGCAGTGAAAATCATTTCTGAAGGATCACGTGACACTGAAGAGTACTGAACTGGAGTAATGATGCTGAAAATTCAGCTTTGATCACAGAAATAAATTACATTTTAAAATATATTCAAATAGAAAACAGTTATTTTAAATTGTAAAAATATTTCACAATATTACTGTTTTCGCTGTATTTTGGATCAAATAAATGAAGCTTTGGAATGAATTAAATCATAAATTACATTCTGCATGATAAAATATAAAGATTTCACAGTGATCTTCTGTAAAAAAAATAAATAAAAATAGTTACTACTACAACATTACTGTAGTAAAACCATGTTTTACTACATTTCATACATGTGAGGACGAGCGGAGAGTATAGAATAGATTAAAAAAATTAGCTAGATCAGCGAATACGTGCATATTAACAGCCTTGAATTAACCATAATTTTATATTATTACTATAACATGATTAGCCTAAATGTTAATAAATTAAGTGTATCAGCAATCATAAATCAAAGAAATTTCTTAGAAATATATGTAGTTGACGAGGATCACTCGTCGCTTTGTGTAAGTTCCAGTACGAAACAGCGCGGGGGCGCACCTGTTATGATTTTCCGATGGTAAAAATAAATTATGTTGTTGTATTACTTATCAATATATAGTTTTTGACCAGCGAATGTGTGCAAATGTGCATTTTTTTTTTGTCCATCATTAAAACTCGCCGGTGCCTGCCGGCATCACATTACATTTTCATCAACAGGTTACAAACTAGTGTGTTGTAGCTATATAGGCTCAGTTTTTCCTGTTGTAAAATACATTTGGCCAAAATCGCATTTTATAAAAGATGAAATGCTACTGTATGCATGCACAGGCTATTTAAGTGTATGCTATGTATTGACTATGATGTCTAACGTTAGATGGCAAATGCTAGCCTAGATCTCTCTCTCTCAGGCGACGTCCTCTCAGTCAGTGAGTCAGACATCAAATAAATAAAATATGAGCCTTTATAGACATAGTGTTTAGTAGTACTTATTCTAACAACAAGATATTTATTTACCCTTTGCAAAACTTCGTTCAGCTGCTGATACTGTGTGGCTGCTGTGGAACTTCAGTTTATTCAGTGAATATAGAGGGGGCGGAGTTATCAGCTTACTGACAGCTTGAGGATCGAATAAGATACACAAGCTCGTTTTAAGAACTTTCATTGGCTAAATATTTGTAAAACAGACAGACAGACAGACGTAAAGGGTGACCAAAAAAAAAAAAAAACACCACCAAAAAAAGGGCACTTCTGAGTGTAAGGGCAAAAAGGGCATGTGCTCTGCACAGGTTGAGCCCTACCTGTGCACGTGCCTGATATTATGTTTACATGAGGTAAAGTTTAATCGCAACATTGCCAAAATCCCATTATAATCGCATTATGATTGTGCATGTAAGCGTACTCATTTGTAGTGCAAGAATAAAGCTGAGTGATGTTCAAAATCACCACAGCTCAGTCGGGCATGGCCATTGCAGTGAGCAAGTGAACACCTCCCATTATACAAGTGTACAGAACTTTGTAGTATTTGAGTACATGTAATTAGTTACTGTACTCAAGTATCTTTTTGGCTACTTTTGTCTTGCATTCTCTACTTGACTACATTTTTGAAGTATATGTACACTTTACTCCAATACATTTGTAAAGAGTAATTTATAAAAAAAAAACATTTTGGAGCCATGGTGAGCCGACTTTTTTCCCTTTTTTTATAAAGAGTAATTTATTAAATCATTACGTTTTGCATGGCACCTAACTTTTTCTGCAGCAGTTTATTTCTGCTACAAAAGAAGCGATATCGCCATCTACAGGGCATTGAAGGTACTATATATTGTGTGTTTCGCTCTCACTCTCCCAAACTTGTCAGCATGGCTACTTTAAGTATGTGAGTGCATTAGCAGGTAGTTGTGAATCGCAAGTGTTTTATATATGAGATGAGGACATGACTGCAGTCGGTGATGAGATCGAAACCAACACGTCCGGTGCAAGTTGACGTTGACTATTTAATTTCACGTAACACTATTTTATTTATCGTTATATTGAAGAAACCTTTTTGAGTGATATTGGTTTACTTATGCCCTTTTTGAGCGCTTGAGCTTATTTACAACTTGAGTGTTTGTAGACGCTTAAGGGGATGTGATGTCGACCTTGATTTAGTGCAATATTGAGGCGTTCAGTTTTATTTTGACTTTAGAAAATAAATATGTGATTGCTTTCCTCACAAATCAGTTTCTTATTTTCACTGGCATGTCTCTTAGGTGTGGAGAACTAGTGCATCTTTGAGCCTACGTTCAATACAAGTAAAATACTTAAGCACTGATAAAATCAGATACTTTTACTCATGTGGTATTGGAATTGGTGAACTTGTAATGGAGTAATTTTTGCTATTTTTACTTTTACTTGAGTGTGGTTTTCAGGTGCTCTTCACACCTCTGAATGAAAAGACTCAGGCAGTAGGAAGTAATGTAATCCTGAAAAGTCATCATGATTTTGAATAGTCAAAAATTATCATAAAAAGACCAGAAATTAAAGGGGTGGTTGATTACAATTGCACTTTTTTAACTTTAAGTAGTGTGTAGTGTGTAAACAACATTTGCAAAGTCGACGACGCTCAAAGTTTAAAGCAAAGGGAGATATTTGCTTTTAAAGAAATCACTTTTTAAGGACTACAACAAACGGCTGGTAGAGACTACACGACATTCCTCCCGGGTTAGTGACATCACTAACCCTAGAATTTACATAAACCCCGCCCCCTGAACACGATTTATAGATTATCATGACAGAATATGCTAATCAATGACTTAAAGATAACTACACATAAGCTACATAAATTCATCAACTAACCATTCAGAAATGTTGCCTACATGTTGTCACTTCTGCTTTGAGTCTCTACATCTTTGTCTGACTCCGGTTTTGGTATTTAATAGAAATAAATTTATTACAGGGTTCCCACGGGTCCTTGAAATCCTTGAAAGTTTGTTAAACTGAAAAAAAAAAATCAAAGCCCTGGAAAGTTTTGGAAAATTAACATACATAGATACAGGTCCTTGAAAGTGCTTTAATTTATTTTGTGCAAGAAGTTTTCTAGAAAAAATTCCATATTATTCCCTCCGGTCGGATGAAAGTGTTATTTCACCAACACTTCGTGGCCTATGCGCACTAGCTTGCTTGATTTACTTTAGTTATGCGCATTTACGCGTTACGTTAAGTGTTTCCCACGTGAGGTACTTTGTGTTGTACGTTGCCATGACGTTCACGCGCGCACGATACTACTACGATGGAACCTCAACGTTTGTTGTTGAACACAACAAATGTGTCCCCATATTAAGTCCTTAAATTTGAGGGTATTGGACCTGGAAAGTCCTTGAAAGGTTCTTGAATTTGAAGTTAACCAAAGTGTGGGAACCCTGTTATTAGGATGCATTCATTTGATCTAAAGTGACTGTAAAGAGAATTATAATATCTTTCTATAAATGTTGTTCTTTTGAACTTTCTAAAAATATAAAGCAGCAAATCAGCATATCAGAATGATTTCTGAAGGACCATGTGACACTGAAGACTGGAGTAATGATGCTGACCAGTCCGCTGATAGATGACTGCTTTCAAACGCTCCTGTGTGTATCTGTGTAACGCCTCAGTGAAAAGCATCATTGATGTTTATTTACAACATGTTTTTGAAGCACTGATCATTTTAGTCAATCACAGACATGTTTGATGAGCGCATGAACACAATGGCCAATCAGAGGTGTTTAAGATTCCGCTCACATTTTTTACATTTCTTGGTACCAGAGTCTGTACTTTTGACAACACTAGTGCAGGCTGATAGGTCCTTAACTCAATCTGTGTACAATCACATCATTCTATAGGTCCCAGCTGATTGGTTCCTGCTGTATCAGTAGCCAATGAGCAGCTCAACCTTCAAATACTGGTCAGCATTTGCTGTAGCAGTTGCAGTGCACTTTCAGAAACCCTCCACCTTCCCCAGCTCCACCTGTACAGATCTGATTCGGGTAATTCATGTGTATTGTACAGCAGCAGCGTGTCTTGTATGTATTAACAGCAGCAGTAGTGTAGCAGATCTATTACGCCAAGACCAAGGCAAGGCAAGGCAAGGCAAGTTTATTTATATAGCACATTTCATACACAGTGGCAATTCAAAGTGCTTTACATAGAAGAAATTAAAATAAAAAGAAATAAGAATAATTAAAACAGTTTAGAAAAAAAATAAAAAATAAAATACAGTACAGTACAAACAGTCGGACGAACATTGGCACAGTGCTCATTCATTAAATGCATAGCTAAACAGATGTGTTTTGAGTCTGGATTTGAATGTGACTACTGTAGGAGCACGTCTGATCTCCTCTGGAAGCTGGTTCCAGCTGCGGCTGGCATAATAGCTAAAAGCAGACTCGCCATGCTTAGAGTGAACCCTTGGTATTTCTAGCTGATATGATCCTAGTGATCTGAGTGATCTGTTGGGTTTATATTCTGTGAGCATATCTGCAATGTATTGAGGTCCTAGGCCATTAAATGATTTATATACCAGTAATAATACTTTAAAATCAATCCTAAATCTAACTGGGAGCCAGTGTAAAGACCTGAGGACTGGTGTGATATGTTCATATTTTCTGGTTCTGCTCAGAATCCTGGCGGCAGCGTTCTGTATGAGCTGCAACTGTCTTATGGTCTTTTTGGGAAGGCCAGTGAGGAGTCCATTACAATAATCCACCCTGCTGGTGATGAAAGCATGAACAAGTTTCTCTAAGTCTTCAATCTGGTTTCCGACCACATCACAGCACAGAGACAGCGCTCATAAAGATAATAAACGATATTCGCTTAAATACTGATTCAGGCAAATTATCAGTGCTCGTACTACTCGACCTCAGTGCTGCATTTGACACTGTCGATCATAACATACTTCTTGACAGGCTGGAAAACTGGGTGGGGCTTTCTGGGATAGTCCTAAAATGGTTCAGGTCATACTTAGATGGGAGAGGTTATTATGTGAGTATAGGAGACCATAAGTCTGAGTGGACATCCATGACATGCGGAGTTCCTCAAGGCTCAATTCTTGCGCCACTCCTGTTCAACCTGTATATGCTCCCAATGAGCCAAATAATGAGAAAGAACCAAATTGCTTACCACAGCTATGCAGACGACACACAGATCTACTTAGCCCTATCGCCTAACGATTACAGCCCCATTGACTCCCTGTGCCAATGCATTGACGAAGTCAACAGTTGGATGTGTAAAAACTTTCTTCAGTTAA
This sequence comes from Abramis brama, assembly GCF_963993115.1. NCBI lineage: Eukaryota > Metazoa > Chordata > Actinopteri > Cypriniformes > Leuciscidae > Abramis > Abramis brama. The sequence continues at coordinate 28,420,602 of NC_139984.1, forward strand.
ACAAAGACAAAACTGAAGTTATTGCATTTGGAAACAAAGATGAAGTTCTCAAGGTGAACGCATACCTTCACTCTAGGGGTCAAACAACTAAACATCAAGTCAGGAATCTTGGTGTGACACTAGAGTCAGACCTTAGTTTCAGTAGTCATATCAAAGCAATAACTAAATCAGCATACTATCATCTAAAAAATATTGCAAGAATTAGATACTTTGTTTCCAGACAAGACTTAGAGAAACTTGTTCATGCTTTCATCACCAGCAGGGTGGATTATTGTAAAGGACTCCTCACTGGCCTTCCCAAAAAGACCATAAGACAGATGCAGCTCATACAGAACGCTGCCGCCAGGATTCTGAGCAGAACCAGAAAATATGAACATATTACACCAGTCCTCAGGTCTTTACACTGGCTCCCAGTTAAATTTAGGATTGTTTTTAAAGTATTATTACTGGTATATAAATCATTCAATGGCCTAGGACCTCAATACATTGCAGATATGCTCACTGAATATAAACCCAACAGATCACTCAGATCACTAGGATCATATCAGCTAGAAATACCAAGGGTTCACTCTAAGCATGGTGAGTCCGCTTTTAGCTATTATGCCAGCCGCAGCTGGAACCAGCTTCCAGAGGAGATCAGACGTGCTCCTACAGTAGTCACATTCAAATCCAGACTCAAAACACATCTGTTTACCCAGCTGGCATTCAACTGACCTTAAACGTTTAAATGTGGTTGAAATAATGTCAGTTTATGGAAAAACATTAATTCAACGTCAAAACAATGTTGAACACCAAATGGTTGAAATGGTGTTGTTAACTCACTGTGGATTCAACATAGAAATATAAATAAAATTTGAGTTGTACGTCAAATCAACATTATTTTTACAACCATGACTTTTAAACATTTTGTTGAAATATATCAGTAGAAAAATAACGTTGTTCCAACATCCAAACAATGCTGATCAATTAACTGTTGAAAAAGTGTTGATACATGAATAATGATACAACGTTGAAAGATCAACTCTGAATTAAACGTTTGTTAAGTAACATTAATTCAACGTCAAAACAACGTTGAACACTAAATGGTTGAAGTGGTGTTGTTAACTCTCTACGGATTCAACATAGAAATAAAAATAAATTTTTTAGTTGTACGTCAAATCAACATTATTTTTTTACAACCATGACTTTTAAACATTTTGTTGAAATATATCAATAGAAAAATAACGTTCCAACATCCAAACAATGCTGATCAATTAACTGTTGAAAAAGTGTTGATACATGAATAATGATACAACGTTGAAAGATCAACTCTGAATTAAACGTTTGTTGAGTCGTGATAAAAGCGCTTTCTAACGTTACATCTTTTATTTTTATTTTTTTTATTGCATAACACATTTGTTACAATTTGCCGAAAAAAGAAATTGATCTTGTAATACATCATTTAGATACAATTCATGTTTTCATAAGGAATAAAAAATAAAAATAAATACACATCAGCCAAAAGAGAATTGAGACGATTTCTACATCTCCTGGCATACTTTGAGAGCAACTCCAGTCTGATTGATCATTTTGGAATATCGTTCAATACAAGAGCTTGATTGGAGGACGGCGGTTGTCCATCCCACAACTGTGATTCTATTGGCTCTGACGGTTCCAGACAACACCCGATTGCGCATGCGCGAAGTGGGTCTGTGTCGTCATCGTCAGGCAGATTCTGACCTGGACGGGTTCGGAATGAATTTGGTGGTAACATCTCAAACGGTAAGCAAAGTTTTTGAAGTCACATTTTATAACTAGAAAATTCCTAAATAAATGTTGTGTGTGCCTGACTCTGTCACATATATTAATATGGGCGTCGTGGCGTCATACTTGGCGTGGCGGCCATGTTGATGGCCTCGCGAATGTAAACATACAGCAAGTCGAACGAGGAGAAACAGAGTAGGGAGAAGAAAAGAAAGAAAAAAGATGCTAGAATCCCGAAAAGGATGTGGAATTTACCGGGATACGTTAAATGGGGAAACCAGGGACCAGTATGTGGACAAATTTTCCTGTAAAATATCCCGTATTTTAATACCTTACTCTCATAACATTAATGTTAGCCCTTCCATCGGACCTGTCAGTCTCTGCACTGTTGTCCTGTTTCTACCCCCTTGCCCTTCCAGCGAAACAGATGTTTTCAAAGCATCGTTTTGCTTACTTGAAGTCAACCTTAGCGTGATATTGGCCTTTTTAAGATAACAGCGTGGTTGTTGTGAGAGCACGATTTCATGCCAATCTGTAAGCAAAGTCACGTTAGACCTAGCTTCACAACTCGCATAGTTAATGCTGCAGTTTTGTAGTACGAATTTTTGCTGTCAGCAGAGGGATAGCAACAGAAAGATGAATGTTGAAATTTTCATTTTTCGGGATATTTTATAGGAAAATACTATACGGGAAGACAGCGGGAAAAGAGCTCTGCTGGAACAAGTTATGAAGTGAAGCCGGCAAACACTGAAGAAGAGCTTGAAGCTTTAGAGAATCGCTTGGAGGACAAGAATGAGGGAGTAGAACTGGTAGGCTAAGTTTTAAATAATTAATCTTGTAAAGTGCTGGCAAAGTTTCATTATGACAATTGGCTTGTTCACTTTGGTGACCACTACAAACTCCTCGTCCTCATCATGTGCCTGCTTTGTGGAGGTCTGACTCTGACCACATTTTCTGGTTATAATTTTAATTTCTTGTTTCTTGTTCTTTTCCGAGTAAACATCTGAAGATGTTGGGAGGCGTTGATGCTGCAGACCATGTGAAGAAGTCAATGGCTGTGTAAGTAACTTTATGTTCCTTTTTTGCATTAGTTTACAGTGATGTTCCCTGTCATATACTGTCATGCACTCCCCCCACACACCCACTTACTCACTCTCTGCTACATTTTCATAATGAACTTGATTGCAATATAATATTCTAATATAAATCTGTTTAACCATGGCAGAACTATGACAAACAAAATGATGGCCATAATGAGCCTCAGAGGAAGAAGTGGGAAGGTTGCCTTCATGAAGACCCGTCTCTACAAGATAATCTGTGGTGAGTTTGCTTTAACATAGTAGTTTTGTAACAGTGTTTTAAATAATTGAATATAGTAAGCAGAATAATAATTCATAAGAAATGAAGAAATCATTTTAGTTGGAGGACTCTACAGAGCATGCTCAAATATTATATACAGTACTCCATTCTGGGCTCTAGACTAACTTCTCTACCGGCAGCACTGGTTACTACCAACTGCCTTTTGTTGCTTGCCCAAGCACATGATTATCAATGACCTTGCACATTGATCAATACTAATTTATATACTTGAAACATTGGTAATTCCACAAAAGTTGATATTTGCAAAATATTTTAATTTGAGAGGTTAACGTTTGCTAATACTGATCTGTTTTTCCCCCCCTCATCAGACGCTGTCTTGAGCTCATTTGATACAACTACAACAAAAGCAGATGAATACATGGCCAAATACTTGAAATATGCACCAGAGAGGATAGGTGGCGGTGGCAGAAAGAAGTAACAAGAAGGGAAGATTTAACCAGCCGTGTTCAATGTTGCCCAATGTTTGGGCCGTTTTTCTAAAGGTTAAAGTTGGACACGTGTAAAATGATGTTGTGTGAAATGTTGGCACACTTGCAGCCATGCAATAAAGCATGTTTCTTACGTCAGTGAAATGTCTTTATTAATCTTCTTCCTGGTCTTGCTTTGACCAATTGGCTTCTTCCTAGCTGACTGTTCAACGTTGATTAGATTGACGTTGTAATGACATTGCTATTTCAACGTTGATTAGATTTGCAAAATCTAAACTAAAATCAATATTGATTCAACGTTGGCAAATTCACCTATGTTGAGAAACGTGACGTTGTAATGACGTTGCTATTTCAACGTTGATTAGATTTGCAAAATCTAAACTAAAATCAATATTGATTCAACGTTGGCGAATTCACCTATGTTGAGAAACGTGACGTTGGAATGACATTGCTATTTCAACGTTGATTAGATTGACGTTGGAATGACGTTGCTATTTCAACGTTGATTAGATTGACGTTGGAATGACGTTTCTATTTCAACGTTGATTAGATTGACGTTGGAATGACGTTGCTATTTCAACATTGATTAGATTGACGTTGGAATGACGTTGCTATTTCAACGTTGATTAGATTGACGTTGGAATGACGTTGCTATTTCAACGTTGATTAGATTGACGTTGGAATGACGTTGCTATTTCAACGTTGATTAGATTGACGTTGGAATGACGTTTCTATTTCAACGTTGATTAGATTGACGTTGGAATGACGTTGCTATTTCAACGTTGATTAGATTGACGTTGGAATGACGTTTCTATTTCAACGTTGATTAGATTGACGTTGGAATGACGTTGCTATTTCAACGTTGATTAGATTTGCAAAATCTAAACAAAATCCAACGGTTATCCAACACTGACACCTGACGTTGATTCAACGCTGACTCTACGTTAAAATGCCAGCTGGGTAGCTATGCATTTAAAGAATGAGCACTGTGCCAATGTTCGTCCGACTGTTTGTACTGTACTGTATTTTATTTTTATTTTTATAAACTGTTGTAATTATTCTTATTTCTTTTTATTATTTTAATTTCTTCTATGTAAAGCACTTTGAATTGCCACTGTGTATGAAATGTGCTATATAAATAAACTTGCCTTGCCTTGCCTTGCCTTGCCTAAGTCTTGTCTGGAAACAAAGCATCTAATTCTTGCAATATTTTTTAGATGATAGTATGCTGATTTAGTTATTGCTTTGACATGACTACTAAAACTAAGGTCTGACTCTAGTGTCACACCAAGATTCCTGACTTGATGTTTAGTTGTTTGACCCCTAGAGTGAAGGTATGCGTTCACCTTGAGAACTTCATCTTTGTTTCCAAATGCAATAACTTCAGTTTTGTCTTTGTTTAACTGAAGAAAGTTTTGACACATCCAACTGTTGACTTCGTCAATGCATTGGCACAGGGAGTCAATGGGGCTGTAATCGTTAGGCGATAGGGCTAAGTAGATCTGTGTATCGTCTGCATAGCTGTGGTATGCAATTTGGTTCTTTCTCATTATTTGGCTCATTGGGAGCATATACAGGTTGAACAGGAGTGGCGCAAGAATTGAGCCTTGAGGGACTCCGCATGTCATGGATGTCCACTCAGACTTATGGTCTCCTATACTCACATAATAACCTCTCCCATCTAAGTATGACCTGAACCATTTTAGGACTATCCCAGAAAGCCCCACCCAGTTTTCCAGCCTGTCAAGAAGTATGTTATGATCGACAGTGTCAAATGCAGCACTGAGGTCGAGTAGTACGAGCACTGATAATTTGCCTGAATCAGTATTTAAGCGAATATCGTTTATTATCTTTATGAGCACTGTCTCTGTGCTGTGGTGCGGTGCGGTCGGAAACCAGATTGAAAATTGTCAAAGTATCCATTCGAGCATAAGAATTTGTTCAGCTGATTGAAGACAACTTTTTCAATGATCTTGCCTATGAAAGGAAGATTTGAGATCGGTCTATAGTTGCTTAATATGGTCTTATCCAGATTGTTCTTTTTCAGGAGGGGCTTGACAACTGCAGTTTTCAGGGAGTTTGGAAAACTCCCAGAGAGAAGTGAGGCATTTACCACTTCTAGAAGATCTGCTTCTAAACTGTTTAACACACTTTTGAAAAAAGATGTGGGAAGTGTGTCAAGGGCGCAGGTTGATGTTTTAAGGTGCTGTACGGTTTCTTCCAAAATTTTGCCATCAATTTCTTTGAAGTCAGACATAGTAACTACTTTCTCAGGTGGTCTGATCTGTCTAACCCCAGGGCAACTCAAGGATGTGCTGATCACCTTTCTGATATTATTGATTTTCTCAGAGAAGAAAGAAGCAAACTCACTGCACTTGTTGTCTGAGAGCATTTCACTGGGAATCTGGCTTGGGGGGTTTGTCAGTCTCTCTACAGTAGCAAAAAGAGTGCGTGTGTTGTTTAAATTACTGTTTATAATATTTGAGAAGAAAGTCTGTCTAGCTTTGCCTAGTTCCATATTAAAAGCATGGATGCAGTCTTTGTAGATGTTATAATGGACTACAAGTTTTGTCTTCCGCCACATGCGCTCTACTTTTCTGCATTGTCTTTTCATATTTTGCACTGCTGTTGAGTTTCTCCAAGGTGCTTTTTGTCTGCCACTCTTCTTCCTGACTTTAACAGGAGCAATATCATCAATTACAGTTTTAACTTTTGAGTTAAAGGAATCAAGGAGAAAATCAACAGAGTCTGCAGATAAGCACTGTGCTGATTTGCTGAAGTTAAAATTAGGTGATAAAAGGAAATAAAATAAAGGAAATAAAATATAAAAAAATAGGAGATAAAATGTAAAAGCGATAGAGCAACGCGCGGAGCAGTAAGCAAGAGCGTCCGAACAGTAGCTGAGCAGGAAGTGCAAAATATATCAACATTGTCACAACCAAACATATCAACATTGTCACATTCTTTACCCTGCCAAACACTCAGAGAGTTGTCATGGCATAAATAATATTTTACAGTGTCACTGTTTTTACTGTTATTTTGATCAAATTAATGCAGCTTTGGTGAGCAAAAGACACTTCTTTTAAAAACATTAAACAAAATCATACCGACCCCAAATTCAAAACGCAGTGACTGTTCCATCCACTGTAAGATTAGTTTGACCCATTAGTCAAGTAGTCAGATCTGTATCCTTCCCAGCAGTGTGATGGTGTAGGATGTTCAATGTGATTCCTTTTAATTCACTTCAGTTTAACCTAATTAACTCACTGGCATGAAAATTGCTCAGTATTGCCAAAGTGAGGTATGCTGTGACTGTGTGTGATCTGCTCCTGTCTCTCTCTCTGTGTCTCTGCAGGTATAGTTCGCACGGCGGTCCCAGATATGGACAGAGAAGCTCAGGCGCAGTACCATGTGGTGCTCCAGGCAAGAGACATGGGCGGCCATCAGGGGGGTCTGACAGGGACCACCACTATCACTGTGCACCTCAGTGACGTCAATGACAACCCACCGCGCTTCACTCAAAGTGAGTCACACAACCAGCTCTGCTCCAGAACCTCCAAACACGTCTGTCTACTGTAATCCACTTCACTCTTCTGTTCTATTCTGTTCTATTCTATTCTATTATATTCTGTTCTATTCTGTTCTGTTCTGTTCTGTTCTATTCATAGTCTAGTCAAAGTCTAGTCTAGTGTAATTGACTAAGCTTTGTTTTATTCTAGTTTTATTCTACTTTGGTCTGGTCTATTCTAGTCCAGTCTAGTGTACTCTGTTCTAGTCTAGTCTATCTGCTTTAATCTACTTCACTTTACTGTTCTATTCCATTCTATGAAGGATCATATATGCTCAACTCCACCTTTCTATTCTATTCTATTCTATTCTATTCTATTCTATTCTATTCTATTAAATTATGTTCTATTCTATTCTATTCTATTCTATTCTATTCTGTTTTGTTCTGTTGTAATTTAATCTGCTGTACTTTTATTACTCTATTTAATTTGTAGTAATCTGTCTAGTTGTCTAATCTGGTCTAGTCTAGTCTGGTTTACTCTGTTGTAGTCTATGTTGTAGACTTGTAAATCAATTCCACTTTACTGTTCTATTCCATTATGTTCTATTTAAGATATTCTATTCTGTTGTAATCTAATCTGCTGTACTTTATTACGCTATTTAAGTTTATTGTCATCTGTCATAGTCTAGTCAAGTGTAATTGACTAAGCTTTGTTTTATTCTAGTTTTAGTCTACTTTGGTCTGGTCTATTCTAGTCCAGTCTAGTGTACTCTGTTATATTCTAGTCTAGTCTATCTGCTTTAATCTACTTCACTTTACTGTTCTATTCCATTCTATGAAGGATCATATATGCTCTACTCCACTACACTGCTCTATTCTATTCTATTCTATTCTATTCTATTCTATTCTATTCTATTCTATTCTATTCTATTCTATTCTATTCTGATAATCTAATCTGCTATACTTGGTTACTCTATTTAATTTTATTGTATTATGTTCTAGTCTAGCATGTCTGGTCTATCTAGACTAGTAAATTTAAAGGGTTAGTTCACCCAAAAATGAAAATTCTGTCAGTAATTACTCACCCTCATGTTGTTCCAGCCCCGTAAGACTTTCGTTCATCTTCGGAACACAAATTAAGATATTTTTGATGAAATCTGAGAGCTGTCTCACTACTTCATAAGCTTCTAGGCAGTTTCATTCTGCCGGTCCAGAAAAGTTAGTAAAAACATCGTTAAAATAGTCCAAGTGACTACCTTAAGTGATAAACCTTAAGTTTATCAAGCGAAGAGAATACTTTTTGTGCGCAAAAACAAAAGAAAAGAAGAAGATGACATAGATGGGTCTCGATGTAGTGTTTAAAATGGTTCTAAAGTGTGCATTTCCTGGATGTCCGAATCGTGAGAAACCAACGAGAAAACGTAAAAGTGCCTTACCAATGCCACAAAATATCCTCACACTTTCCCATCAAATGATCGTGAGCGTCATCTTCTCAGTCCTCGCGCATGTGTCGTAGCGCTCTCGTGAACTCAGTCAGAGGCCCACACAGAAGAAAATCAATAGTTGAATAAAGTCGTTATTTTTTATATTTTTATATATATATATTATGTTCTAGTCTAGTCTATCATATTCTGCTCTCAGTCTCACCTAGTGTTCTCTGTTCTGTTCCAGTCTGTTTTGGTCTGTTCTAGTCTAATTTAGTTTCTGAGAATATGAACTCAGAATTCAGTAGATATTTTGTTAAAGATCAAGGAGTTGTGGTGTGGGCTTTTCATATCCCTATCAGCATGTACGCTGTACGCTGTCCATTAGCTGGTAATGACACACAGTGCACTGTTTGCTAACATCACAAGCGCTGTTTCCACGTCCGCGGTTAGACTAACCAGCAGGAAGAGAAGACATGTGGGCGTTCAGATTTGTGTGTGACATGATGTAACCTTTTGAAATGGATTCATGCATTATTTCTCTTCTGCTTTAAGTCTCTCTGTCCTATTTTCCTGACTGCACTTCTGTCCACTTGTTAGCCGCAGCAAGCTTATTACACGCATACTATTCATGCTGCGGATGTGGTCTTATTGCTGTAATTGATTGACAGCTCAAAGACGTGAGTGGTGGTTTGGAGACTGTGGGTGTGATGTCAAGACATGAGGGACTGACTTGCGTCTGCTGTATTATATTCTGTCTGATTGGGATGCGATCTTATCAGTCGTACACTAGAGAGTCATGACGTACACAATTACTTAGCCGCATAAATCGTATCCCCAGTCAGAATTTTGCGAAATAGATTATTTCCCTTGAAATGTGTAATACTATTAGTTGAATTTTGCGGCGTATCATATTTGATGTGCTTCAATTATAGATTTACTCGTGTTCATCGGCTCCCTGAATCAATCTCTCTAATCACAAGCGTTTAAACCAACTGTTGTTTGTTTCTTTCACAAAAATGTCCTGTTCTGCCCTGAAAAGATGTATATAGAAGACATAAATATTCACATAAATATCTTGTTTATAAGTTTTACATACACTTGGTTGTTTAATATGGCATGTTGCCTTCTTGAGCATCAATAACGGCAATACAGAAATTTCAAAATGCATTAAATAATTTATTTTTTTACTGTGCTAGCTATTCATACTTTAAACTCTATATTAGCCCCATAGGTTTGTGATTTAAAGCCAACAGCAGTTTAAAACCTAATGGAGTGATGAATTTGTCTCATCTTACCATCTGAGTGTAATCCTGAATCTGCAACCACTGCATCCAATTACTATGAGAGAGCACCATCTCTCAAATTTATAGGGAATTTGCTGTCATGAATATGAAGAAGATATTTGCATCTGAAGATGAAATGGTAATGCATTTATGTTATCGTGTTTGTAATACAATTCACACTGACTTCATGTTATGGGAAGTAAAAAGGGTCTTCCATAGACTAATCAGCACTTATGGCTGTTTTGATTAATGAGGTGACACAAAAAGGAGGCTGGTCTAAGATTGGTTGTGGTTGTTGATGGATTTTGCACATTTTAAAAACATTAAATTATGCATAATTCACTGCCGCTGGTTACCCAGTTAAAAAAAAAAAAAGTTTATAAAGTTTGTAATATGAAAAATAAAGTTTGCTTTAATGTAGCATATCAAGTAAAAATCATAAAATAAAAACTTCATTAACACCCAATACTGCTCAACTAATATTAAATATTAAAATATTAAAACTGTGCATGACCCACTAGTCCATGCTTAAAAATTACAGCCTATAAGGCCAATTAAAAAATTAGATAATTAAAAAAAACATGCCAGAGCATTAAATTGAGATATTTCCCCCCCCCCCTTTCCTGGATTTATAATTAAAAGAAGCAGTACTGGACCCTCCAAGTAAAAAAAAAAAAAAGTGTTAAATTTTTTTGTTAATTCTTGGGGGTCTCTTAGCACTGATAACAAACCAGTTAATTGTCTTTTTGAACTATTCATTAAAAGAACCGTCTCGTAAGAGTCATTCGTTTTGGGTAACACATTGATCGCACTCTATAGTTTTGTTTCACCTAAAAGAACCAACTCATTAGAGTCATTCATTTGGCAATCGGAGTAGCATGGTTGTGCTGCCGCTGTATGTATTTGATTTGCTACAAAGAACTGTGTCATATTCGTTCAGGAATCAGAATACTGTGATTGATTAGAATTACTATGTATTTGATTTACAAAAAAACAAACCGGTATATATCAGCCATTTGTTCTCTAATCGAACTAAACTGGTCACATTGTAGAAATATTGTACAAATGAGCTTTGTTTAATATTTTGTGTTAGCATTTAACTTGACTGACTTGTGTAACGATCACCAGCTGGAGTGCCCTTGAGAGCCACCAGAGGGCACTCCACATAAGACTCTCCTATTCACTCACAAACTACAGTTCCCATAACTCACTGCCTGGACTCATCACTGATCACATTCACCTGTACCTCATTCCCTGATTGCATTCACCTGTCTCATCCTGTTAGTCTGTCTATTTATACCATGTTCATTCATTCACTCACTGCGAAGTCTTGTTGTACTGTTAGTCTGCATTTCCGAGCATTTTCCCTGGTTTCTTGTCTGGTTTTTGAATTTCTCGCCCTGGTCCCTGGATTACTCTCTTGCCTCTGGTCCCTGCCTGTTTTGTTAGTTTGTTTCTTTATTTGTTTGTTTGGACTGCCTACCTGTGTTTTGACCCTTTGCCAGTACTTTTGATTACGCCTTTGGATTACCCCTTCAATAAAAGCTGCACTTGGATCTCTCCCTTCGTGTCTCTGAGCAGTTTCATGACAACTTGATTCTTCTAAATGAGTGTGACGGTGGATTTTCCAGACTAAACTGACCATTTTGTTTTGCGCTATTTGTTATTTGCTTTTAGTACACTGCTTTACCGAAACTTGGCGACATAAACAAAATAAGGATGCGTTTATGCACCCGTAAAATAAGGGATATGCATTTAATGAAATTAATTTGTTTAATGAATACATCAAATCATTTAAAGTAGCATATCATGTAATTAAGTCAATTAAATTTGTAATCATCTGTCGGCTTTAAAGAGACACCCACTCTTTCGTTGCACAGAAGAGAATTAATCAGTTATAATGTCACACAGTGATATACAATGGATAGAGAGCATACTACTGCGGTTACTATTTCTGGCATATACAGATACGGGATAGATCATAAGAGTATGATATTCTGAGTTCAGCTGATGTGCTCATTTGCACATATGAGAACTGAACTGCATGATCACAGAAATACTGGTTCAAATACGGCCTGCATGATTTATTTCTGATCCTGTTCCTCTTCTTTCTCTCTATTCCTCCACTGTCCAATATAATAAATGACAAAAAGGGCTATAAATAAGATGTGGGGACACACGTTAAAAAATGTTTAAAAAGTGGTAAATCAAATTTTCCTCTCAGCACAAGTTTGGTATTGTTGTAAAGCGCAGCATTTCAACTTTGTGAATATTCATAGTAATTTCTCAATGGCATGAGTCTAATGAGAACTAATTTTCTTATTTAAACAAAACGATCTTTCAAAGCGATCCCGATTTACACATATACACAGAATTACAGTATTTCAAAATATCTGTCTAGTGAGTATTTACGCAAACATTATCTGTTATGTCTTAAGTGAACGTTGGGTTAACTGTTGGGGAAAAACATCTGATGTAAAACATTATATTACATGATCCGTGCTGTACAGTAGGTCGGACTGTCTGTTGGTCTCATGGAAAGGAAGTTGAATATATATTTTTCCTATAGATATTTGGTTTTGACTTGGTGTGTGCCAAATTTGGTGATATTACCAGGGATTTAAGATATGGTTGCTTGGTGATTTTGTTTTGGAACCTTTAACTCGATTTTTCTCAAAATTGAGTTTGCTGACTGTATCGACTTCAAACAGGTGTAGCTCAGTAATATTTTTTTGATTCCAACAAACCATACATCATTTTGAAGGTTTTTTAATAGAGAATGTGAAAATAACAAAAACTCATTTTTGAAAATGTGCTCATTCCGACTCATTTTGCCAGCACGGGTCACAAATGCAGCCGTAGTGAGCACAAGATACTTCTTACAAAAACAGATTCCAAACTTTTGAATGGTGTAGTGTAAACTGAATTTATATTGAGTATTAAGTTTTACGATTAAAAGAGACAGTCGCCTGTTTGTTTACTCTAGAATGTGCATGCCCATAGACCAGCATGAAAAATACTGATTTTTGTGTGTGATTTAAGCTAAAAAAGATGCCATCGTTGTCAGATTTCATTCCAGATTTTAAATAATTAAATAAGTATGCAAATGTTGGTGTTTCTCCATTGAAATAGATAGCTGTACTTGCATGATTGAAAATAGCCTTATGAGTATGATCCCTGATTAAATTTGCTTTAAAGGAAAAAAATCTGATCTTTTAGGCTTTTCCAGTGAGTTAAATCAGGTGCATGAGATTAGGAAGCCATCTGAACTGTGTATTTTTGCGCCAGTGATTGTGTGTGATGATCCTACAGGATCTGACAATGATCACAGAGTGAAGTCACTGAGCATCTTAACCTTATCCTGCACGTCTCTCGGGAAGCTGTGCTTTATTTCCAGGTCTGGCCTGTGTGTTACGGACGTTGTTTTCTGGTGTGTGGATTGAATCCCGTCTCTCAGCAGGAACTGATTCACAGTATTGTGAAAAGTGTTGCTGAATCTCTCAAACAAGCCTTGTGCCCACTGACCCGTGATGACTGCTTTCATTCTCCGTGCAGCTTTCTCGAAGTGCTAAAAACCTCAGCGCTGGGTGTTTGAAGGAGAGATATGAAAGTGTGGTTAGGTGTCGTGGGGGTGGGAAGCATCTGTGTGTACATGTGGATGAAGTATTTGATGTTGTCTGTAAATAGGACGCTTGCGGTATGTGCTGTGTGTGTGAGATATCAAAATTTGAGAGGTGAGTTTGAGTGACTGTGGATTTGATAAGGCTTATGGGTTTCTGTCAGTCCATATCTGTCGACTTTAATAAATGCGTGTGCGAGTGAGTAAACAAAGCCTGAAGCCATTCACAGCATCTGAGTCACCTCTGAGCAAGAGAGGTCCGGCGAGTTGGCGCGAGTCTGAGACTCGTAACTCAAAGCGGCCCTCCAAGTTCAACAGTTCTGCTCATTTTGGCGATATAAATCACCATCCAGAACAGCTCAAAGCTTCTGTAAAACACCCGCAAAAACTCTTGATAATAAAGGTTCCAAATAGGGTCTTTTGCAGCGATGCCTTAGAAGAACCATTTCTGTGCCATTAGCCGCGTTTCCATTACAGATTTGCGTAAAACTTAGCAAAACTAGCGATATTTTCGAAATGTTGATAAAAAACGATTGTGAAATGACGGTGTTTCCATTAACCGATGTTATGCGACTAAAACGTAATTTTTTCCTCTTGCGATAAGTCATTCCAAAAATCATGGCGACGGATGTTGGTAGGTTTATGTATATCCCAGCCACCGCACTAGCCATTATTTTTAATCAAAGAAGACGTATGCATGTTATTCAAGCATTAATGGCAAGGAAAGGCCCTTATACTTGGAGCGGCACATACGAGGTGTTTCTCCCTCATACTGTAATTGTGGCATTTATTTGTTAGAATCCAGTATTCCTGTAATACTTTTGTTTAAAGGTCTATTTAGGCTGAAACATTTTTTGTCACAGACAGCAAACATCTCCTCACTATCCGCTAGCTGCCTGTCCCCTGAACACACTGTAAAGAAACGCGGTCTCTGTAGACAGCCCAGGCTCTACAAATGGCAACAAAAACAAGCTGGCCCAGCCTGGACCACGAAACATAACAAACAGTGTTCCGGCCAATAACCGACAAGAATGATTTGGGGGTGGGGGTTGGGGGGTCTAGACTAACGTTAGAATTATATTCTCTTGAATTTTCATATGGCCGACACACGACCAAAGAGACGACGTTCCAATGAACAAATAGCAAAGAAGAGGGAAAAGGAGAAGGAAAAAGCAAAAACCAGAATTTACACCGGAAAAGCCTGTTTCAGGAAGCACAGAAGGGAGGGGGAGGGGACGGGATGAGGAGGAGGAGGAGGGAGGGTCGAGCTAGCCTCCGTTTTGTTTGACAATACTTCGAACGTCAACAAGAAGCGACGCCACCCAACATTGCTTAGAGCACCTTTAATAAAGAACTCTGTCTCATCTTCTGTCTAAACATACCGCGCCATCTGTGTTAAGTGGCCTAATCCTTTTTCGAATTGCCTGAAAAACCACCGCATGCGGGCATAAAACCTTTTTTGCGATATATGGGAGTTTTTGCGAAAGTGACGTGTTTCCATTGGGTGTATTTTCAATTTCAATTTGCAAAATTTGAAGGGTAATGGAAACGCGGCTATTGAGGAACCTTTCAGTGAACATTTCTTAAAAGAACCATTATTTTTCTTAGTGTGAAGAACATTTTTAATAATCTAATGCATTGATACGCAGTCACAAAAGCTTATCGTTTGCATGTGTTTTAAGTATTGCGGTTTAAATACAAGTGAATTTAAACCATTGAAGCTCAGTTAGCAGCGTCAGACAACTTATTTCGCTATATGTACGCGTTCTCTGAGAGACTGTTTCTCAGCACTGTCATAGAGCGTGAGAGCTTTTTGCCAAATTATTGGGCTTGAACGGTTAAATACACATACTTATGTGTCGAAGTGACCATGTCTTTGCAAGTAAACACAGTCATTAATGTCTTAAGTGAATGTAAACAGTTGAGAAAGAAAATGTATAAGTATATTGGATCCTTGCAGTCGGTCTTAAAGTGACAGCAGCCTAATATACCTGCTGTCGTAATTAATGTTAATCAAACAACAAAAAATTTGAAAATCTCTCTTTTCTTGACTGGAATCACTTTATAACTTTAATAAGAATACATGTATATTTAATTTACACAGTGAAGACTATGCTATGCTTCTTTATATATTTGATATATAAAAACTTATTTATGGAGTACAATTTAAAACAATTTATGTAGTATTTCTTATTTCTAGTGCTTGAAGTTGTTCAGGTAAGTCTATTTAATTTGTGTCTTTGTTTTCTTTGCTCTTTCTTTATCACTGTTTACTTGTCTTCAGTAAGCTTGAGAGGTTTTTTTTCTTAGCCTAGTATTAGTTTTTTGTGATATTGAAAATGGTGACAAGAATGATGAAATATGAATGGAATCAAATATTTTTATATCATAAAAACCTTATTTAAAGCAAAAAAGTAAGTACAGTATATCGTGATATATATCGTTATCGTGAAATAAGATTTTGGTCATATTGCCCACCCCTTCTTTTTCCATTATAAAGAACCTTTTTTGGAATGGAAATATTCCAGGGATATTGAAGGTTCTTAATGGAATCATAGATGCCAATAAAGAACTGTTATGCTTCTAAAAGTGTAAAGAAATTTTTTTTTTCTTCTTCCCTGTTAAAAAATACAGACGCCAACAAACTGTTTTTCCCTTCTAGTTTTTGAGTGATTCCCAGCATACTTTTTCGGGTTTGTCTAAACTTTCTGAAGTTTACAGAAAAGATTAAAATGCTTGTGTTTGTTGCATTTGCCGGGTTTGGTTCCGGATCGCTGCTCGCTTGCTCGTTTTCCACCTCGTTAGTCTGAAACAAGGAAGCAAGCAGCATTGTTTACAACAACAAAGATGTTGACCCCGTGAACTCAGAATTAGAGTTTTGTGTCTTTTAATGTGTGCTTGTTAGCTTTTAGACTAGTGTAGCTACACGAAATACACATTTAGCAGATGTTTGTGTTTAAAATGCTCTGTTTCTGTCTCTTCTGGAAAAATAGACCTCTAATACCACTGCTGACTAGCAAGAAGCAAATTGTAGAGTGACCTTTAATCTTTAAACTTGTCATATGTGGGTGTTTCTTCAGTTTCAGGCACTTTAATGTCGCAGGGATTGATTAAAAAAAAAAAAAAATGATTTCAAAAATATTGTCTTGGAAACTTGACCATACCTTCATAATTTATTTTTGCTGCCTTTCAAATGACTTTTATATGTTGATTTTATTGTATTACCCTGGTCCCAGGCCTAGACTTTTAATCTTAAAGTATAAAATCCATTATATAAAGTGTTTACAATAATCTAAATCAAAAGTGACATTTATAATGTTGGAAAATATTTCTATTTTAAATAAATGTTGTTCTTTTGAACTTTCTATTCATTAAAGAATCCTGAAAAAATGTATCAGTTTCAGTTTTCAACATTGATAATAATAATAAATGTGTCTTGAGCAGCAAATCATTATAGTAGAATGATTCCTGGAGGATCATGTGACACTGAAGACTGGAGTAATGATGCTGAAAATTCACAGGAATACAGTAAATACATTTTGCAATACATTCACACAGAAAACAGTTGTTTTAAATTGTAATAATACTTTACAATGTTACTGTTTTTACTGTATTTTGATTTGTGGCAGACTTGGTGAACAGAAGAGACTTTCAAAAACATTACAGAAATCTTACAGACCTTAAACTTTTTAACATATACATTATCTATGACATTAGGCTTAACCAGATAACACAGTTTTATTTAAACACTGTAAACCACACCGTTCAAGAGTTTTTAATGTCTCTTCTGCTCACCAAGGCAGCATTTATTTGATCAAAAATACCGTAAAGACAGTAATGTTGTGTAATATTAAATAATGCGACTCATCCTTGGGGCTAGTGATGTGCCCTAAAGTATACTCAAACAGTATAATAGCCAATGATTAGTGATATTTATTCCAAACACAACAATGATCTTTGATGGCGAACGCTACGACGATTGCCTGTTGTTGGCCCTCTGAGAAACGATTACGGTATATAGTGCTTATCATAATTATAAAGTGGATTACGGTGCTGATGATGCTCTTGACTATTATCAGCGTTCCAGAGATAATGTTAATCTGTGTTACGTTTCTTTCAGAGGGCTTCGGTCTGTCTGTGGAGTGCAGGGACTATCCGCCTTCCCGATGGATTCTCTCTTCAAAATCCACGCGATTAATATTTCATTTAAAGTTCAGAGCTTTCTGCATCAGTACGCAGCAAAATCACAGCTAAAAGATACAGCTTGGAGACCAACAATACATCTTCCTCCCTCTCCCTCCTACATGAATACACTCTTTCTGCCTCCTTTTCCGTTCGTTTGCCGGCTCTCCTGCTGCTGTTCCCTCTTTTGTTTCTTTCTATCTCTCCCCTAATCTCTCCTCATCCCTTTCTCCTCCTCAGAATAATACACAGTGATAATACACTGTGCAAAGAAGCCATATTGTATTCCCACAGTGTGTTTCTGTGATCATCTTCTCTTGGCTGCACTCAGCTTTAATGAATGTTAGGAGTTATTAGCTGGCACAAACTGCCTCTGGTGAATCACACTGTCTCAGCCTTTGTTGTTTGCATGATTCATTTTCTGTTCTGGAGCAAATTTGGCTCTTAAAAGAAGCAAGGAATCATCAGTGTCCTGCTTTATATTTCTATCACACTCTCTTCTTGGACCTTTTCAATCCTGTCTCTTTGAAATTCTCTTTCCAAAAGCATGTTTGGAATTTGTGGAATTCATCATTTTAGTGTTTGTGTAGCAGTACTGGAGTGATCTATCTATTTATCTATCTATCCATCCATCCATCCATCCATCCATCCATCCATCCATCCATCCATCCATCCATCCATAGTGGCGCTTACATCACAGTTATTGTTACTCATATTTGAAAATTAGAGATTGATTCAATTAAAATAACTAAACTAAGAAACCAATCTAAATTAAAGAACTAAGTAAAATAAATTTAAGGAGCATAACTCATATGTTTGTGCTATGGGCAAATGACCCCGTATGTCTTGTTGAGGAGAGGTGCACTGTTACTTTTGTCAGCAGTCAGACATACAGTATGACTTTTGCCTTGTGGATGATAAAACGGATGGAAAAATTCAGACATGCATTGTAGCGGCACCCAAACCATATTTTGGGTCCAGAATATCACTTCTTTGACTTGATCCGGTAAGCAACCACCCAAAACCCCCTAATATCCAAATAAAAGTTAACTCAGAACCCTTTGGCAACACATTTGTTTTTATTACTGTGATTGATCATGGTATAAGATATGATGTGTGTCTCTAGTGTGAGATGAGAAACACTTTTCATTCTGTTATGGAATGCAGTAGATTGCCTGTGTTATTTGCTGTCTCTAATTAGGTTTAAACAGACTCAGGCAGGTTTTTTCTTCTTTCATTTTTGGCCCATGATATAGCCGCTGCATACAAAGACTGTAGAGCCAGTTATTAAACTGCAGAAAAAATCTCTATGTGAACAAAAGGCAAGTTTTTTTTGCAGTGTCTTTTTATGGAAGTCTAATTTTGGGTAGAGGTCAAATGGATTTGAAAAGCTGTTGGATGGCTGTAGGGGGCTTGCCTTGCGTATCTGATGAGATTAATGATGATGTTCTAATTTTATGTTATCGGCATGTTTTGCCTGATTATTTACTTCACCCTCTCGATCTCTGTCTCCTTTAGGTATGTGGTCGTTTTCGGTGTCTGAGTTGGCCGTCCCCGGGGTGGAGATCGGTCGGCTCTCAGCAACAGATGCAGACCTGGGTGAAAACGCACGGATGGACTTTACGATCGTGGACGGAGAGGCAGGGGACACTTTCAACATAACTGGATTGAACCAAGAGGCAGTGATTTTGTTAAACAAGGTGGGAGTGGTGAAACAGAAATACCTACAGTAATGCTGTTTTCTTCCATGCTTCCCAAATCAGAACTAAATCCAATTTTATGGTTTATCTGACTCAAAACTGTTAGTAGTTTGTAGTCTTAACAGTGAAAACTGCATGAATAGTGAATGAGTGAGTGGGTTCAGACACACCATATGTATAAATATGCATATGAGCAAAGATGATTGCAAACGTTCCCATTTTTTTGTCCTCTTTTTCTCCACAGACATTCTCTTACGTCTTTTGGCATCATAATGCTTACATTAGTATGGCAACCAATGTTGCTGCACCAGATATGGATTACATTAACTGTCTGGACAAATGGATTCGATTTCATTACTTGCAAAATGACAGTGCAAATAGTCAATCCCAACGGTTGAGTGTGGTAAATATACAGTGTTAGAAAAGCCATATTGGGGTGGGCTCTTTTGAGTGTGGCTAGTGAGCAACTACTTAACACTCCCTAGCAACTGCATAGCAACCGGTGTTATTTTAGTATTATTTATATTTTATATACTGTAGTATTTATTAATATTTTGAATTAGCTTTTATTAGCAATATGTTAATCCAACCAGAACACCTATGCAACTGCATAGCAACACATTAAAAACACTCAGAACACCAAGCAACCACATAACAATGTAAAAATGCGGAAAATCCTAGCAAACACACAGCAACGCGCTAAAATGATCAAAACACTCTAGCATGGCAATGTTCTAAATCCATGCAGAACAACTTAGCAGCCCTATAGCAACACCCTGGCAACCGCCCAGAACACCCTAGCTACCACATAGGAACATTCTAGCAGCCATTTAGTGCACTAAAAATGTGCTGAAAACGTCTCGGTTATACATGGTAACCCTTGTTCTCTGAAGGAGGGAACGGAGACATATGTTGGAGTGACCGAATGAAAGGGAACCCAAACACCCTTGCATAGCAATGTTCTAAACCCATGCAGAACACCTTAGCAGCTGCATAGCAACACCCTGGCATCCACCCAAAACACCCTAGCGCCAAATAGCAAAACATTAAAAAAAAACAACAACAAAAAAAAAACACTCAGAACACCCTAGCAACTGCTTAGCAAAGCTTTAGTCTAAACCACCCAGAAAACACTAGCAACCACACAGCAATGTGCTAAAAATGCTCAAAACACCCTAGCATAGCAATGTTCTAAATCCATGCAGAACAACTTTGCAGCCAGATAGCAACACCCTGGCAACTGCCCATAACACCCTAGCTACCACATAGCAACATTCTATCAACAATTTAGTCCACTAACAATGTGCTGAAAACCCTAACAACCTCAAAGAAGCATGCTGAAAACACTCAAATCATCTTAGCAACTGCAAAGCAACACCCTGGTATCTACCCAGAGCACCCTAGCAACCACATAGCAGTACATTAAACAAAAACACTCAGAACACCCTAGAAACCACATAGCAACATTCTAGCAACCATTTAGTGCACTAAAAATGTGCTGAAAACCTTAACCACCTCAAAGCAACACTTGAAAACACTTTCAACGACTTAGCAACAACATCTTAGCAACTGCACAGCAACACCCTGGCAACCGCCCAGAACACCCTAACTACCACATAGGAACATTCTAGCAACCATTTAGTGCACTAGAAGTGTGCTGAAAATCCTAAGAATATATTAGCAACTGCATAGCAACACCCTAGCAACCACATAGCAACAAATGAAAAAACACTCAGATCACCTAAGCAACTGCATAGCAACACCCAGGCAACCACCCACAACACCTCAGCATTGTGGTAATGACTTTTGGCACTGGCTTTGTAGTTTCTTCAGAAAATTAAAAACTTTAATTGTATTTTTGTTGTATTTATTTTAAATAGTGAGAGGGCAGAGGGAAAAGCAAAGCATTTAACAAAGAAAGAAGGTACAGAAGAATGAATCACAAATTAGTTAAATTGACTCTGAGTTCAAATGTAAATGAGGATAATCTGCACCACAAACGTCTGCCAGCGAACATGCATATTAGTGCTGGTGGAAAGAGAATGTAACCTGCGGCGTGAGAGTGAGAGACCTCATCACAGCACACACAGGGAGCCATTTATTTAAATACAAACTTTGCAAGGATTGAAAATGTGCATTTCACATAAAAGGACTTTGTGTGGTGCCAAGTCACGCGTAACTAATTGAAAAGTGAAGAGATTCCACCTTTTTTGCCGAATCAAAATAAGCAAGCTGGATAATGAAAAGCAAGCTATTTTCTGCCCTGGTAAGTGCTTATAAAGACGTGTACGTGTGCGCGTGTGTGTGTGAGAGAGAAAAAGTGTGATTGTGTGTGTGTGAGAGTGAGTGAGTGAGTGATCCTTACCCATCTGATCCTCAACTCAATACTTCAATGACAGGTATGTGTGCTAGTTAAAGACACAGCCAGAACAAACAGAACGAGGAGAGGAGCAGATAAAAAGAAAAACAGGAAAGAGCAGGTTGTGAGGAACAAGATGAATCAGAGACATGGGGGGATGAGGAAAAAAGAGTGCATACGAAAAGCAAATTAGATAGAGGGAGAGTGAAGGGAGACTAATGCTGCTGAGTAACAAGGGAGAGGAAGCGAGTGGAGATGTTGATTAACAGACGGCTGTAGTTCAAGTGACAGAGCTTGTTTTGTGTGTGTGTGTGTGTGTGTGTGTGTGTTAGTGGCTCCCAGCACTCCTCATGCCCACTGCTCCAGTACAGCGACACCACTACACATTAGATACAGTCTTTCAGTGTGTCACCACACGCTACATTCTACACATTTGCAATGTTTTATTTTTCCCATGAAGTCCACTTATACTCTTAGTTATGAGTGGGTGTTGTGACCCAAATCTTGTATCACGACAGTATATGATAAAGTTATTTTGTCTCCGTCTGTCTGTCTGTCTATCTATCTATCTATCTATCTATCTATCTATCTATCTATCTATCTATCTATCTATCTATCTATCTATCTATCTATCTATCTATCTGTCCATCTGTTTGTCTGTCTGTCTGTCCGTCCGTCCGTCCATCTATGTCTGTCTGTCTGTCTATCTATCTATCTATCTATCTATCTATCTATCTGTCTGTCTGTCTGTCTATCTATCTATCTATCTATCTATCTATCTATCTATCTGTCTGTCTGTCCGTCCGTCCGTCCGTCCGTCCGTCTATCTGTCTGTCTGTCCATCTATCTCTCCATCTATCTATCCATCTATCTATCTATCTATCTATCTATCTATCTATCTATCTATCTATCTATCTATCTATCTATCTATCTATCTATCTATCTATCTATCTATCTATCTATCTATCTATTTGTCTATTTAGTTTTTCATGACTATTTTCCACTTTCTCTTTGATTCTTTTGGTCAGAAACTACGCTAAATATGCAAATGCAGATGTAAACTCTTAGCCAGTGCTTTTCATGCTTACGTTTCAGAATGCAACAATGCATGAAATTGAGCTTCGGTAGCCAGAAGCGTTCCCCACTGCACCTTTAAATTCTCTTTATGTTATGTAAATATGGTTGGTCATGTGTGCTCATGTCACTCCCGTTTTACTTGACGCCTCCTTTAAAGTCAACATGACATCAAAATAGACCCCGTTTACTTTCTTGACAGGCTTTTAATATGTGTCTTATTAATTTACATTGCTTGCATCTTCTGAGACTTAGAAGGTGGACTCCTACGGTTCTCCAATCTCATCGTGTCCAGCGTCACAAGTGCATCCATAACCCCTAATACAGTTCTGAAGCAGTCATGGATGTTAATATAACCACATCCATGACTTCCTTCCATCCTAATACCAGCAGAACAAGCCCTGCAGTCGTTTAAGTTATGAAATGCTGAAACCCAAACACATAGCTTTTTTTTTTTTTTTTTTTACTATCTATATAGTTTTTTTTTTTTTTCTACAGGGGTGCAGAAATGAAAAAGAAGTGTATGTGGGAGTTTCAACATCTCACTGAAATGAAAAGATATTTTGTAGCGCCTTCTGGTGCCAAAACACAGTATAAAGAATGATGGCATATGTGAGTATCAATAAATTGTGTTTTATGAGGATGTGTTTTTATCTTCAACACCAGGCCGTGGACTATGAGAGGCGGAGCACCTACTCTTTCACAGTGGAGGTGCAAAACCCAAACGTGGACTCGCGGTTCCTCAGGCGAGGTCCGTTTAAGGACCGTGCTATGGTGCGCATCACGGTTCTGAATGCAGACGAGCCGCCGAGGTTCTCCCGCTCTCGCTACCGGCTCGATGTGTCGGAAAACTGTCCTCCGGCATGTGTGGTGGGGAGAGTGGCCGCCGTGGACCCGGACACAGGCCTCAGTAACAACATAAAGTAAACACACTCTTTTTACCTCAGTATGGTTTGCTTTTATCTACTGTAGTCATACATGTACTGTAAATAGGTGAATCTCACAAGAACACATGTAGGTCACGTTTCACCTCAAAATCAATGCAAAATGCAAATATTTTGCATAAAGAAAATTAGGACATTTAGGAATATTACGTTTTGTATACATAGACATTATTTTCATGACAATTAAGCACATTTTCCCTAGATTCTCATTACCTAATGTGTCCATAAATGTAACTTTTTGAGTTTTTGAGTGTGTGCTTTTTTATGATTTTAATGACTTTTATTTAAAAAAATAAAATAATAATAATTACATTTTTTCTTAAAATTCATCAGCATACACAAGTATTTGTATTTATGACTGAGTTTCTTCAATTATACTTTTATGTCCCATGGACATTGTATTTATATTAAAATTAGCAGATTAAAATGTTTTCTTATTTTTATATGAAGGCCACATTAAAGCTATTTTGGAATATTTTCACCATTTATTTGTGCTAGTTTTCAAATTAATTGCATGTATGGTTTTTTTTTTTTTTTTTTTTTTTTTTTTACCCAAATATGAAAATTAATTATACAAAAATGAATTTGTATTTTTTAAAACTAGTTCTAAAATAAGAGCCATTTCATTATAAATCATGACTACTATGCGTAAAAATTGCTATGCATTATTTTCGCATTTCCACTATTGCCACAAAAAGGGTTTGTGAAAAAAGGTTGTGACAAAGATAAAATCTTTTAAACAGAATAATTGTATTGTGTATTATTTTCAATTAAGCTGTAATTATCAAATTATGCAAAAAGTGTAAAAAAAAATATTATTTACAGGGTTCCAACGCCATTTGGAAAAGTATTGAATTTGATTCGAGTCATTTCCAGGTTGTGTTTGAGATTTGTGTTTTTGTTTCAGATTTCTTAGATTAAGAATTTCCACAAATTAATTTATCAATCAAGCAGAATGTTTTCATGGCAAAAGTTTAGTGATTTAGTGATTGTCGAACACGACTGAATGAATTCAAGGTGCAGGTTTTCACTAAACACAAAACAGTTTGTCTTTA
The DNA here is from genome assembly GCF_963993115.1 of Abramis brama. Taxonomy (NCBI): domain Eukaryota; kingdom Metazoa; phylum Chordata; class Actinopteri; order Cypriniformes; family Leuciscidae; genus Abramis; species Abramis brama. The sequence continues at coordinate 28,445,304 of NC_139984.1, forward strand.
CCAAAGCAACTAAGCGAGTCTCTTCACTCAGACTATACTTTGCTGTTTGGTGATCGTCCCACATCAAACCACATTTACAGTATTAAACCGATGTGTCAGAGGTGAATATATGGAGGTTATAAAGCGTTTTAAGTTTCTTCTCATCATATACGTGCATGCTATCACTTTGAGAAAACCAATAAAAAAAAACAGGAAATAATGCTGTATGAACCATTTATGTTAAATATGGTCTGGACACAATTGTATTATTTATTTGTGTTTATTTCAGGATACAATGTTATTAGCCTAATCAAAATAAAGGAGTATATTATTCCCCCCCGCCAAAAATGTATTCCCACCATAGAATGCTAAATATTGAGATGTGATGGAAATGACATTTCTTGGCTCTGAAAAATGATGTCTAAGATAAAATGTGACAATTCTCCTGTGATGCTTGTATATGCACTGTCCACAGAGAAAGGAAAAAGTAAGTGGGAGTGTAAAAGTGTTTATTTTCTACAAGTCCACAAGGACAAAGTGCCCACAGATGCATGATGTGGGTTTTTGTTTTGCATTACAGTAATGAGAATGAGATTGTAGAGTTTTCTTCCTGTAGATTTTGAGTTGAAATATCACCCGGACATGTTCTTGACAGGTTCTTGTGGGTTTTGCCCATCCAGCACACAGATATAAATATTGCATCATGTTTCTGTCTTCCACAGGAACTATGTGGGCTGTTTTCAACCTGCTCCTTTTCACTTGCTAAACCCGGTTATTTATGCACTGGCTCCTTTATATCTTCTAATCTGTCTGCCCTCCTTCTTTTATTCCTGTCCATTTCTTCTCAGGTACTCAATTGATCCCGAGTCAGACCCCGAGGCGCTGTTCCGTATCGCCTCTGACAATGGACTCATCACCACGGCTGTGGAATTGGATCGGGAACAGGAGCAATGGCATAACATTACTGTCATCGCCACACAGAGAGGTACCAGAACTCCTCGCCTTCACTCTTAATTTCACACAGGTAGCAGCTTGAAATCGGTCCACAGGAAAGCTATTACTTCTGCAGCGGCTGTGAACATGAAAGCTCATGGTAGAGACACACGCAAACAGAAAAGGAAGAGAAAAGAATAATAGAACGAAAACTCAAATTGCTTTTGAGTCTGGTCCACACAAGCTCAAGGTCGCCCTTTTGCGCTCCCCGTTGGCCCTCATAAAACACTATCTTGCATCCTCAGAAGTAACTCGGAGAATGGAGTGGTTTTGTTCAGCCTATATTCAGTCATTACTTTCATATTAGAGTGCGATAAGTGTGGCTCTGTTATGTCTTTATATAATGTCATGTTCTGAACATCAGATGAGCGAACGATGACGTTCGGGCCACTTCTGGTCGTGATGTAACGTTATGTCCCAAAAGAGCATGGAGCGTATGGAGAACAGTAAACCAGACAGATTGGAGTTAGCTTCTGTTTTCATGGTCAGTAAGATTTAGCTGACCTACTTGGGGCTTAAAAGCTTTTGATTTCTGACTTCCTTGCTTTTTTATATAGTGCACTTCTGAGAATTTCCCATCATGCTGTTCTTTTCTCTTTCTTAGACAGCCCCAACCAAGTTACCAGGGTAGCGGTTTCCATAGAGACACTGGACATCAATGACAACGCCCCTGAGCTGGACCGACAGTACAACACTGCCGTGTGCGACTCCAGCGCTGCCGGACAGGTCAGTGACCCGATGAAGCCTGCTATGAGAAGATTATTCTTGTCAAGAAGCACCCACTTATAAGGAACGACTTGTAAAACAACCAGAAACATAAAGATCTAAAACAAAATGAAATAAATAATATAAATTGTTGCCTCACAACACCTGTTAACAATGTTAAAATTACTAATGCATGTCGTCTCTTGTCATATTGGCTTTAGAAAATGGTGGCAAAGCAATATGATAAAATAGATATGTGTATGTGGATTATGATTGTTTTTAATGTTTTTAGTTTGTGATGTGATGCCACTGCCCCAATGTAATCGCCCCTTGTGGGATTAAAAAAGTGCTTAACTTAACTTAATATACACCAGTGTTCAATAAATTGGAATAAACAGTTATTCTGCCAAGTAACATAACTGAATATCTGAGATGCTTGATTCTGATTGGTCAGTAGCAGCATTCTGCATTAACCTATTATTGGGTAATTATTCGCTGCCCCAGGCAACAGATTTCCTACAATAGCTGTGCCAGCTTTATGTTTGTTGTGTCTGTTCCTTCTCGCATATTGAAATAATGAACACAAAATAAATCCCTTTAGGGTGAGACCTATTTCTGATCACCCTGTCAGGGTTTATTTAGCAATAATGATCAGCTGACTGCACATTGTCTTTTATTTATAATACTTTCTATATCTGACCAAACTAGTATGGTAAAACTAACCCTATGCATTCTTGCAAAGAGATTCGATTAACAAAGGCATTTCAGAACAGCAGCATTTTGATTTAACCGACTGATGTTATTAATGATGCCAGTGCACAGTGAGTCAGCCTAATCATGACGTGCTGTTAAACTGCTAAGCCTTGCTGTTCAGTGGCAAAAAAAACGGACTTATTTGTGCAAATCATGAACACTGGAAAATTTTAATTGCAGCTCCAATATAAACAGTGCAACATTTCTGTCATGGTGGGTTGCAGGAAGGCAGACGAAGAAGACGATCATTTCAAATACAAAGTTTTAATTACAATCTAGAAGATAGGCAAACAGGTTGATCCACACACACTTAACATAACAGTGATCGGACAGAGAATGGGTGTGAGGGACCAATTTATACAGCAAATGAGGATGATTAATCAAACACAGCTGAACCAAATGAAATGACCATGGTAACAAAGGTGTGGCGGGAAAACTGAACAAAGGAAAACATGTGACTAATGAAAACAAACTGTGACAGTTTCGACCAAACAGGTCTGTTATACGTGGAGTGTTAGTGTAACAAGGGCTGCGGCCTTTAGCGTCCTTGTTAGCTCGCCCCATCCCTTGCTCGCTCGATGCAAGTAGAACCGAATGGGTCACATTGGTGCCGTGACCTGGATGGGAGAGAGGTTCAGGGGGTCTATTAGTGTTAAGGTCCTTGCACACTGAGTCCGAAATTCTTGTTTGAAATTTTTGCACGTTAAAAATCAAATACGACCTCAAGTTGTGTCAATCACACACTGCCTCCGAAACGTCCGTCCATCATAAAAAAAAAAGTCACATCCGTAGCAAGCATTTTGAGTGGGGTTTTGACACTTCAGAGCCACCGTACAAGCGAACGCCAAAATCCAGAACTGTTCAGGATCAATTGGTTCACAGAAATTGATGGTCTTCATTATAATATGAGGCTTCAGTATCGCTAGCAAAGCATCAAACTGAGCCACTGACATCCTAAAGTAAACTTTGAATTGCTCGGGATAATCCCGCAGCTCTTTGATAGGGAGGTGGAACTTTCTCTCTACGCAATCTCAGGCCCCGTTTACACGTACATGGTTATTTTGAAAAACGGAGACATTTCCCTTCGTTTACACGCAAACGGAGAATTCTCCTCTGAAAACGATTCTTTCTAAAAACTCCGGCCAGAGTGGAGATTTTGGAAAACTTCGTTTGCATGTAAACTGAGAAAAACATGTAAACTGAGTTTTAGGCAGCCGACGTCACAGTATGCGACAGAACTTGCACCCGTGTCAAAAGTGCGACCTTGTTCAAAAGAGAAAGAGGAAGTGATTCGTTGCTGTTGTTGCTATTTTCGGGATTCTGATTGGCTAACGTGGGCTTGAGCTTCTCGTTACACTGCCACCTACAGGTCTGGCATGCTCTTGACGGCATATATACACGGTTTCGTGTAGACGAACACTTTTCTGAAAACTGACAGGTGTGCACAATGTTATTTTTGAAAACGGAGAGGGTGAAATGTCCGTTTATGAAAATAGCCGGCCACGTGTAAACGTAGCCTCAGGATTGTTGGATAGACCCAATATTTCCTCATTCTTTTTATCTTGTTAAGAAGAGAGAGGACAACAAAATCATCCTCAATGCTTGAAGACTTTGCGAATATTTTCAAAACAGATTAATTAATACTCATCGGACTCAGTGTACAAGGTTTCTATGCGTGACGAATTTTTAGGATGACGAATTAGCGACTGACACTAGAGGCTGTGGTCTTAAGTGTCCTTGTTAATGCTGGTTTGAATCCCACTCCGAGCTGGGAGAATAGAACCAGAGGGATTACATTAGACTGCAAATCCTTGCTGTTCAGTGGCAAAAAAAAAAACCCTGACTTCTCAGTCTTTCTCCATTTGCGTTTCAGGTGGTGCAGGTGATTCGAGCCATAGATAAAGACCAAAGCAGCTCCAACTCTCCCATCCACTTCAGTATTCCCGCAGAATCCAGCAGTGCGCTCAACTTCTCCGTCAGAGAGCGAGGAGGTGCGCTCTCCAGACATCTTCTGTCATCCATCCGTCTTCTCTTCCCCATCAGTTTTCCTCATCTCCCTCCCGGTCTCTGTCCAGACATATATCCTCCTTCATTACGCTCATCCATTTATCTTTTTTGTCACATTCTGCTCAGATGAACACAGCAAACTCCCTTCTCTGTGCTCCAGCAATCCTTTTTTTCATTATCCTGCTCTCCGCTTCAATCTGCTGGTTTCTAATTTGCACCCCAGAATAAAAAATTATTCATCATTCATTTCTCTCTAAACCTGTATGCTGTTATTTTTTGCTGTGGAACACAAAGGGAGAAATGTGAGAAATCTGGTGTAAGGAAAATATCTGTATTATATATTATATAAAATGGTATAATATGATAATAATATAATAATTAACATAAATAACAAATATAATTAGTGTATATATAAATATACATATATACATATATATATATACTATATATATATTATTCTTTTTTTTAATCCTTTTCATTTAATTTTTCATAATGAGTCACATGACTGATGATTGTTTATGTTCTTTTGCTTCCAGACCACACAGCGAGTCTGGTGCTTTTGTCATCCCTGAAGGCTTTTCCTCATTCTTCCCCTTTACCAACTCTAAAAATACCCATAATGCTCCATGACGGTGCTTCAGACCTCAGGAGCACAGGAACGATTACCGTTACGGTGTGTCCGTGCCAAAACGGAGGCATGTGGGTAGAGGAACAAAAACCAGAAACGGATGAGAAGGATAAACCATCTTTGCCGGACTGGGAGAGGCAAGCGGCGTGTTTGCCTGTACCGTCAAACTCCTCGCTGCTGGGAATCAGCTCGGCCGCCATGTTGGCGATCCTGGCCTGTGCGTCAACTTTTCTGGGTCAGTTTTGATTTTCAGTCCATTTCATCAGATTATTGTTTGCTACTCGCCCTTCGCTCCGCCTCTATAACCGGCTGGTATAATGATGTGTTGTTGCTACATCTGTCCATCACTCCCTGTCTTCATCCACCATTGCCTCCTGGTGTGTCTTTTAAACTGCTGCTTTTCTTCCATATATGTATGTTTTTGTGGGTCGTTCGAACTTTCCGCCAAGCTGCCTCATTTTTTCTGCTCTGTTTGTCAGTTAGGCTTGCTAATGAACATGTTTGGGTTTGATTTCTGCTCTAAGTCAGTCATAATAAATAGCATTTGATGAGTGCTGACGGCATCATATGGCATTTTGAGATTGCGGAACAACACTTTCCCTCCCTCAAGGTTCCCCAAATGACATTGAACACTCACTAAGTAAGTAAGTGAGAGGTGGAATAGGCATTTTCTACAAATACACTTTGATGTCTTACAGTGTAGCCATATGACAACATATAATTTTCCTTCACTGTGCAAAAAAAAGTGGCAGTCTTTTAAGTAACCAATAATATACTGTTTTTAAACCCCATTACTCCTTCAAACTCTTTTTGCTGAAATCCTCCACAAATTGCTTTATTAAACACATTTTGATATGTTGCTTGTAGTAAATCACTACTTTCATCAAGTTATTTAGTTGCTGTTGTTAACAACAGTTAACAGTTGTTAACAATTTTACAGAAAATTTGGAAAATATGTACTATAATATATATATATTAACATATTATATATGTAATATAATATGTACATAATGGAAAAATTGCTTGAAATTGGAACCGCTCTAATGTATTTTCTCATTGGGAATTTTATAGATATTGTTATTACATTTTCTTGGAAGTGTTTACCATGATATAATTGCATTTCTGCAGAAATAACAATTTTCATTTGTATTTAGTTGGGGGGTTTTTTTGTGCCAAAAATGAAAAATGAACAGTGAAAATTTTTTAGGAACAACATGGAAGAAACCTTGAGAATGATTCACTCAATTTTAGTTTAAAAGAAATTTCAATTTAGTACATTATAAATCATTTTTAAGATAAAACTATTTTTAAGAATAAGAATACGTTTAAGAAAGGTTTAAGAATAGTTTTTAAACCATTTTCCCTTGCCTTATGCCAATGTTTCCCCCATTTTTTCCCTTAAATATCTTTGAATACATTTTTGTTATTAGAGCTATTTTTAAACTGACAGTTATGAATCATTGCATCAGAAGTTAGCACTGAAACTAAAATAAATCATGGTAACTTTGAAGTACCTGATGTTGTATATTTGTTCTGACTGAAGGCAGTGGTTGGTGCACTAGATGCAGGTTTCCCTTTTAAAGGTTGAATCATTTATATTAATCATTTTGAAGAAACATTGTGCTACGGAGTTGCCATATGGCAATGTTTCCTTATTGTATCTGTTATTAAAGCTATTTTATGTCTGAAAATTAAAGGGAAAAATATGCCACTGTTAGAACACAATGCACACTTGCACACATTACTTATAGTGAAAACTAATTAGCTATCTATAATAAGATGTTTAACTTACTTAAGTTGACTGAACAATTTATGAAGGTTACACAGCTTTTGTTATAGATTATTTACAAAGGAAACGAGAAATTGTCTATTTTGCACCATACAAACAGTGGAGAATGGTGCCTAGCAACATCAGGGTCATGGGTTCAATTCGCAGGGAATGCATTAATTGGAAAAATAAATGTATGGCATGAATTCAGTGCAAGTCGCTTTGGATCAAAAGTGTCAGTCAAAAGCTTAAATGGAATGTATCTGTGTATTGATTGTACATGTATCTGAGGAAAGTGGCTGTAACTTCCTCTCGTTTTTTTCTCGCTGTCTTTTGTCCGATAGTGGTGGCTGCGCTTTCGCTATCGTTGCGAAGGCAGAAACGGGACACTCAGTCCCCTGTGGAAGACGATGAGATCAGGGAGAACATCATCACGTATGATGACGAGGGAGGCGGGGAGGCGGACACGGCCGCGTTCGATATCGCGACCCTGAAGAGCGCCCCCCAGAGCATGCGCAGGGCACAACGCCTTCGAGACAACAACAATATGTGAGTGTGTTTGCGTCTCATTTCATTGTTCGAATCGCCTTGATTTAATGCTGCCACTATCTGATCTTTCAAATCACATGTCATTTCTTGACATTTGGTCTAGAAATGCCATATTATATTATTAGCCCATGTGAATCATTCAGCTGACATTCACAACAAACACAAATTTATGTATCTTTCTCTGGAATCTCTGGTTACTCGAAATACGTTCAGTCGCCCTAAATGATGTTAACTGCTTATCTGATTAATGACGGCTCTGTACTCAGGGGTGTGTGTGTGTGTGTGTGTGTGTGTGTGTGATTTAATGAGCCTTCGCATGCAAATTGACAGCTGTTTCAGTGCAAAGTTCATCTAGTTAATATTTATGCTTGAAACCCACACGGTGTCCTCTATCCATCATATTCCTGTTAGATGTCATTGTAATACTCCTGGGCAGGTTGACGAAAGTACTTCACATGCAAATATTTTTAAAGATACAACTGACAGTTTTTGAATCGTTGCATCAGGAGTCACAACTGGGACTACAAACAGATCTTTTGATTAACACAAAACTTACTGGTAACTCAGAAGCATCTGGTTTTGGTGAAATAGTTGGAATGCAGTTTTCCTTTAAAAGCCCCATTAAAAGCTTAGAGATGTACAGTTTTCTTGAATTTGGTGATGTATTACCCAATTAAACATAGGGGTTATGCAATATTTGCATAACTAGCCCAATGGCTTAACTATGGAAGCCCATTTCTGCCACATAAGAGAAAAAAAATTGAAATTATGAGATAAAAAGTCAAAACTGTAAGATACTGTTATAATGTTGAGATAAAGTTGAAATTGACAAAAAGTTATAATTATGACAAGTCAAAATATTAGACTAAGTCACAATTAAGAGTTAAAAAGTTGAAACTTTATCTGTTATGAGTTCTTATTTTTGTCTATTTTCGACATAAAAAGTCTAAAATATGAGATACTATGTCATAATTTTGAGATAAAAAGGCAAAATTGTAAGTCATAATTTTGAGATAAAGTTGAAATTGACAGTTATAATTATGACAAGTCAAAATATAAGATAGCATGTTGTAATTTTATAAAAATTATATAAAAATTCGAAATTATGAGATATAAGTTGAAACTGACAGTTATAATTATGATAAGTCAAAATATTAGGTACAAGTCGAAATTATGAAAATTATGACATACAAAGTCATAATTAGGAGTTAAAAAGTTGGCATTTTATCTCAGTTATGATGTATCTTATTTATTTTATGTCATATTTTTGACATTAAAAGTCGAAATTATGAGATACCATGCCATAATTATGAGATAAAAAGCCAAAGTTGTAAGATGCCGTCATAATTTTGATATAAAGTTGAAATTGACAAAGAGTTATAATTATGAGAAGTCAAACTGTCACAATTAGATAAAATGATGAGAAAGTTGAAATGGACAGGCCAAGTAATAATTCTGATGAAAACTTTGAAATTATGACATACTAAGTCATAAGTATGAGTCAAAAAAATTTATGTCATAATTATAATTTCTTTTAAGGTCATACTGTCGACTTCATAATTATGGTTTAACAAAGCATGATTTTTTTTCCGTACGTGGCAGAAATGGGCTTCCATACTTAACTGCTATAATAATTAAACCATTTTAGATTTTTAATGTCTATTTTATTACAACAGGTATTCTCAGGATAACCTGGACAGCATCAGAACCTTCAGCTTGAGTCAGAGTTTGGGTTTGGACCCACGGCGTCCCGTCTCTGCACCCCTCTACGGACGGTACTGTTACACCATCCAGACCCTTCCAGCCCCGAGAAACAGACTCGGCCTCGACCTCGCCAAACTGCCATACGTTCTCCCCGCCAGCCAAGGCCAGTCCCGCGGCCCTTTAGAATCCGGTTCTGTGTTCATTGACAAAATCAGGGATGGATCAGAATGTAAAGGAGCAGACGGATCCACCGACAGCATTCCGAAGGAGAGCGAGACAGGAAGTGAGGTCATCTCTGAGAGCCACACACTCAGCCAGGATCAGGTAAACTGATATTATCACATTGCAATCCTATAGAGCACAACTAATAGAATTTTTAGATTTTAATTTAGATTTATAAACTTACCTAAACAGACCTATGATGAGCTCTGGAGTTGGTTAGCTATGAGATGTGCTTCTTTTAAAGCCACAAATCAGTGTGATTTAAGATCAAATTGACACATTTTCTTTGAAGAATTAAACTACCCATAATCCTGAAGAGACATCCACCAAAAAAAAGTTAAAGTTAAAAGTTGAGGGTTAGTAAGAAATTAATACTTCATAAATTAATTCTTCAGCAAGAACATATTAAATTGTTCAAAAGTGACAGCAAAGACATTTACAATGTTACAAAAGATTTATATTTCATATAAATGCTGTTCTTTTGAATGTTCTGTTCATCAAAGAATCCTGAAAAAAAATGTTTTCACAAAAATATGAAGCAACACAACTGTGTCCAACATTGATAATAAAAATGATCTTCTTGAGCAGATATTAGAATGATTTCTGAAGGATCATGTGACACTGAAGACTGGAGTAATGATGCTGAAAATTATAATATTATTATAATATTATTACAATATTACTGTCTTAACTGTATTTTTGATCAAATAAATGCATCCTTGGTGAGCAGAAGAAATCAAAAACATAAAAAATCTTACAAACCACAAACTGTTCAATGATAGAGCATATATAAATATGAAGCTATTAAAATGGCTTAATGTTCCTCACCATTTTCTATTGTTTTTTTCCTCAGTCTGTTCATTCAGACCAGGTTCTGTTCGTGAAGGGCTCCAGTTCCTACTCGGAGGCTTCCAGCTCTTCAGTGGGCCATAAACCGGAGTCGTCCCCTCACTGCTTGACCACGCGAGCCTCCATTTCCACCATCACCACGGACGACTCCGCCCCCGCCTCGGCTCTGGACAAGAACGGAGACGTCACTCCCATCAGCACCAGCCAGAGCACCGCCAGCCTCGTCACGACGGAGATGCCCTTCAGAACGATGGAAGGTACTCTTCTGAGGGGCGGGACCACGCTTCTCTACCCAGAAGCTGTTGGACTAATGGGCTTGTACGGGGTGGGCGGGCAGAACTATGTGCCACACCTAGTGATGCCCCTCCCAGGAGGGGCGGGGCTGTATGAAAGGGGGTGGGGCTTGGGGAATGGGAAGGTTGGACAAGCGAACTCGGAAAAGACAAGCGGCGATTCGTTGACTAACAGAATGGGCGACTTCCTGCAACATCGGCTTGCCCTGGTGACCTTTGACCCCATGCAGCCGCCATACGACTCGCTGCAGACGTACGGATTGGAGGGGGGCGGCTCTCAGGCGACGTCTCTCAGCTCGCTCGAAAGCGACGCCGAAAAAGATGCAGAGGGACAGAAAGACAGATTTGAGGAATGGGGACCCAAGTTTGACAAGCTGTTTGATATTTTCAGGGAACGAGCGAAGGAAAAAGAGGACAACAGAAAGCACGAGGGTGATTTGTTAAACGGTGATCACCAGGAAGAGGAAATGAACAAGACAGAGAGTGAGACAGAAACGAGAAAAGAGGACGAAACGGCTGAATCGAACGAGACACGGCGGGTCGAGGAGGAAAACATTGAGGAAATGGAACGAATGCAAAACAGAAAGAGACACTAAATGGGAACAAAGAGAGAGTGAGCGTTCAAAAGCAATAAGTGCTGAAAGGAGCCAATGAGCACAATCCGGACAAAGAGAATTTTATATGGACCTGCCAAATACTAGTATGTCAGTGTTTTAGAGGAGCAGGCGGTCTTATGTAAGTCACTCGCTCAGTTTTTACACTCGTCCAGCCACACACACAGTGCTTACGTCGTAAGATACAAGCTCATCTTCATCTTAATAAATCTATTATTTATTTCAGGCTTAAATCTCAGATTTTTAATGTGGTCTCAGACTTTTATACCCAGCATTAACCAGTGTTTTTCTGCTCTCGCATTGTGAAAAAGACACAATCTGCTCACTTGATTTAAAACAATATCTTATCAAATTATTTCACGGTTATTTTAGTATATTATTTATAGATTGTTGTATTATTTATAAATATTTTGAATTAGCTTGTATTTTTACAAGTTTGAACTTGAACTAGTTTGAACTTGTCATTTTTTTATATTTCTATATGGGTTTAATTTTATTTTATTTCAGATTTAGTTTGTAATTACTTGAGCTTAAATCAACTTAAATATATATCAGTTATATGCCTGAATAAGTAACCTTTCTAAGTTTAGTTTTAAAAAAAAATTTAATTACCGAAAATGACTTTTATGTTTAAGTTAACTACACTGAATTACGCCTGTAATCTTGTTTCTCTCCCCAATGAGAGCACTTTAAAGTTTAAAGTCTCACCTTTTCTTCACTTCTGATAACTATATAAATCCTTGCTGAGTGGTAAGTGAAGAAAAGAAATGCTGAAAAACATTTGTCAATGTTTTAAAAATTCCATAAATTACAGAAATGTTTCGATTACAACCTGCACTCTTAGAAGAAAAGGTTCTATATAGAACGTTTAAGGGTTCCGTCATATACTGTATAGAACCTTTAATGAGCTTTTTTATTATTTATGAGTAAAATAAAGCCTGTGGTAAACAAAACTTAATGATATTTTGACATTTTGTTCTACAATGTATATTACACACACCCATACCAAAAACATGAATTTTGAAGCAGTTATGTTTCATTTTGAATATGTTTCTAATAAGTAACTAGATTAGGCAGCTTGGGGTGTAAGTGTGTGCAGTTTACGTTATAGAACAAAAGGTCAAAGTATTGTCAAGTTACTGTATGTTTACCACAGGCTTTATTTGACTCATGAATTAAAAAAAAAAAAACATTATAAAACCCCACTGGCAAATCTCGAGGGAACCATGGCGAATTGATCTTCCGGGTTTTGGCGTCATCCCTGCATCACACAATTGTGCAATCATTTAAGACATTTCTCCTTTTTGGCATACAGTAAATGGTCCTTTAAAATTGAGCAAAGAACCCTAAAGTTTTTTAAAGGTAGGGTATGGGATTTGCAAAACGGCCGGCAGATTTTGAAAATACACAACTCCTCCAACGCTGGCCCTGACTCCACCCATTCATGTGGAGGGAGGGGGATGGGGGGAGGGGGGTATGGTACGACCGTTTGATTGACGAACTTACTGTCCAATGATTCTAGGTGGTCTTGGAAATGATTGGCTGGAGTTTTTCGAGTCCTGCCCGTTCCACAGATGATTAAATTGCTTAATTTTCATTTCAGTGCTTCTAACTCAGTGGCTGTAAGTGGGTTAGGAATAGGATTTCAAGTGATTTTGAAAAAATTGACAAAAAAGAGAATCACATACCCCACCTTTAACCCTAAACCCTTTTTTTGTGTGTAATAAATTGCAACAGTCAGGCACCAGAAGTAAAAACTCCATTCATTTTCCCTATAGGGAAATTTAAAAAAATAACTTATTCAAGACAGCCCTACTGTGAACGACGAGGTTGCTAATCGATAGTATTTGCTTCTGTTGAAGCCGTCAGCCTGCATTATTTTAACTTATTCTTAAAATAATCGTGTTTAACAGTGGAATTTGTGGTGAAAACTACATTAGATGCTGTACAGAAAATTACACCAATCAGAGTCGCACAATCAAATTTTGCCAAAAGAGCTCTTTAGCTCCGCCCACTCCCATGAAGCACTGCGAGTGGCGTAATCGAGAATCCGTTTTATCTCTCAGAATACTTAAATATTTGTGTATATGTGCATATTTTATTGCATTAAATTAAAATATATATATATATATATATATATATATATATATATATATAAATATAAAGACAACATTTGTAAATGAGTAGTTTTATATTTCTCCAATTTCTTAATTCGATTATGCTGTTTGCAGTGTTTCATGGGATTGTAGTTCTTTCCCTCACTAAACACAGTCTTGTACCTTTGTATTTTTGTCTGATTTTCAAATACTTTTTTTGCTTCAAATCAAGGTTTGTAATGTTGTGATTCACCTCATAGCTGGTTGGATTGGTTCATGGCTTATAACGCTTTAACAAAGACTTTTTTTAAATCCCTATTGGAGAAATGAATGGAAAAAAAACTTCTGGAACCAACGCCTCTAAAAAAGTGTGTGGCCACTAATGCACTCTTTATGTAAGTGGTGATTTGCCTTGATTTTTCTTTAAACATGTACAGGTCATAGCATAAATATGAGCTGGAGATCCACTAAAATAGGGCCCGTCTCGTTCAGCAGACACACGTCTTAGTCGGCTCTCTCAGCGCTCTCGTGTTACACTTTAGTTAATAATTTACACCTGACAATAATTTACTTGACAAGTAAAAGTTATGGAACATCTCATTTTTGAAATATTGATTTCAGCCCTGCATTGTTTGAAAAATAGGTCTCATGAAATATGTACAATCGCTGATAAATTCATATTGACGCTTGTGTATTAATAAGGCAGCTCTCTCGCACGGATTTCGGTAGCGAGAAAGCTAAGCTGTTTAAAATGGTTCGATAAAAGGCTGTTTTTACTAGGTCACCGCAAACACACACACGTCAGTGCTTAAAGACGATTTGCGCATGGCTTACTTCTATCCGTTTTTAGATCAGTTTTCCTCTGTTCGCTAGTCAGGATGCTTTGTCTGGTTTAGCTGAACTGCTTCTTCTTTTACCCTCTTTGGTTTTAAAGGAAGACCTATGCAACTGAAACTCTGAGTCAATGAACTTCTGAACTGAATGTGATCATGTTTCATGTGGGGTTTTTTTTGGCCTGTACGCTGTTTGCATTCTCATGTACAGATGTAAATATCGTTGGAGAACTGACAAGCTTTTTTGGACCTGAGAGTTTATGTAAATCTGAACCTGTTCATGTAAATGTTGAATTCAATCCTAAAAACACAGCAGGATTGATCCTGAGAATTTCCCAACGTGTTGTATGGTCTCTTGTCAAACTGATAATGAACTGTCATCTGCTGTTTAATAAATGGTGTACAGTGAGCTTTGGTAAATGTGGATGCACAGAAGTATGACTTCATTTCTTCAGTAAAGCACTTAAAGAGATGTTCACGCTGCTCTTTTCCATGCAGTGAGAGTTTGCAGTGATCAGGCTCTCAGAAGGACAAAATGCACCACACAAGCATCATAAAAGTAGTCTATCATGTGACAACTCTCTGAATAGTTTTAGCATGTTATTGAATATGGCAATGTATTTGGTCTCGGTGGACTAGATCTGATACACTGATGCTGCTGCAGAGCAATATGGACTTATATATACACTCGCTGCTGTAAACATGTTAAGACATACATGAATCCTGTAGCAGATCTAGACAGGTGGAGCTGGGGGAGTTGGAGGGGTTCAGAGGAACAATGAACCAGACTATTTAAATGTTTAGCAAGCATTCTCATTGGCTGCAGGATCAGCAGAGGCCAATCAGCTTGTGCCATGCTGTAATGATGTAATCGCTTGCAGATTGCATGTAAAGGACCTATCAGCCTGTGTCCTGTAGAGTTTCATGACTGAACTAGATATTTTTAATTTGTGTAATAATGTGTCATGTCTTGTGAAGTCTGAAATATAATTGAGGCTTATTCATATGCAAAATTGGCACAAATTCAAGTGAACACAAAGTTTCTTGGGCGAATGGAAACATTTTGCGAGGGAATAAAATAAAAATTATAATAAATCAAAAAATCCCATCATCATGTCCCTTTAGGCCGGGGCTCCGTCATAGTCACATAATGCTTATTTTTGTATTTTAAGTGCTTATAATGGAGGTAGCATTGGGCGGTGTGCATTACAATAACGAGACTTGGTGTTTTAATGATGAATGTTAAAAGGTCCCTGCATATATTGGATATGAAATCATAAAATTTTGATAAATCAGAATATTTCCTAGGTTGCCAGCTTGTGTATCTTTAATGCATTGAGAATAGAAACATTTATTAAAACGAACGTTTTCTTTCAGAAGCCATTAATATGACTCGACTCAAACACGTTTTTAAACATTTATCATACACAAAGGATTTCATTTAGCGGTTCATTGAAACCTTTAAATATATATTGTCTGCAGTCCGTAATTATAATCCACTGCATACATTTTTCAGACGGCGTGAATTATTAAAATCATTTTAAGATTAAGCATCACACGACAGACTTCCAAACTACAGAAAACGCTACTGTCTTCATCTGACATGGAGCCGCTGTGATGTTCATCGGAGAATGCTAAAGCTCACATCACATTTATTGCACTGTCACTTTGCTTTCTACACGAGACGGAGGAGAAGAAAGAGGAAGAAGCACGCTTTAGGCTTCAGACCTCAGGATGAGAAATCCAGATCAAGTGCATCTTTCCGTCTGTCTCTTCAAGTGTATGATGTGCAGCACTTTCTGCTTTTATCTAAACAGGTTGTCAGCGAGACACAGAATCACTTATTCAGAAGAGAGGCAAAGGCACACCGCCATTAATATACCGGGAGCCGGAATACTGTTAAATTAGAGGAAAAGGAGGCCAGCGGGCTTTTAGACCTTTAGCGATGTGGCCTGCTGTTAGCCTGGCTATCACCAGGCCAAGCTAAATCTTTTAAGATTCAATCTTTTGAACATTAGTCTGGGGAGTCTGCTCTGTATTTTCTACTGCACAAGAGATCAACGGGCAGAGTTCAAATGACTCTGTATGTAATTGGATAGTCCTTCAACCAATCAGACCAACAATCTGGGTAATGTACTTTGCAGGGAAAACTCCAGGCAGGAAATGTGTCAACAAACGTGTTGGTTTGGAGCGTTGATCAGCGGTTTGCAGAAGCAGCAATGGCATTGAGCGATTTTTGCAAGTTGTGCAGCGATTTGTTTGCTAAACTAAAGAAGCCATTGAGCATTGTCGAGAGGTTAAAAGGAATTGGATTGGATTAAACCCGCCAATAGAGCGCCAGGTGGATAAGCCAGTTTGTGATTGGTCCACGCAGATTTGTAATGGAAGCAGGATAGAAGAATGTACAGGTTTCCAGCCTGAGCTGTAGGGCGGAATCAAATCGCCGGTGTTTACCCAGTCTAGCCCGCTGTTGCTCCTGACGCTAAATTATTCAGCAAAACCACAAACCGCCACAGGGCGATAACATGTTATTAAAGTTTAAAGCGACTATACCTTCCAGACAGTATTATCTGCTGTATGTAATTCCAGTGGCGTAACTTTGTTTTAAAAAGTGGGTTGGACAGGTGTGTGTGTGTGTGGGGAGGGGAGTGGGGATTGCTAAATCAGATGTATTTACAATATAGTAGCCTACAATAACAATTTTCAGAAAAAATAACATTATGATGTCCAAAAATAAATTTCAATAGTACATTGCATTGGGTTTAACTGGTCGTTTAACGAGATCTACTATTATGTATTGTTAGTGCAGAGACTCTTCACGTGAATGAATTCCTAGATTCGTGTAATTTGTGTATGTACTTAAATGGATACTTCACCTCTAGAAAGATGAATGTGTATTTAAAATGTTTTTTTTTTTATGTAGTAGAAATGTGAAATTATTTTAGAAGTTGGTGCCTTCTAGACTGAGAAAAGCCAGAAAATGTATTTTTGGCTCATGTGGATGAAAGA